>NW_027461977.1:0-309966 GCF_050947455.1 Rhinoderma darwinii | reverse complement strand
TCTGGGGACCATATATTAAATGGATTTTTAGAACAGGGAGATGGAAATAGAGCTTGCTCTGTCCACTCCACGCATTGACCTGGTATTGCAGTATTTCCAGGACCGGTGCACCCTTTCCTTATGTGTTGACTAAAAGCAGATTCCAAAAGTGTTTTTTGTCTTTGCTATTGTTTCTGTCTTTCTGAAGGGATCTCCCCTTTTAATCCCATTATTTCAACACCTGTTGGACAATGCATGAGTGATAATGAGCTCATTGATTAAATGCAATTAATGAATAGATTGCCACCTCTTGTTGTGTGTCGTCTGTGTTTCTGTGTTTCCGGCATTTCACATTGGAACACCTCATTCACCTTCCTTGTCTCCTCTCCGCCCTCCCTTTTAGGTAAGTTAAAGAGCTGCACCTGAGCCAGCCACTGATTGATTGATTGATTGATTGATTGATTGATTGATTGATTGATTGATTGATTGATTGATGCAGCACAACAGTCAAATAGTGGAGTGGAGTAGGGGAACAGCAAACAGCCAATAAAGCAGCCCGCCCGCTCGCCTGCCCGCCACAATGGACCTACCTGTGTACACTAGATGGATGTGATGGAATGTACTGTCGTCCCTACATTTCAAGAAGAAGTAAGAATTGCAGTTGCAACAAAGCCTTGCTTGCCTACAAAGAGAGCAGCAATTTGGATTTGTTACTATGTTACCTAGAAGAATAACAAACTGTGCAAGGATGGAGGTTGTAGGAGCAAGGAGAAGTTGTCTGTAAAGTTGGTGGATGCCTATTTTCCATTTTGCAGTCCCTTGTCTCCCTCTTGTGGCCTCCTGGAGGCAACTAGCTGTGCAAAAAAAAGACAGCCTGGCGGCCGGCTGTTGCAGTGTTGCCCTCTCAGGCAACACTGAGTGACTGACTGAGCCTCACCGTCTTATATAAAGTTCAGACGGAACTTTGCACGTGTCATAGTGGAGCCCTCAGGATTCCAGAGCCAGCTTTCTGACATCATAATGGGGCCTCAGAGATAAAAGCCTGGGCCCAGGCAGTGTTGGTCAGTGCTGCTCAGCAGGCAGCACTGGACTGGACTGGATTACAGCTGATACAAGGTGTGAAGGAACAAGGGGTGGCTGTGGGCATGCACTTGCTGCCGCTGCCAGTGTTTATCTGCATGGCAGCAGGGCATTTGGGCGTTGCCAGGAAGGCGTTTTTATGTAGATTCCTCCTCTTTCAGCACTGCATTGTGGTGCAAGCAAAAGAAGCAAATCCTGTCTGGCTTCCTCTCCGGCCTTTATTCACCTCCCGTGTAGCTGTGAGTGTGTGAGCCTGCAGGGCCCCATGGAATTGCCTAGAAGTAGGCTGAATCGCTGCAAGGGCTGAACAGCAGTATCGGGCAGGCTCGGGCAACGCGCGGCCCGTTCGGGTTATCGCTTCTCGGCCTTTTGGCTAAGATCAAGTGTAGTATCTGTTCTTATCAGTTTAATATCTGATACGTCCCCTATCTGGGGACCATATATTAAATGGATTTTTAGAACAGGGAGATGGAAATAGAGCTTGCTCTGTCCACTCCACGCATTGACCTGGTATTGCAGTATTTCCAGGACCGGTGCACCCTTTCCTTATGTGTTGACTAAAAGCAGATTCCAAAAGTGTTTTTTGTCTTTGCTATTGTTTCTGTCTTTCTGAAGGGATCTCCCCTTTTAATCCCATTATTTCAACACCTGTTGGACAATGCATGAGTGATAATGAGCTCATTGATTAAATGCAATTAATGAATAGATTGCCACCTCTTGTTGTGTGTCGTCTGTGTTTCTGTGTTTCCGGCATTTCACATTGGAACACCTCATTCACCTTCCTTGTCTTCTCTCCGCCCTCCCTTTTAGGTAAGTTAAAGAGCTGCACCTGAGCCAGCCACTGATTGATTGATTGATTGATTGATTGATTGATTGATTGATTGATTGATGCAGCACAACAGTCAAATAGTGGAGTGGAGTAGGGGAACAGCAAACAGCCAATAAAGCAGCCCGCCCGCTCGCCTGCCCGCCACAATGGACCTACCTGTGTACACTAGATGGATGTGATGGAATGTACTGTCGTCCCTACATTTCAAGAAGAAGTAAGAATTGCAGTTGCAACAAAGCCTTGCTTGCCTACAAAGAGAGCAGCAATTTGGATTTGTTACTATGTTACCTAGAAGAATAACAAACTGTGCAAGGATGGAGGTTGTAGGAGCAAGGAGAAGTTGTCTGTAAAGTTGGTGGATGCCTATTTTCCATTTTGCAGTCCCTTGTCTCCCTCTTGTGGCCTCCTGGAGGCAACTAGCTGTGCAAAAAAAAGACAGCCTGGCGGCCGGCTGTTGCAGTGTTGCCCTCTCAGGCAACACTGAGTGACTGACTGAGCCTCACCGTCTTATATAAAGTTCAGACGGAACTTTGCACGTGTCATAGTGGAGCCCTCAGGATTCCAGAGCCAGCTTTCTGACATCATAATGGGGCCTCAGAGATAAAAGCCTGGGCCCAGGCAGTGTTGGTCAGTGCTGCTCAGCAGGCAGCACTGGACTGGACTGGATTACAGCTGATACAAGGTGTGAAGGAACAAGGGGTGGCTGTGGGCATGCACTTGCTGCCGCTGCCAGTGTTTATCTGCATGGCAGCAGGGCATTTGGGCGTTGCCAGGAAGGCGTTTTTATGTAGATTCCTCCTCTTTCAGCACTGCATTGTGGTGCAAGCAAAAGAAGCAAATCCTGTCTGGCTTCCTCTCCGGCCTTTATTCACCTCCCGTGTAGCTGTGAGTGTGTGAGCCTGCAGGGCCCCATGGAATTGCCTAGAAGTAGGCTGAATCGCTGCAAGGGCTGAACAGCAGTATCGGGCAGGCTCGGGCAACGCGCGGCCCGTTCGGGTTATCGCTTCTCGGCCTTTTGGCTAAGATCAAGTGTAGTATCTGTTCTTATCAGTTTAATATCTGATACGTCCCCTATCTGGGGACCATATATTAAATGGATTTTTAGAACAGGGAGATGGAAATAGAGCTTGCTCTGTCCACTCCACGCATTGACCTGGTATTGCAGTATTTCCAGGACCGGTGCACCCTTTCCTTATGTGTTGACTAAAAGCAGATTCCAAAAGTGTTTTTTGTCTTTGCTATTGTTTCTGTCTTTCTGAAGGGATCTCCCCTTTTAATCCCATTATTTCAACACCTGTTGGACAATGCATGAGTGATAATGAGCTCATTGATTAAATGCAATTAATGAATAGATTGCCACCTCTTGTTGTGTGTCGTCTGTGTTTCTGTGTTTCCGGCATTTCACATTGGAACACCTCATTCACCTTCCTTGTCTCCTCTCCGCCCTCCCTTTTAGGTAAGTTAAAGAGCTGCACCTGAGCCAGCCACTGATTGATTGATTGATTGATTGATTGATTGATTGATTGATTGATTGATTGATGCAGCACAACAGTCAAATAGTGGAGTGGAGTAGGGGAACAGCAAACAGCCAATAAAGCAGCCCGCCCGCTCGCCTGCCCGCCACAATGGACCTACCTGTGTACACTAGATGGATGTGATGGAATGTACTGTCGTCCCTACATTTCAAGAAGAAGTAAGAATTGCAGTTGCAACAAAGCCTTGCTTGCCTACAAAGAGAGCAGCAATTTGGATTTGTTACTATGTTACCTAGAAGAATAACAAACTGTGCAAGGATGGAGGTTGTAGGAGCAAGGAGAAGTTGTCTGTAAAGTTGGTGGATGCCTATTTTCCATTTTGCAGTCCCTTGTCTCCCTCTTGTGGCCTCCTGGAGGCAACTAGCTGTGCAAAAAAAAGACAGCCTGGCGGCCGGCTGTTGCAGTGTTGCCCTCTCAGGCAACACTGAGTGACTGACTGAGCCTCACCGTCTTATATAAAGTTCAGACGGAACTTTGCACGTGTCATAGTGGAGCCCTCAGGATTCCAGAGCCAGCTTTCTGACATCATAATGGGGCCTCAGAGATAAAAGCCTGGGCCCAGGCAGTGTTGGTCAGTGCTGCTCAGCAGGCAGCACTGGACTGGACTGGATTACAGCTGATACAAGGTGTAAAGGAACAAGGGGTGGCTGTGGGCATGCACTTGCTGCCGCTGCCAGTGTTTATCTGCATGGCAGCAGGGCATTTGGGCGTTGCCAGGAAGGCGTTTTTATGTAGATTCCTCCTCTTTCAGCACTGCATTGTGGTGCAAGCAAAAGAAGCAAATCCTGTCTGGCTTCCTCTCCGGCCTTTATTCACCTCCCGTGTAGCTGTGAGTGTGTGAGCCTGCAGGGCCCCATGGAATTGCCTAGAAGTAGGCTGAATCGCTGCAAGGGCTGAACAGCAGTATCGGGCAGGCTCGGGCAACGCGCGGCCCGTTCGGGTTATCGCTTCTCGGCCTTTTGGCTAAGATCAAGTGTAGTATCTGTTCTTATCAGTTTAATATCTGATACGTCCCCTATCTGGGGACCATATATTAAATGGATTTTTAGAACAGGGAGATGGAAATAGAGCTTGCTCTGTCCACTCCACGCATTGACCTGGTATTGCAGTATTTCCAGGACCGGTGCACCCTTTCCTTATGTGTTGACTAAAAGCAGATTCCAAAAGTGTTTTTTGTCTTTGCTATTGTTTCTGTCTTTCTGAAGGGATCTCCCCTTTTAATCCCATTATTTCAACACCTGTTGGACAATGCATGAGTGATAATGAGCTCATTGATTAAATGCAATTAATGAATAGATTGCCACCTCTTGTTGTGTGTCGTCTGTGTTTCTGTGTTTCCGGCATTTCACATTGGAACACCTCATTCACCTTCCTTGTCTTCTCTCCGCCCTCCCTTTTAGGTAAGTTAAAGAGCTGCACCTGAGCCAGCCACTGATTGATTGATTGATTGATTGATTGATTGATTGATTGATTGATTGATGCAGCACAACAGTCAAATAGTGGAGTGGAGTAGGGGAACAGCAAACAGCCAATAAAGCAGCCCGCCCGCTCGCCTGCCCGCCACAATGGACCTACCTGTGTACACTAGATGGATGTGATGGAATGTACTGTCGTCCCTACATTTCAAGAAGAAGTAAGAATTGCAGTTGCAACAAAGCCTTGCTTGCCTACAAAGAGAGCAGCAATTTGGATTTGTTACTATGTTACCTAGAAGAATAACAAACTGTGCAAGGATGGAGGTTGTAGGAGCAAGGAGAAGTTGTCTGTAAAGTTGGTGGATGCCTATTTTCCATTTTGCAGTCCCTTGTCTCCCTCTTGTGGCCTCCTGGAGGCAACTAGCTGTGCAAAAAAAAGACAGCCTGGCGGCCGGCTGTTGCAGTGTTGCCCTCTCAGGCAACACTGAGTGACTGACTGAGCCTCACCGTCTTATATAAAGTTCAGACGGAACTTTGCACGTGTCATAGTGGAGCCCTCAGGATTCCAGAGCCAGCTTTCTGACATCATAATGGGGCCTCAGAGATAAAAGCCTGGGCCCAGGCAGTGTTGGTCAGTGCTGCTCAGCAGGCAGCACTGGACTGGACTGGATTACAGCTGATACAAGGTGTGAAGGAACAAGGGGTGGCTGTGGGCATGCACTTGCTGCCGCTGCCAGTGTTTATCTGCATGGCAGCAGGGCATTTGGGCGTTGCCAGGAAGGCGTTTTTATGTAGATTCCTCCTCTTTCAGCACTGCATTGTGGTGCAAGCAAAAGAAGCAAATCCTGTCTGGCTTCCTCTCCGGCCTTTATTCACCTCCCGTGTAGCTGTGAGTGTGTGAGCCTGCAGGGCCCCATGGAATTGCCTAGAAGTAGGCTGAATCGCTGCAAGGGCTGAACAGCAGTATCGGGCAGGCTCGGGCAACGCGCGGCCCGTTCGGGTTATCGCTTCTCGGCCTTTTGGCTAAGATCAAGTGTAGTATCTGTTCTTATCAGTTTAATATCTGATACGTCCCCTATCTGGGGACCATATATTAAATGGATTTTTAGAACAGGGAGATGGAAATAGAGCTTGCTCTGTCCACTCCACGCATTGACCTGGTATTGCAGTATTTCCAGGACCGGTGCACCCTTTCCTTATGTGTTGACTAAAAGCAGATTCCAAAAGTGTTTTTTGTCTTTGCTATTGTTTCTGTCTTTCTGAAGGGATCTCCCCTTTTAATCCCATTATTTCAACACCTGTTGGACAATGCATGAGTGATAATGAGCTCATTGATTAAATGCAATTAATGAATAGATTGCCACCTCTTGTTGTGTGTCGTCTGTGTTTCTGTGTTTCCGGCATTTCACATTGGAACACCTCATTCACCTTCCTTGTCTTCTCTCCGCCCTCCCTTTTAGGTAAGTTAAAGAGCTGCACCTGAGCCAGCCACTGATTGATTGATTGATTGATTGATTGATTGATTGATTGATTGATTGATTGATTGATTGATTGATTGATTGATGCAGCACAACAGTCAAATAGTGGAGTGGAGTAGGGGAACAGCAAACAGCCAATAAAGCAGCCCGCCCGCTCGCCTGCCCGCCACAATGGACCTACCTGTGTACACTAGATGGATGTGATGGAATGTACTGTCGTCCCTACATTTCAAGAAGAAGTAAGAATTGCAGTTGCAACAAAGCCTTGCTTGCCTACAAAGAGAGCAGCAATTTGGATTTGTTACTATGTTACCTAGAAGAATAACAAACTGTGCAAGGATGGAGGTTGTAGGAGCAAGGAGAAGTTGTCTGTAAAGTTGGTGGATGCCTATTTTCCATTTTGCAGTCCCTTGTCTCCCTCTTGTGGCCTCCTGGAGGCAACTAGCTGTGCAAAAAAAAAGACAGCCTGGCGGCCGGCTGTTGCAGTGTTGCCCTCTCAGGCAACACTGAGTGACTGACTGAGCCTCACCGTCTTATATAAAGTTCAGACGGAACTTTGCACGTGTCATAGTGGAGCCCTCAGGATTCCAGAGCCAGCTTTCTGACATCATAATGGGGCCTCAGAGATAAAAGCCTGGGCCCAGGCAGTGTTGGTCAGTGCTGCTCAGCAGGCAGCACTGGACTGGACTGGATTACAGCTGATACAAGGTGTGAAGGAACAAGGGGTGGCTGTGGGCATGCACTTGCTGCCGCTGCCAGTGTTTATCTGCATGGCAGCAGGGCATTTGGGCGTTGCCAGGAAGGCGTTTTTATGTAGATTTCTCCTCTTTCAGCACTGCATTGTGGTGCAAGCAAAAGAAGCAAATCCTGTCTGGCTTCCTCTCCGGCCTTTATTCACCTCCCGTGTAGCTGTGAGTGTGTGAGCCTGCAGGGCCCCATGGAATTGCCTAGAAGTAGGCTGAATCGCTGCAAGGGCTGAACAGCAGTATCGGGCAGGCTCGGGCAACGCGCGGCCCGTTCGGGTTATCGCTTCTCGGCCTTTTGGCTAAGATCAAGTGTAGTATCTGTTCTTATCAGTTTAATATCTGATACGTCCCCTATCTGGGGACCATATATTAAATGGATTTTTAGAACAGGGAGATGGAAATAGAGCTTGCTCTGTCCACTCCACGCATTGACCTGGTATTGCAGTATTTCCAGGACCGGTGCACCCTTTCCTTATGTGTTGACTAAAAGCAGATTCCAAAAGTGTTTTTTGTCTTTGCTATTGTTTCTGTCTTTCTGAAGGGATCTCCCCTTTTAATCCCATTATTTCAACACCTGTTGGACAATGCATGAGTGATAATGAGCTCATTGATTAAATGCAATTAATGAATAGATTGCCACCTCTTGTTGTGTGTCGTCTGTGTTTCTGTGTTTCCGGCATTTCACATTGGAACACCTCATTCACCTTCCTTGTCTCCTCTCCGCCCTCCCTTTTAGGTAAGTTAAAGAGCTGCACCTGAGCCAGCCACTGATTGATTGATTGATTGATTGATTGATTGATTGATTGATTGATTGATTGATTGATTGATGCAGCACAACAGTCAAATAGTGGAGTGGAGTAGGGGAACAGCAAACAGCCAATAAAGCAGCCCGCCCGCTCGCCTGCCCGCCACAATGGACCTACCTGTGTACACTAGATGGATGTGATGGAATGTACTGTCGTCCCTACATTTCAAGAAGAAGTAAGAATTGCAGTTGCAACAAAGCCTTGCTTGCCTACAAAGAGAGCAGCAATTTGGATTTGTTACTATGTTACCTAGAAGAATAACAAACTGTGCAAGGATGGAGGTTGTAGGAGCAAGGAGAAGTTGTCTGTAAAGTTGGTGGATGCCTATTTTCCATTTTGCAGTCCCTTGTCTCCCTCTTGTGGCCTCCTGGAGGCAACTAGCTGTGCAAAAAAAAGACAGCCTGGCGGCCGGCTGTTGCAGTGTTGCCCTCTCAGGCAACACTGAGTGACTGACTGAGCCTCACCGTCTTATATAAAGTTCAGACGGAACTTTGCACGTGTCATAGTGGAGCCCTCAGGATTCCAGAGCCAGCTTTCTGACATCATAATGGGGCCTCAGAGATAAAAGCCTGGGCCCAGGCAGTGTTGGTCAGTGCTGCTCAGCAGGCAGCACTGGACTGGACTGGATTACAGCTGATACAAGGTGTGAAGGAACAAGGGGTGGCTGTGGGCATGCACTTGCTGCCGCTGCCAGTGTTTATCTGCATGGCAGCAGGGCATTTGGGCGTTGCCAGGAAGGCGTTTTTATGTAGATTCCTCCTCTTTCAGCACTGCATTGTGGTGCAAGCAAAAGAAGCAAATCCTGTCTGGCTTCCTCTCCGGCCTTTATTCACCTCCCGTGTAGCTGTGAGTGTGTGAGCCTGCAGGGCCCCATGGAATTGCCTAGAAGTAGGCTGAATCGCTGCAAGGGCTGAACAGCAGTATCGGGCAGGCTCGGGCAACGCGCGGCCCGTTCGGGTTATCGCTTCTCGGCCTTTTGGCTAAGATCAAGTGTAGTATCTGTTCTTATCAGTTTAATATCTGATACGTCCCCTATCTGGGGACCATATATTAAATGGATTTTTAGAACAGGGAGATGGAAATAGAGCTTGCTCTGTCCACTCCACGCATTGACCTGGTATTGCAGTATTTCCAGGACCGGTGCACCCTTTCCTTATGTGTTGACTAAAAGCAGATTCCAAAAGTGTTTTTTGTCTTTGCTATTGTTTCTGTCTTTCTGAAGGGATCTCCCCTTTTAATCCCATTATTTCAACACCTGTTGGACAATGCATGAGTGATAATGAGCTCATTGATTAAATGCAATTAATGAATAGATTGCCACCTCTTGTTGTGTGTCGTCTGTGTTTCTGTGTTTCCGGCATTTCACATTGGAACACCTCATTCACCTTCCTTGTCTTCTCTCCGCCCTCCCTTTTAGGTAAGTTAAAGAGCTGCACCTGAGCCAGCCACTGATTGATTGATTGATTGATTGATTGATTGATTGATTGATTGATTGATTGATTGATGCAGCACAACAGTCAAATAGTGGAGTGGAGTAGGGGAACAGCAAACAGCCAATAAAGCAGCCCGCCCGCTCGCCTGCCCGCCACAATGGACCTACCTGTGTACACTAGATGGATGTGATGGAATGTACTGTCGTCCCTACATTTCAAGAAGAAGTAAGAATTGCAGTTGCAACAAAGCCTTGCTTGCCTACAAAGAGAGCAGCAATTTGGATTTGTTACTATGTTACCTAGAAGAATAACACACTGTGCAAGGATGGAGGTTGTAGGAGCAAGGAGAAGTTGTCTGTAAAGTTGGTGGATGCCTATTTTCCATTTTGCAGTCCCTTGTCTCCCTCTTGTGGCCTCCTGGAGGCAACTAGCTGTGCAAAAAAAAGACAGCCTGGCGGCCGGCTGTTGCAGTGTTGCCCTCTCAGGCAACACTGAGTGACTGACTGAGCCTCACCGTCTTATATAAAGTTCAGACGGAACTTTGCACGTGTCATAGTGGAGCCCTCAGGATTCCAGAGCCAGCTTTCTGACATCATAATGGGGCCTCAGAGATAAAAGCCTGGGCCCAGGCAGTGTTGGTCAGTGCTGCTCAGCAGGCAGCACTGGACTGGACTGGATTACAGCTGATACAAGGTGTGAAGGAACAAGGGGTGGCTGTGGGCATGCACTTGCTGCCGCTGCCAGTGTTTATCTGCATGGCAGCAGGGCATTTGGGCGTTGCCAGGAAGGCGTTTTTATGTAGATTCCTCCTCTTTCAGCACTGCATTGTGGTGCAAGCAAAAGAAGCAAATCCTGTCTGGCTTCCTCTCCGGCCTTTATTCACCTCCCGTGTAGCTGTGAGTGTGTGAGCCTGCAGGGCCCCATGGAATTGCCTAGAAGTAGGCTGAATCGCTGCAAGGGCTGAACAGCAGTATCGGGCAGGCTCGGGCAACGCGCGGCCCGTTCGGGTTATCGCTTCTCGGCCTTTTGGCTAAGATCAAGTGTAGTATCTGTTCTTATCAGTTTAATATCTGATACGTCCCCTATCTGGGGACCATATATTAAATGGATTTTTAGAACAGGGAGATGGAAATAGAGCTTGCTCTGTCCACTCCACGCATTGACCTGGTATTGCAGTATTTCCAGGACCGGTGCACCCTTTCCTTATGTGTTGACTAAAAGCAGATTCCAAAAGTGTTTTTTGTCTTTGCTATTGTTTCTGTCTTTCTGAAGGGATCTCCCCTTTTAATCCCATTATTTCAACACCTGTTGGACAATGCATGAGTGATAATGAGCTCATTGATTAAATGCAATTAATGAATAGATTGCCACCTCTTGTTGTGTGTCGTCTGTGTTTCTGTGTTTCCGGCATTTCACATTGGAACACCTCATTCACCTTCCTTGTCTCCTCTCCGCCCTCCCTTTTAGGTAAGTTAAAGAGCTGCACCTGAGCCAGCCACTGATTGATTGATTGATTGATTGATTGATTGATTGATTGATTGATTGATTGATTGATGCAGCACAACAGTCAAATAGTGGAGTGGAGTAGGGGAACAGCAAACAGCCAATAAAGCAGCCCGCCCGCTCGCCTGCCCGCCACAATGGACCTACCTGTGTACACTAGATGGATGTGATGGAATGTACTGTCGTCCCTACATTTCAAGAAGAAGTAAGAATTGCAGTTGCAACAAAGCCTTGCTTGCCTACAAAGAGAGCAGCAATTTGGATTTGTTACTATGTTACCTAGAAGAATAACAAACTGTGCAAGGATGGAGGTTGTAGGAGCAAGGAGAAGTTGTCTGTAAAGTTGGTGGATGCCTATTTTCCATTTTGCAGTCCCTTGTCTCCCTCTTGTGGCCTCCTGGAGGCAACTAGCTGTGCAAAAAAAAGACAGCCTGGCGGCCGGCTGTTGCAGTGTTGCCCTCTCAGGCAACACTGAGTGACTGACTGAGCCTCACCGTCTTATATAAAGTTCAGACGGAACTTTGCACGTGTCATAGTGGAGCCCTCAGGATTCCAGAGCCAGCTTTCTGACATCATAATGGGGCCTCAGAGATAAAAGCCTGGGCCCAGGCAGTGTTGGTCAGTGCTGCTCAGCAGGCAGCACTGGACTGGACTGGATTACAGCTGATACAAGGTGTGAAGGAACAAGGGGTGGCTGTGGGCATGCACTTGCTGCCGCTGCCAGTGTTTATCTGCATGGCAGCAGGGCATTTGGGCGTTGCCAGGAAGGCGTTTTTATGTAGATTCCTCCTCTTTCAGCACTGCATTGTGGTGCAAGCAAAAGAAGCAAATCCTGTCTGGCTTCCTCTCCGGCCTTTATTCACCTCCCGTGTAGCTGTGAGTGTGTGAGCCTGCAGGGCCCCATGGAATTGCCTAGAAGTAGGCTGAATCGCTGCAAGGGCTGAACAGCAGTATCGGGCAGGCTCGGGCAACGCGCGGCCCGTTCGGGTTATCGCTTCTCGGCCTTTTGGCTAAGATCAAGTGTAGTATCTGTTCTTATCAGTTTAATATCTGATACGTCCCCTATCTGGGGACCATATATTAAATGGATTTTTAGAACAGGGAGATGGAAATAGAGCTTGCTCTGTCCACTCCACGCATTGACCTGGTATTGCAGTATTTCCAGGACCGGTGCACCCTTTCCTTATGTGTTGACTAAAAGCAGATTCCAAAAGTGTTTTTTGTCTTTGCTATTGTTTCTGTCTTTCTGAAGGGATCTCCCCTTTTAATCCCATTATTTCAACACCTGTTGGACAATGCATGAGTGATAATGAGCTCATTGATTAAATGCAATTAATGAATAGATTGCCACCTCTTGTTGTGTGTCGTCTGTGTTTCTGTGTTTCCGGCATTTCACATTGGAACACCTCATTCACCTTCCTTGTCTTCTCTCCGCCCTCCCTTTTAGGTAAGTTAAAGAGCTGCACCTGAGCCAGCCACTGATTGATTGATTGATTGATTGATTGATTGATTGATTGATTGATTGATTGATTGATGCAGCACAACAGTCAAATAGTGGAGTGGAGTAGGGGAACAGCAAACAGCCAATAAAGCAGCCCGCCCGCTCGCCTGCCCGCCACAATGGACCTACCTGTGTACACTAGATGGATGTGATGGAATGTACTGTCGTCCCTACATTTCAAGAAGAAGTAAGAATTGCAGTTGCAACAAAGCCTTGCTTGCCTACAAAGAGAGCAGCAATTTGGATTTGTTACTATGTTACCTAGAAGAATAACAAACTGTGCAAGGATGGAGGTTGTAGGAGCAAGGAGAAGTTGTCTGTAAAGTTGGTGGATGCCTATTTTCCATTTTGCAGTCCCTTGTCTCCCTCTTGTGGCCTCCTGGAGGCAACTAGCTGTGCAAAAAAAAGACAGCCTGGCGGCCGGCTGTTGCAGTGTTGCCCTCTCAGGCAACACTGAGTGACTGACTGAGCCTCACCGTCTTATATAAAGTTCAGACGGAACTTTGCACGTGTCATAGTGGAGCCCTCAGGATTCCAGAGCCAGCTTTCTGACATCATAATGGGGCCTCAGAGATAAAAGCCTGGGCCCAGGCAGTGTTGGTCAGTGCTGCTCAGCAGGCAGCACTGGACTGGACTGGATTACAGCTGATACAAGGTGTGAAGGAACAAGGGGTGGCTGTGGGCATGCACTTGCTGCCGCTGCCAGTGTTTATCTGCATGGCAGCAGGGCATTTGGGCGTTGCCAGGAAGGCGTTTTTATGTAGATTCCTCCTCTTTCAGCACTGCATTGTGGTGCAAGCAAAAGAAGCAAATCCTGTCTGGCTTCCTCTCCGGCCTTTATTCACCTCCCGTGTAGCTGTGAGTGTGTGAGCCTGCAGGGCCCCATGGAATTGCCTAGAAGTAGGCTGAATCGCTGCAAGGGCTGAACAGCAGTATCGGGCAGGCTCGGGCAACGCGCGGCCCGTTCGGGTTATCGCTTCTCGGCCTTTTGGCTAAGATCAAGTGTAGTATCTGTTCTTATCAGTTTAATATCTGATACGTCCCCTATCTGGGGACCATATATTAAATGGATTTTTAGAACAGGGAGATGGAAATAGAGCTTGCTCTGTCCACTCCACGCATTGACCTGGTATTGCAGTATTTCCAGGACCGGTGCACCCTTTCCTTATGTGTTGACTAAAAGCAGATTCCAAAAGTGTTTTTTGTCTTTGCTATTGTTTCTGTCTTTCTGAAGGGATCTCCCCTTTTAATCCCATTATTTCAACACCTGTTGGACAATGCATGAGTGATAATGAGCTCATTGATTAAATGCAATTAATGAATAGATTGCCACCTCTTGTTGTGTGTCGTCTGTGTTTCTGTGTTTCCGGCATTTCACATTGGAACACCTCATTCACCTTCCTTGTCTTCTCTCCGCCCTCCCTTTTAGGTAAGTTAAAGAGCTGCACCTGAGCCAGCCACTGATTGATTGATTGATTGATTGATTGATTGATTGATTGATTGATTGATTGATGCAGCACAACAGTCAAATAGTGGAGTGGAGTAGGGGAACAGCAAACAGCCAATAAAGCAGCCCGCCCGCTCGCCTGCCCGCCACAATGGACCTACCTGTGTACACTAGATGGATGTGATGGAATGTACTGTCGTCCCTACATTTCAAGAAGAAGTAAGAATTGCAGTTGCAACAAAGCCTTGCTTGCCTACAAAGAGAGCAGCAATTTGGATTTGTTACTATGTTACCTAGAAGAATAACAAACTGTGCAAGGATGGAGGTTGTAGGAGCAAGGAGAAGTTGTCTGTAAAGTTGGTGGATGCCTATTTTCCATTTTGCAGTCCCTTGTCTCCCTCTTGTGGCCTCCTGGAGGCAACTAGCTGTGCAAAAAAAAAGACAGCCTGGCGGCCGGCTGTTGCAGTGTTGCCCTCTCAGGCAACACTGAGTGACTGACTGAGCCTCACCGTCTTATATAAAGTTCAGACGGAACTTTGCACGTGTCATAGTGGAGCCCTCAGGATTCCAGAGCCAGCTTTCTGACATCATAATGGGGCCTCAGAGATAAAAGCCTGGGCCCAGGCAGTGTTGGTCAGTGCTGCTCAGCAGGCAGCACTGGACTGGACTGGATTACAGCTGATACAAGGTGTGAAGGAACAAGGGGTGGCTGTGGGCATGCACTTGCTGCCGCTGCCAGTGTTTATCTGCATGGCAGCAGGGCATTTGGGCGTTGCCAGGAAGGCGTTTTTATGTAGATTCCTCCTCTTTCAGCACTGCATTGTGGTGCAAGCAAAAGAAGCAAATCCTGTCTGGCTTCCTCTCCGGCCTTTATTCACCTCCCGTGTAGCTGTGAGTGTGTGAGCCTGCAGGGCCCCATGGAATTGCCTAGAAGTAGGCTGAATCGCTGCAAGGGCTGAACAGCAGTATCGGGCAGGCTCGGGCAACGCGCGGCCCGTTCGGGTTATCGCTTCTCGGCCTTTTGGCTAAGATCAAGTGTAGTATCTGTTCTTATCAGTTTAATATCTGATACGTCCCCTATCTGGGGACCATATATTAAATGGATTTTTAGAACAGGGAGATGGAAATAGAGCTTGCTCTGTCCACTCCACGCATTGACCTGGTATTGCAGTATTTCCAGGACCGGTGCACCCTTTCCTTATGTGTTGACTAAAAGCAGATTCCAAAAGTGTTTTTTGTCTTTGCTATTGTTTCTGTCTTTCTGAAGGGATCTCCCCTTTTAATCCCATTATTTCAACACCTGTTGGACAATGCATGAGTGATAATGAGCTCATTGATTAAATGCAATTAATGAATAGATTGCCACCTCTTGTTGTGTGTCGTCTGTGTTTCTGTGTTTCCGGCATTTCACATTGGAACACCTCATTCACCTTCCTTGTCTTCTCTCCGCCCTCCCTTTTAGGTAAGTTAAAGAGCTGCACCTGAGCCAGCCACTGATTGATTGATTGATTGATTGATTGATTGATTGATTGATTGATTGATTGATTGATGCAGCACAACAGTCAAATAGTGGAGTGGAGTAGGGGAACAGCAAACAGCCAATAAAGCAGCCCGCCCGCTCGCCTGCCCGCCACAATGGACCTACCTGTGTACACTAGATGGATGTGATGGAATGTACTGTCGTCCCTACATTTCAAGAAGAAGTAAGAATTGCAGTTGCAACAAAGCCTTGCTTGCCTACAAAGAGAGCAGCAATTTGGATTTGTTACTATGTTACCTAGAAGAATAACAAACTGTGCAAGGATGGAGGTTGTAGGAGCAAGGAGAAGTTGTCTGTAAAGTTGGTGGATGCCTATTTTCCATTTTGCAGTCCCTTGTCTCCCTCTTGTGGCCTCCTGGAGGCAACTAGCTGTGCAAAAAAAAGACAGCCTGGCGGCCGGCTGTTGCAGTGTTGCCCTCTCAGGCAACACTGAGTGACTGACTGAGCCTCACCGTCTTATATAAAGTTCAGACGGAACTTTGCACGTGTCATAGTGGAGCCCTCAGGATTCCAGAGCCAGCTTTCTGACATCATAATGGGGCCTCAGAGATAAAAGCCTGGGCCCAGGCAGTGTTGGTCAGTGCTGCTCAGCAGGCAGCACTGGACTGGACTGGATTACAGCTGATACAAGGTGTGAAGGAACAAGGGGTGGCTGTGGGCATGCACTTGCTGCCGCTGCCAGTGTTTATCTGCATGGCAGCAGGGCATTTGGGCGTTGCCAGGAAGGCGTTTTTATGTAGATTCCTCCTCTTTCAGCACTGCATTGTGGTGCAAGCAAAAGAAGCAAATCCTGTCTGGCTTCCTCTCCGGCCTTTATTCACCTCCCGTGTAGCTGTGAGTGTGTGAGCCTGCAGGGCCCCATGGAATTGCCTAGAAGTAGGCTGAATCGCTGCAAGGGCTGAACAGCAGTATCGGGCAGGCTCGGGCAACGCGCGGCCCGTTCGGGTTATCGCTTCTCGGCCTTTTGGCTAAGATCAAGTGTAGTATCTGTTCTTATCAGTTTAATATCTGATACGTCCCCTATCTGGGGACCATATATTAAATGGATTTTTAGAACAGGGAGATGGAAATAGAGCTTGCTCTGTCCACTCCACGCATTGACCTGGTATTGCAGTATTTCCAGGACCGGTGCACCCTTTCCTTATGTGTTGACTAAAAGCAGATTCCAAAAGTGTTTTTTGTCTTTGCTATTGTTTCTGTCTTTCTGAAGGGATCTCCCCTTTTAATCCCATTATTTCAACACCTGTTGGACAATGCATGAGTGATAATGAGCTCATTGATTAAATGCAATTAATGAATAGATTGCCACCTCTTGTTGTGTGTCGTCTGTGTTTCTGTGTTTCCGGCATTTCACATTGGAACACCTCATTCACCTTCCTTGTCTTCTCTCCGCCCTCCCTTTTAGGTAAGTTAAAGAGCTGCACCTGAGCCAGCCACTGATTGATTGATTGATTGATTGATTGATTGATTGATTGATTGATTGATTGATTGATTGATGCAGCACAACAGTCAAATAGTGGAGTGGAGTAGGGGAACAGCAAACAGCCAATAAAGCAGCCCGCCCGCTCGCCTGCCCGCCACAATGGACCTACCTGTGTACACTAGATGGATGTGATGGAATGTACTGTCGTCCCTACATTTCAAGAAGAAGTAAGAATTGCAGTTGCAACAAAGCCTTGCTTGCCTACAAAGAGAGCAGCAATTTGGATTTGTTACTATGTTACCTAGAAGAATAACAAACTGTGCAAGGATGGAGGTTGTAGGAGCAAGGAGAAGTTGTCTGTAAAGTTGGTGGATGCCTATTTTCCATTTTGCAGTCCCTTGTCTCCCTCTTGTGGCCTCCTGGAGGCAACTAGCTGTGCAAAAAAAAGACAGCCTGGCGGCCGGCTGTTGCAGTGTTGCCCTCTCAGGCAACACTGAGTGACTGACTGAGCCTCACCGTCTTATATAAAGTTCAGACGGAACTTTGCACGTGTCATAGTGGAGCCCTCAGGATTCCAGAGCCAGCTTTCTGACATCATAATGGGGCCTCAGAGATAAAAGCCTGGGCCCAGGCAGTGTTGGTCAGTGCTGCTCAGCAGGCAGCACTGGACTGGACTGGATTACAGCTGATACAAGGTGTGAAGGAACAAGGGGTGGCTGTGGGCATGCACTTGCTGCCGCTGCCAGTGTTTATCTGCATGGCAGCAGGGCATTTGGGCGTTGCCAGGAAGGCGTTTTTATGTAGATTCCTCCTCTTTCAGCACTGCATTGTGGTGCAAGCAAAAGAAGCAAATCCTGTCTGGCTTCCTCTCCGGCCTTTATTCACCTCCCGTGTAGCTGTGAGTGTGTGAGCCTGCAGGGCCCCATGGAATTGCCTAGAAGTAGGCTGAATCGCTGCAAGGGCTGAACAGCAGTATCGGGCAGGCTCGGGCAACGCGCGGCCCGTTCGGGTTATCGCTTCTCGGCCTTTTGGCTAAGATCAAGTGTAGTATCTGTTCTTATCAGTTTAATATCTGATACGTCCCCTATCTGGGGACCATATATTAAATGGATTTTTAGAACAGGGAGATGGAAATAGAGCTTGCTCTGTCCACTCCACGCATTGACCTGGTATTGCAGTATTTCCAGGACCGGTGCACCCTTTCCTTATGTGTTGACTAAAAGCAGATTCCAAAAGTGTTTTTTGTCTTTGCTATTGTTTCTGTCTTTCTGAAGGGATCTCCCCTTTTAATCCCATTATTTCAACACCTGTTGGACAATGCATGAGTGATAATGAGCTCATTGATTAAATGCAATTAATGAATAGATTGCCACCTCTTGTTGTGTGTCGTCTGTGTTTCTGTGTTTCCGGCATTTCACATTGGAACACCTCATTCACCTTCCTTGTCTTCTCCCCGCCCTCCCTTTTAGGTAAGTTAAAGAGCTGCTCCTGAGCCAGCCACTGATTGATTGATTGATTGATTGATTGATTGATTGATTGATTGATTGATTGATTGATTGATTGATGCAGCACAACAGTCAAATAGTGGAGTGGAGTAGGGGAACAGCAAACAGCCAATAAAGCAGCCCGCCCGCTCGCCTGCCCGCCACAATGGACCTACCTGTGTACACTAGATGGATGTGATGGAATGTACTGTCGTCCCTACATTTCAAGAAGAAGTAAGAATTGCAGTTGCAACAAAGCCTTGCTTGCCTACAAAGAGAGCAGCAATTTGGATTTGTTACTATGTTACCTAGCGGAATAACAAACTGTGCAAGGATGGAGGTTGTAGGAGCAAGGAGAAGTTGTCTGTAAAGTTGGTGGATGCCTATTTTCCATTTTGCAGTCCCTTGTCTCCCTCTTGTGGCCTCCTGGAGGCAACTAGCTGTGCAAAAAAAAGACAGCCTGGCGGCCGGCTGTTGCAGTGTTGCCCTCTCAGGCAACACTGAGTGACTGACTGAGCCTCACCGTCTTATATAAAGTTCAGACGGAACTTTGCACGTGTCATAGTGGAGCCCTCAGGATTCCAGAGCCAGCTTTCTGACATCATAATGGGGCCTCAGAGATAAAAGCCTGGGCCCAGGCAGTGTTGGTCAGTGCTGCTCAGCAGGCAGCACTGGACTGGACTGGATTACAGCTGATACAAGGTGTGAAGGAACAAGGGGTGGCTGTGGGCATGCACTTGCTGCCGCTGCCAGTGTTTATCTGCATGGCAGCAGGGCATTTGGGCGTTGCCAGGAAGGCGTTTTTATGTAGATTCCTCCTCTTTCAGCACTGCATTGTGGTGCAAGCAAAAGAAGCAAATCCTGTCTGGCTTCCTCTCCGGCCTTTATTCACCTCCCGTGTAGCTGTGAGTGTGTGAGCCTGCAGGGCCCCATGGAATTGCCTAGAAGTAGGCTGAATCGCTGCAAGGGCTGAACAGCAGTATCGGGCAGGCTCGGGCAACGCGCGGCCCGTTCGGGTTATCGCTTCTCGGCCTTTTGGCTAAGATCAAGTGTAGTATCTGTTCTTATCAGTTTAATATCTGATACGTCCCCTATCTGGGGACCATATATTAAATGGATTTTTAGAACAGGGAGATGGAAATAGAGCTTGCTCTGTCCACTCCACGCATTGACCTGGTATTGCAGTATTTCCAGGACCGGTGCACCCTTTCCTTATGTGTTGACTAAAAGCAGATTCCAAAAGTGTTTTTTGTCTTTGCTATTGTTTCTGTCTTTCTGAAGGGATCTCCCCTTTTAATCCCATTATTTCAACACCTGTTGGACAATGCATGAGTGATAATGAGCTCATTGATTAAATGCAATTAATGAATAGATTGCCACCTCTTGTTGTGTGTCGTCTGTGTTTCTGTGTTTCCGGCATTTCACATTGGAACACCTCATTCACCTTCCTTGTCTTCTCTCCGCCCTCCCTTTTAGGTAAGTTAAAGAGCTGCACCTGAGCCAGCCACTGATTGATTGATTGATTGATTGATTGATTGATTGATTGATTGATTGATTGATTGATGCAGCACAACAGTCAAATAGTGGAGTGGAGTAGGGGAACAGCAAACAGCCAATAAAGCAGCCCGCCCGCTCGCCTGCCCGCCACAATGGACCTACCTGTGTACACTAGATGGATGTGATGGAATGTACTGTCGTCCCTACATTTCAAGAAGAAGTAAGAATTGCAGTTGCAACAAAGCCTTGCTTGCCTACAAAGAGAGCAGCAATTTGGATTTGTTACTATGTTACCTAGAAGAATAACAAACTGTGCAAGGATGGAGGTTGTAGGAGCAAGGAGAAGTTGTCTGTAAAGTTGGTGGATGCCTATTTTCCATTTTGCAGTCCCTTGTCTCCCTCTTGTGGCCTCCTGGAGGCAACTAGCTGTGCAAAAAAAAGACAGCCTGGCGGCCGGCTGTTGCAGTGTTGCCCTCTCAGGCAACACTGAGTGACTGACTGAGCCTCACCGTCTTATATAAAGTTCAGACGGAACTTTGCACGTGTCATAGTGGAGCCCTCAGGATTCCAGAGCCAGCTTTCTGACATCATAATGGGGCTTCAGAGATAAAAGCCTGGGCCCAGGCAGTGTTGGTCAGTGCTGCTCAGCAGGCAGCACTGGACTGGACTGGATTACAGCTGATACAAGGTGTGAAGGAACAAGGGGTGGCTGTGGGCATGCACTTGCTGCCGCTGCCAGTGTTTATCTGCATGGCAGCAGGGCATTTGGGCGTTGCCAGGAAGGCGTTTTTATGTAGATTCCTCCTCTTTCAGCACTGCATTGTGGTGCAAGCAAAAGAAGCAAATCCTGTCTGGCTTCCTCTCCGGCCTTTATTCACCTCCCGTGTAGCTGTGAGTGTGTGAGCCTGCAGGGCCCCATGGAATTGCCTAGAAGTAGGCTGAATCGCTGCAAGGGCTGAACAGCAGTATCGGGCAGGCTCGGGCAACGCGCGGCCCGTTCGGGTTATCGCTTCTCGGCCTTTTGGCTAAGATCAAGTGTAGTATCTGTTCTTATCAGTTTAATATCTGATACGTCCCCTATCTGGGGACCATATATTAAATGGATTTTTAGAACAGGGAGATGGAAATAGAGCTTGCTCTGTCCACTCCACGCATTGACCTGGTATTGCAGTATTTCCAGGACCGGTGCACCCTTTCCTTATGTGTTGACTAAAAGCAGATTCCAAAAGTGTTTTTTGTCTTTGCTATTGTTTCTGTCTTTCTGAAGGGATCTCCCCTTTTAATCCCATTATTTCAACACCTGTTGGACAATGCATGAGTGATAATGAGCTCATTGATTAAATGCAATTAATGAATAGATTGCCACCTCTTGTTGTGTGTCGTCTGTGTTTCTGTGTTTCCGGCATTTCACATTGGAACACCTCATTCACCTTCCTTGTCTTCTCTCCGCCCTCCCTTTTAGGTAAGTTAAAGAGCTGCACCTGAGCCAGCCACTGATTGATTGATTGATTGATTGATTGATTGATTGATTGATTGATTGATTGATTGATTGATGCAGCACAACAGTCAAATAGTGGAGTGGAGTAGGGGAACAGCAAACAGCCAATAAAGCAGCCCGCCCGCTCGCCTGCCCGCCACAATGGACCTACCTGTGTACACTAGATGGATGTGATGGAATGTACTGTCGTCCCTACATTTCAAGAAGAAGTAAGAATTGCAGTTGCAACAAAGCCTTGCTTGCCTACAAAGAGAGCAGCAATTTGGATTTGTTACTATGTTACCTAGAAGAATAACAAACTGTGCAAGGATGGAGGTTGTAGGAGCAAGGAGAAGTTGTCTGTAAAGTTGGTGGATGCCTATTTTCCATTTTGCAGTCCCTTGTCTCCCTCTTGTGGCCTCCTGGAGGCAACTAGCTGTGCAAAAAAAAGACAGCCTGGCGGCCGGCTGTTGCAGTGTTGCCCTCTCAGGCAACACTGAGTGACTGACTGAGCCTCACCGTCTTATATAAAGTTCAGACGGAACTTTGCACGTGTCATAGTGGAGCACTCAGGATTCCAGAGCCAGCTTTCTGACATCATAATGGGGCCTCAGAGATAAAAGCCTGGGCCCAGGCAGTGTTGGTCAGTGCTGCTCAGCAGGCAGCACTGGACTGGACTGGATTACAGCTGATACAAGGTGTGAAGGAACAAGGGGTGGCTGTGGGCATGCACTTGCTGCCGCTGCCAGTGTTTATCTGCATGGCAGCAGGGCATTTGGGCGTTGCCAGGAAGGCGTTTTTATGTAGATTCCTCCTCTTTCAGCACTGCATTGTGGTGCAAGCAAAAGAAGCAAATCCTGTCTGGCTTCCTCTCCGGCCTTTATTCACCTCCCGTGTAGCTGTGAGTGTGTGAGCCTGCAGGGCCCCATGGAATTGCCTAGAAGTAGGCTGAATCGCTGCAAGGGCTGAACAGCAGTATCGGGCAGGCTCGGGCAACGCGCGGCCCGTTCGGGTTATCGCTTCTCGGCCTTTTGGCTAAGATCAAGTGTAGTATCTGTTCTTATCAGTTTAATATCTGATACGTCCCCTATCTGGGGACCATATATTAAATGGATTTTTAGAACAGGGAGATGGAAATAGAGCTTGCTCTGTCCACTCCACGCATTGACCTGGTATTGCAGTATTTCCAGGACCGGTGCACCCTTTCCTTATGTGTTGACTAAAAGCAGATTCCAAAAGTGTTTTTTGTCTTTGCTATTGTTTCTGTCTTTCTGAAGGGATCTCCCCTTTTAATCCCATTATTTCAACACCTGTTGGACAATGCATGAGTGATAATGAGCTCATTGATTAAATGCAATTAATGAATAGATTGCCACCTCTTGTTGTGTGTCGTCTGTGTTTCTGTGTTTCCGGCATTTCACATTGGAACACCTCATTCACCTTCCTTGTCTTCTCTCCGCCCTCCCTTTTAGGTAAGTTAAAGAGCTGCACCTGAGCCAGCCACTGATTGATTGATTGATTGATTGATTGATTGATTGATTGATGCAGCACAACAGTCAAATAGTGGAGTGGAGTAGGGGAACAGCAAACAGCCAATAAAGCAGCCCGCCCGCTCGCCTGCCCGCCACAATGGACCTACCTGTGTACACTAGATGGATGTGATGGAATGTACTGTCGTCCCTACATTTCAAGAAGAAGTAAGAATTGCAGTTGCAACAAAGCCTTGCTTGCCTACAAAGAGAGCAGCAATTTGGATTTGTTACTATGTTACCTAGAAGAATAACAAACTGTGCAAGGATGGAGGTTGTAGGAGCAAGGAGAAGTTGTCTGTAAAGTTGGTGGATGCCTATTTTCCATTTTGCAGTCCCTTGTCTCCCTCTTGTGGCCTCCTGGAGGCAACTAGCTGTGCAAAAAAAAGACAGCCTGGCGGCCGGCTGTTGCAGTGTTGCCCTCTCAGGCAACACTGAGTGACTGACTGAGCCTCACCGTCTTATATAAAGTTCAGACAGAACTTTGCACGTGTCATAGTGGAGCCCTCAGGATTCCAGAGCCAGCTTTCTGACATCATAATGGGGCCTCAGAGATAAAAGCCTGGGCCCAGGCAGTGTTGGTCAGTGCTGCTCAGCAGGCAGCACTGGACTGGACTGGATTACAGCTGATACAAGGTGTGAAGGAACAAGGGGTGGCTGTGGGCATGCACTTGCTGCCGCTGCCAGTGTTTATCTGCATGGCAGCAGGGCATTTGGGCGTTGCCAGGAAGGCGTTTTTATGTAGATTCCTCCTCTTTCAGCACTGCATTGTGGTGGAGCAAAAGAAGCAAATCCTGTCTGGCTTCCTCTCCGGCCTTTATTCACCTCCCGTGTAGCTGTGAGTGTGTGAGCCTGCAGGGCCCCATGGAATTGCCTAGAAGTAGGCTGAATCGCTGCAAGGGCTGAACAGCAGTATCGGGCAGGCTCGGGCAACGCGCGGCCCGTTCGGGTTATCGCTTCTCGGCCTTTTGGCTAAGATCAAGTGTAGTATCTGTTCTTATCAGTTTAATATCTGATACGTCCCCTATCTGGGGACCATATATTAAATGGATTTTTAGAACAGGGAGATGGAAATAGAGCTTGCTCTGTCCACTCCACGCATTGACCTGGTATTGCAGTATTTCCAGGACCGGTGCACCCTTTCCTTATGTGTTGACTAAAAGCAGATTCCAAAAGTGTTTTTTGTCTTTGCTATTGTTTCTGTCTTTCTGAAGGGATCTCCCCTTTTAATCCCATTATTTCAACACCTGTTGGACAATGCATGAGTGATAATGAGCTCATTGATTAAATGCAATTAATGAATAGATTGCCACCTCTTGTTGTGTGTCGTCTGTGTTTCTGTGTTTCCGGCATTTCACATTGGAACACCTCATTCACCTTCCTTGTCTTCTCTCCGCCCTCCCTTTTAGGTAAGTTAAAGAGCTGCACCTGAGCCAGCCACTGATTGATTGATTGATTGATTGATTGATTGATTGATTGATGCAGCACAACAGTCAAATAGTGGAGTGGAGTAGGGGAACAGCAAACAGCCAATAAAGCAGCCCGCCCGCTCGCCTGCCCGCCACAATGGACCTACCTGTGTACACTAGATGGATGTGATGGAATGTACTGTCGTCCCTACATTTCAAGAAGAAGTAAGAATTGCAGTTGCAACAAAGCCTTGCTTGCCTACAAAGAGAGCAGCAATTTGGATTTGTTACTATGTTACCTAGAAGAATAACAAACTGTGCAAGGATGGAGGTTGTAGGAGCAAGGAGAAGTTGTCTGTAAAGTTGGTGGATGCCTATTTTCCATTTTGCAGTCCCTTGTCTCCCTCTTGTGGCCTCCTGGAGGCAACTAGCTGTGCAAAAAAAAGACAGCCTGGCGGCCGGCTGTTGCAGTGTTGCCCTCTCAGGCAACACTGAGTGACTGACTGAGCCTCACCGTCTTATATAAAGTTCAGACGGAACTTTGCACGTGTCATAGTGGAGCCCTCAGGATTCCAGAGCCAGCTTTCTGACATCATAATGGGGCCTCAGAGATAAAAGCCTGGGCCCAGGCAGTGTTGGTCAGTGCTGCTCAGCAGGCAGCACTGGACTGGACTGGATTACAGCTGATACAAGGTGTGAAGGAACAAGGGGTGGCTGTGGGCATGCACTTGCTGCCGCTGCCAGTGTTTATCTGCATGGCAGCAGGGCATTTGGGCGTTGCCAGGAAGGCGTTTTTATGTAGATTCCTCCTCTTTCAGCACTGCATTGTGGTGCAAGCAAAAGAAGCAAATCCTGTCTGGCTTCCTCTCCGGCCTTTATTCACCTCCCGTGTAGCTGTGAGTGTGTGAGCCTGCAGGGCCCCATGGAATTGCCTAGAAGTAGGCTGAATCGCTGCAAGGGCTGAACAGCAGTATCGGGCAGGCTCGGGCAACGCGCGGCCCGTTCGGGTTATCGCTTCTCGGCCTTTTGGCTAAGATCAAGTGTAGTATCTGTTCTTATCAGTTTAATATCTGATACGTCCCCTATCTGGGGACCATATATTAAATGGATTTTTAGAACAGGGAGATGGAAATAGAGCTTGCTCTGTCCACTCCACGCATTGACCTGGTATTGCAGTATTTCCAGGACCGGTGCACCCTTTCCTTATGTGTTGACTAAAAGCAGATTCCAAAAGTGTTTTTTGTCTTTGCTATTGTTTCTGTCTTTCTGAAGGGATCTCCCCTTTTAATCCCATTATTTCAACACCTGTTGGACAATGCATGAGTGATAATGAGCTCATTGATTAAATGCAATTAATGAATAGATTACCACCTCTTGTTGTGTGTCGTCTGTGTTTCTGTGTTTCCGGCATTTCACATTGGAACACCTCATTCACCTTCCTTGTCTCCTCTCCGCCCTCCCTTTTAGGTAAGTTAAAGAGCTGCACCTGAGCCAGCCACTGATTGATTGATTGATTGATTGATTGATTGATGCAGCACAACAGTCAAATAGTGGAGTGGAGTAGGGGAACAGCAAACAGCCAATAAAGCAGCCCGCCCGCTCGCCTGCCCGCCACAATGGACCTACCTGTGTACACTAGATGGATGTGATGGAATGTACTGTCGTCCCTACATTTCAAGAAGAAGTAAGAATTGCAGTTGCAACAAAGCCTTGCTTGCCTACAAAGAGAGCAGCAATTTGGATTTGTTACTATGTTACCTAGAAGAATAACAAACTGTGCAAGGATGGAGGTTGTAGGAGCAAGGAGAAGTTGTCTGTAAAGTTGGTGGATGCCTATTTTCCATTTTGCAGTCCCTTGTCTCCCTCTTGTGGCCTCCTGGAGGCAACTAGCTGTGCAAAAAAAAGACAGCCTGGCGGCCGGCTGTTGCAGTGTTGCCCTCTCAGGCAACACTGAGTGACTGACTGAGCCTCACCGTCTTATATAAAGTTCAGACGGAACTTTGCACGTGTCATAGTGGAGCCAGCTTTCTGACATCATAATGGGGCCTCAGAGATAAAAGCCTGGGCCCAGGCAGTGTTGGTCAGTGCTGCTCAGCAGGCAGCACTGGACTGGACTGGATTACAGCTGATACAAGGTGTGAAGGAACAAGGGGTGGCTGTGGGCATGCACTTGCTGCCGCTGCCAGTGTTTATCTGCATGGCAGCAGGGCATTTGGGCGTTGCCAGGAAGGCGTTTTTATGTAGATTCCTCCTCTTTCAGCACTGCATTGTGGTGCAAGCAAAAGAAGCAAATCCTGTCTGGCTTCCTCTCCGGCCTTTATTCACCTCCCGTGTAGCTGTGAGTGTGTGAGCCTGCAGGGCCCCATGGAATTGCCTAGAAGTAGGCTGAATCGCTGCAAGGGCTGAACAGCAGTATCGGGCAGGCTCGGGCAACGCGCGGCCCGTTCGGGTTATCGCTTCTCGGCCTTTTGGCTAAGATCAAGTGTAGTATCTGTTCTTATCAGTTTAATATCTGATACGTCCCCTATCTGGGGACCATATATTAAATGGATTTTTAGAACAGGGAGATGGAAATAGAGCTTGCTCTGTCCACTCCACGCATTGACCTGGTATTGCAGTATTTCCAGGACCGGTGCACCCTTTCCTTATGTGTTGACTAAAAGCAGATTCCAAAAGTGTTTTTTGTCTTTGCTATTGTTTCTGTCTTTCTGAAGGGATCTCCCCTTTTAATCCCATTATTTCAACACCTGTTGGACAATGCATGAGTGATAATGAGCTCATTGATTAAATGCAATTAATGAATAGATTGCCACCTCTTGTTGTGTGTCGTCTGTGTTTCTGTGTTTCCGGCATTTCACATTGGAACACCTCATTCACCTTCCTTGTCTTCTCTCCGCCCTCCCTTTTAGGTAAGTTAAAGAGCTGCACCTGAGCCAGCCACTGATTGATTGATTGATTGATTGATTGATTGATTGATTGATTGATGCAGCACAACAGTCAAATAGTGGAGTGGAGTAGGGGAACAGCAAACAGCCAATAAAGCAGCCCGCCCGCTCGCCTGCCCGCCACAATGGACCTACCTGTGTACACTAGATGGATGTGATGGAATGTACTGTCGTCCCTACATTTCAAGAAGAAGTAAGAATTGCAGTTGCAACAAAGCCTTGCTTGCCTACAAAGAGAGCAGCAATTTGGATTTGTTACTATGTTACCTAGAAGAATAACAAACTGTGCAAGGATGGAGGTTGTAGGAGCAAGGAGAAGTTGTCTGTAAAGTTGGTGGATGCCTATTTTCCATTTTGCAGTCCCTTGTCTCCCTCTTGTGGCCTCCTGGAGGCAACTAGCTGTGCAAAAAAAAGACAGCCTGGCGGCCGGCTGTTGCAGTGTTGCCCTCTCAGGCAACACTGAGTGACTGACTGAGCCTCACCGTCTTATATAAAGTTCAGACGGAACTTTGCACGTGTCATAGTGGAGCCCTCAGGATTCCAGAGCCAGCTTTCTGACATCATAATGGGGCTTCAGAGATAAAAGCCTGGGCCCAGGCAGTGTTGGTCAGTGCTGCTCAGCAGGCAGCACTGGACTGGACTGGATTACAGCTGATACAAGGTGTGAAGGAACAAGGGGTGGCTGTGGGCATGCACTTGCTGCCGCTGCCAGTGTTTATCTGCATGGCAGCAGGGCATTTGGGCGTTGCCAGGAAGGCGTTTTTATGTAGATTCCTCCTCTTTCAGCACTGCATTGTGGTGCAAGCAAAAGAAGCAAATCCTGTCTGGCTTCCTCTCCGGCCTTTATTCACCTCCCGTGTAGCTGTGAGTGTGTGAGCCTGCAGGGCCCCATGGAATTGCCTAGAAGTAGGCTGAATCGCTGCAAGGGCTGAACAGCAGTATCGGGCAGGCTCGGGCAACGCGCGGCCCGTTCGGGTTATCGCTTCTCGGCCTTTTGGCTAAGATCAAGTGTAGTATCTGTTCTTATCAGTTTAATATCTGATACGTCCCCTATCTGGGGACCATATATTAAATGGATTTTTAGAACAGGGAGATGGAAATAGAGCTTGCTCTGTCCACTCCACGCATTGACCTGGTATTGCAGTATTTCCAGGACCGGTGCACCCTTTCCTTATGTGTTGACTAAAAGCAGATTCCAAAAGTGTTTTTTGTCTTTGCTATTGTTTCTGTCTTTCTGAAGGGATCTCCCCTTTTAATCCCATTATTTCAACACCTGTTGGACAATGCATGAGTGATAATGAGCTCATTGATTAAATGCAATTAATGAATAGATTGCCACCTCTTGTTGTGTGTCGTCTGTGTTTCTGTGTTTCCGGCATTTCACATTGGAACACCTCATTCACCTTCCTTGTCTTCTCTCCGCCCTCCCTTTTAGGTAAGTTAAAGAGCTGCACCTGAGCCAGCCACTGATTGATTGATTGATTGATTGATTGATTGATTGATTGATTGATTGATGCAGCACAACAGTCAAATAGTGGAGTGGAGTAGGGGAACAGCAAACAGCCAATAAAGCAGCCCGCCCGCTCGCCTGCCCGCCACAATGGACCTACCTGTGTACACTAGATGGATGTGATGGAATGTACTGTCGTCCCTACATTTCAAGAAGAAGTAAGAATTGCAGTTGCAACAAAGCCTTGCTTGCCTACAAAGAGAGCAGCAATTTGGATTTGTTACTATGTTACCTAGAAGAATAACAAACTGTGCAAGGATGGAGGTTGTAGGAGCAAGGAGAAGTTGTCTGTAAAGTTGGTGGATGCCTATTTTCCATTTTGCAGTCCCTTGTCTCCCTCTTGTGGCCTCCTGGAGGCAACTAGCTGTGCAAAAAAAAGACAGCCTGGCGGCCGGCTGTTGCAGTGTTGCCCTCTCAGGCAACACTGAGTGACTGACTGAGCCTCACCGTCTTATATAAAGTTCAGACGGAACTTTGCACGTGTCATAGTGGAGCCCTCAGGATTCCAGAGCCAGCTTTCTGACATCATAATGGGGCCTCAGAGATAAAAGCCTGGGCCCAGGCAGTGTTGGTCAGTGCTGCTCAGCAGGCAGCACTGGACTGGACTGGATTACAGCTGATACAAGGTGTGAAGGAACAAGGGGTGGCTGTGGGCATGCACTTGCTGCCGCTGCCAGTGTTTATCTGCATGGCAGCAGGGCATTTGGGCGTTGCCAGGAAGGCGTTTTTATGTAGATTCCTCCTCTTTCAGCACTGCATTGTGGTGCAAGCAAAAGAAGCAAATCCTGTCTGGCTTCCTCTCCGGCCTTTATTCACCTCCCGTGTAGCTGTGAGTGTGTGAGCCTGCAGGGCCCCATGGAATTGCCTAGAAGTAGGCTGAATCGCTGCAAGGGCTGAACAGCAGTATCGGGCAGGCTCGGGCAACGCGCGGCCCGTTCGGGTTATCGCTTCTCGGCCTTTTGGCTAAGATCAAGTGTAGTATCTGTTCTTATCAGTTTAATATCTGATACGTCCCCTATCTGGGGACCATATATTAAATGGATTTTTAGAACAGGGAGATGGAAATAGAGCTTGCTCTGTCCACTCCACGCATTGACCTGGTATTGCAGTATTTCCAGGACCGGTGCACCCTTTCCTTATGTGTTGACTAAAAGCAGATTCCAAAAGTGTTTTTTGTCTTTGCTATTGTTTCTGTCTTTCTGAAGGGATCTCCCCTTTTAATCCCATTATTTCAACACCTGTTGGACAATGCATGAGTGATAATGAGCTCATTGATTAAATGCAATTAATGAATAGATTGCCACCTCTTGTTGTGTGTCGTCTGTGTTTCTGTGTTTCCGGCATTTCACATTGGAACACCTCATTCACCTTCCTTGTCTTCTCTCCGCCCTCCCTTTTAGGTAAGTTAAAGAGCTGCACCTGAGCCAGCCACTGATTGATTGATTGATTGATTGATTGATTGATTGATTGATTGATTGATTGATTGATGCAGCACAACAGTCAAATAGTGGAGTGGAGTAGGGGAACAGCAAACAGCCAATAAAGCAGCCCGCCCGCTCGCCTGCCCGCCACAATGGACCTACCTGTGTACACTAGATGGATGTGATGGAATGTACTGTCGTCCCTACATTTCAAGAAGAAGTAAGAATTGCAGTTGCAACAAAGCCTTGCTTGCCTACAAAGAGAGCAGCAATTTGGATTTGTTACTATGTTACCTAGAAGAATAACAAACTGTGCAAGGATGGAGGTTGTAGGAGCAAGGAGAAGTTGTCTGTAAAGTTGGTGGATGCCTATTTTCCATTTTGCAGTCCCTTGTCTCCCTCTTGTGGCCTCCTGGAGGCAACTAGCTGTGCAAAAAAAAGACAGCCTGGCGGCCGGCTGTTGCAGTGTTGCCCTCTCAGGCAACACTGAGTGACTGACTGAGCCTCACCGTCTTATATAAAGTTCAGACAGAACTTTGCACGTGTCATAGTGGAGCCCTCAGGATTCCAGAGCCAGCTTTCTGACATCATAATGGGGCCTCAGAGATAAAAGCCTGGGCCCAGGCAGTGTTGGTCAGTGCTGCTCAGCAGGCAGCACTGGACTGGACTGGATTACAGCTGATACAAGGTGTGAAGGAACAAGGGGTGGCTGTGGGCATGCACTTGCTGCCGCTGCCAGTGTTTATCTGCATGGCAGCAGGGCATTTGGGCGTTGCCAGGAAGGCGTTTTTATGTAGATTCCTCCTCTTTCAGCACTGCATTGTGGTGCAAGCAAAAGAAGCAAATCCTGTCTGGCTTCCTCTCCGGCCTTTATTCACCTCCCGTGTAGCTGTGAGTGTGTGAGCCTGCAGGGCCCCATGGAATTGCCTAGAAGTAGGCTGAATCGCTGCAAGGGCTGAACAGCAGTATCGGGCAGGCTCGGGCAACGCGCGGCCCGTTCGGGTTATCGCTTCTCGGCCTTTTGGCTAAGATCAAGTGTAGTATCTGTTCTTATCAGTTTAATATCTGATACGTCCCCTATCTGGGGACCATATATTAAATGGATTTTTAGAACAGGGAGATGGAAATAGAGCTTGCTCTGTCCACTCCACGCATTGACCTGGTATTGCAGTATTTCCAGGACCGGTGCACCCTTTCCTTATGTGTTGACTAAAAGCAGATTCCAAAAGTGTTTTTTGTCTTTGCTATTGTTTCTGTCTTTCTGAAGGGATCTCCCCTTTTAATCCCATTATTTCAACACCTGTTGGACAATGCATGAGTGATAATGAGCTCATTGATTAAATGCAATTAATGAATAGATTGCCACCTCTTGTTGTGTGTCGTCTGTGTTTCTGTGTTTCCGGCATTTCACATTGGAACACCTCATTCACCTTCCTTGTCTTCTCTCCGCCCTCCCTTTTAGGTAAGTTAAAGAGCTGCACCTGAGCCAGCCACTGATTGATTGATTGATTGATTGATTGATTGATTGATTGATTGATTGCAGCACAACAGTCAAATAGTGGAGTGGAGTAGGGGAACAGCAAACAGCCAATAAAGCAGCCCGCCCGCTCGCCTGCCCGCCACAATGGACCTACCTGTGTACACTAGATGGATGTGATGGAATGTACTGTCGTCCCTACATTTCAAGAAGAAGTAAGAATTGCAGTTGCAACAAAGCCTTGCTTGCCTACAAAGAGAGCAGCAATTTGGATTTGTTACTATGTTACCTAGAAGAATAACAAACTGTGCAAGGATGGAGGTTGTAGGAGCAAGGAGAAGTTGTCTGTAAAGTTGGTGGATGCCTATTTTCCATTTTGCAGTCCCTTGTCTCCCTCTTGTGGCCTCCTGGAGGCAACTAGCTGTGCAAAAAAAAGACAGCCTGGCGGCCGGCTGTTGCAGTGTTGCCCTCTCAGGCAACACTGAGTGACTGACTGAGCCTCACCGTCTTATATAAAGTTCAGACGGAACTTTGCACGTGTCATAGTGGAGCCCTCAGGATTCCAGAGCCAGCTTTCTGACATCATAATGGGGCCTCAGAGATAAAAGCCTGGGCCCAGGCAGTGTTGGTCAGTGCTGCTCAGCAGGCAGCACTGGACTGGACTGGATTACAGCTGATACAAGGTGTGAAGGAACAAGGGGTGGCTGTGGGCATGCACTTGCTGCCGCTGCCAGTGTTTATCTGCATGGCAGCAGGGCATTTGGGCGTTGCCAGGAAGGCGTTTTTATGTAGATTCCTCCTCTTTCAGCACTGCATTGTGGTGCAAGCAAAAGAAGCAAATCCTGTCTGGCTTCCTCTCCGGCCTTTATTCACCTCCCGTGTAGCTGTGAGTGTGTGAGCCTGCAGGGCCCCATGGAATTGCCTAGAAGTAGGCTGAATCGCTGCAAGGGCTGAACAGCAGTATCGGGCAGGCTCGGGCAACGCGCGGCCCGTTCGGGTTATCGCTTCTCGGCCTTTTGGCTAAGATCAAGTGTAGTATCTGTTCTTATCAGTTTAATATCTGATACGTCCCCTATCTGGGGACCATATATTAAATGGATTTTTAGAACAGGGAGATGGAAATAGAGCTTGCTCTGTCCACTCCACGCATTGACCTGGTATTGCAGTATTTCCAGGACCGGTGCACCCTTTCCTTATGTGTTGACTAAAAGCAGATTCCAAAAGTGTTTTTTGTCTTTGCTATTGTTTCTGTCTTTCTGAAGGGATCTCCCCTTTTAATCCCATTATTTCAACACCTGTTGGACAATGCATGAGTGATAATGAGCTCATTGATTAAATGCAATTAATGAATAGATTGCCACCTCTTGTTGTGTGTCGTCTGTGTTTCTGTGTTTCCGGCATTTCACATTGGAACACCTCATTCACCTTCCTTGTCTCCTCTCCGCCCTCCCTTTTAGGTAAGTTAAAGAGCTGCACCTGAGCCAGCCACTGATTGATTGATTGATTGATTGATTGATTGATTGATTGATTGATTGATTGATTGATTGATTGATTGATGCAGCACAACAGTCAAATAGTGGAGTGGAGTAGGGGAACAGCAAACAGCCAATAAAGCAGCCCGCCCGCTCGCCTGCCCGCCACAATGGACCTACCTGTGTACACTAGATGGATGTGATGGAATGTACTGTCGTCCCTACATTTCAAGAAGAAGTAAGAATTGCAGTTGCAACAAAGCCTTGCTTGCCTACAAAGAGAGCAGCAATTTGGATTTGTTACTATGTTACCTAGAAGAATAACAAACTGTGCAAGGATGGAGGTTGTAGGAGCAAGGAGAAGTTGTCTGTAAAGTTGGTGGATGCCTATTTTCCATTTTGCAGTCCCTTGTCTCCCTCTTGTGGCCTCCTGGAGGCAACTAGCTGTGCAAAAAAAAGACAGCCTGGCGGCCGGCTGTTGCAGTGTTGCCCTCTCAGGCAACACTGAGTGACTGACTGAGCCTCACCGTCTTATATAAAGTTCAGACGGAACTTTGCACGTGTCATAGTGGAGCCCTCAGGATTCCAGAGCCAGCTTTCTGACATCATAATGGGGCCTCAGAGATAAAAGCCTGGGCCCAGGCAGTGTTGGTCAGTGCTGCTCAGCAGGCAGCACTGGACTGGACTGGATTACAGCTGATACAAGGTGTGAAGGAACAAGGGGTGGCTGTGGGCATGCACTTGCTGCCGCTGCCAGTGTTTATCTGCATGGCAGCAGGGCATTTGGGCGTTGCCAGGAAGGCGTTTTTATGTAGATTCCTCCTCTTTCAGCACTGCATTGTGGTGCAAGCAAAAGAAGCAAATCCTGTCTGGCTTCCTCTCCGGCCTTTATTCACCTCCCGTGTAGCTGTGAGTGTGTGAGCCTGCAGGGCCCCATGGAATTGCCTAGAAGTAGGCTGAATCGCTGCAAGGGCTGAACAGCAGTATCGGGCAGGCTCGGGCAACGCGCGGCCCGTTCGGGTTATCGCTTCTCGGCCTTTTGGCTAAGATCAAGTGTAGTATCTGTTCTTATCAGTTTAATATCTGATACGTCCCCTATCTGGGGACCATATATTAAATGGATTTTTAGAACAGGGAGATGGAAATAGAGCTTGCTCTGTCCACTCCACGCATTGACCTGGTATTGCAGTATTTCCAGGACCGGTGCACCCTTTCCTTATGTGTTGACTAAAAGCAGATTCCAAAAGTGTTTTTTGTCTTTGCTATTGTTTCTGTCTTTCTGAAGGGATCTCCCCTTTTAATCCCATTATTTCAACACCTGTTGGACAATGCATGAGTGATAATGAGCTCATTGATTAAATGCAATTAATGAATAGATTGCCACCTCTTGTTGTGTGTCGTCTGTGTTTCTGTGTTTCCGGCATTTCACATTGGAACACCTCATTCACCTTCCTTGTCTTCTCTCCGCCCTCCCTTTTAGGTAAGTTAAAGAGCTGCACCTGAGCCAGCCACTGATTGATTGATTGATTGATTGATTGATTGATTGATTGATTGATTGATTGATTGATTGATGCAGCACAACAGTCAAATAGTGGAGTGGAGTAGGGGAACAGCAAACAGCCAATAAAGCAGCCCGCCCGCTCGCCTGCCCGCCACAATGGACCTACCTGTGTACACTAGATGGATGTGATGGAATGTACTGTCGTCCCTACATTTCAAGAAGAAGTAAGAATTGCAGTTGCAACAAAGCCTTGCTTGCCTACAAAGAGAGCAGCAATTTGGATTTGTTACTATGTTACCTAGAAGAATAACAAACTGTGCAAGGATGGAGGTTGTAGGAGCAAGGAGAAGTTGTCTGTAAAGTTGGTGGATGCCTATTTTCCATTTTGCAGTCCCTTGTCTCCCTCTTGTGGCCTCCTGGAGGCAACTAGCTGTGCAAAAAAAAAGACAGCCTGGCGGCCGGCTGTTGCAGTGTTGCCCTCTCAGGCAACACTGAGTGACTGACTGAGCCTCACCGTCTTATATAAAGTTCAGACGGAACTTTGCACGTGTCATAGTGGAGCCCTCAGGATTCCAGAGCCAGCTTTCTGACATCATAATGGGGCCTCAGAGATAAAAGCCTGGGCCCAGGCAGTGTTGGTCAGTGCTGCTCAGCAGGCAGCACTGGACTGGACTGGATTACAGCTGATACAAGGTGTGAAGGAACAAGGGGTGGCTGTGGGCATGCACTTGCTGCCGCTGCCAGTGTTTATCTGCATGGCAGCAGGGCATTTGGGCGTTGCCAGGAAGGCGTTTTTATGTAGATTCCTCCTCTTTCAGCACTGCATTGTGGTGCAAGCAAAAGAAGCAAATCCTGTCTGGCTTCCTCTCCGGCCTTTATTCACCTCCCGTGTAGCTGTGAGTGTGTGAGCCTGCAGGGCCCCATGGAATTGCCTAGAAGTAGGCTGAATCGCTGCAAGGGCTGAACAGCAGTATCGGGCAGGCTCGGGCAACGCGCGGCCCGTTCGGGTTATCGCTTCTCGGCCTTTTGGCTAAGATCAAGTGTAGTATCTGTTCTTATCAGTTTAATATCTGATACGTCCCCTATCTGGGGACCATATATTAAATGGATTTTTAGAACAGGGAGATGGAAATAGAGCTTGCTCTGTCCACTCCACGCATTGACCTGGTATTGCAGTATTTCCAGGACCGGTGCACCCTTTCCTTATGTGTTGACTAAAAGCAGATTCCAAAAGTGTTTTTTGTCTTTGCTATTGTTTCTGTCTTTCTGAAGGGATCTCCCCTTTTAATCCCATTATTTCAACACCTGTTGGACAATGCATGAGTGATAATGAGCTCATTGATTAAATGCAATTAATGAATAGATTGCCACCTCTTGTTGTGTGTCGTCTGTGTTTCTGTGTTTCCGGCATTTCACATTGGAACACCTCATTCACCTTCCTTGTCTTCTCTCCGCCCTCCCTTTTAGGTAAGTTAAAGAGCTGCACCTGAGCCAGCCACTGATTGATTGATTGATTGATTGATTGATTGATTGATTGATTGATTGATTGATTGATGCAGCACAACAGTCAAATAGTGGAGTGGAGTAGGGGAACAGCAAACAGCCAATAAAGCAGCCCGCCCGCTCGCCTGCCCGCCACAATGGACCTACCTGTGTACACTAGATGGATGTGATGGAATGTACTGTCGTCCCTACATTTCAAGAAGAAGTAAGAATTGCAGTTGCAACAAAGCCTTGCTTGCCTAAAAAGAGAGCAGCAATTTGGATTTGTTACTATGTTACCTAGAAGAATAACAAACTGTGCAAGGATGGAGGTTGTAGGAGCAAGGAGAAGTTGTCTGTAAAGTTGGTGGATGCCTATTTTCCATTTTGCAGTCCCTTGTCTCCCTCTTGTGGCCTCCTGGAGGCAACTAGCTGTGCAAAAAAAAGACAGCCTGGCGGCCGGCTGTTGCAGTGTTGCCCTCTCAGGCAACACTGAGTGACTGACTGAGCCTCACCGTCTTATATAAAGTTCAGACGGAACTTTGCACGTGTCATAGTGGAGCCCTCAGGATTCCAGAGCCAGCTTTCTGACATCATAATGGGGCCTCAGAGATAAAAGCCTGGGCCCAGGCAGTGTTGGTCAGTGCTGCTCAGCAGGCAGCACTGGACTGGACTGGATTACAGCTGATACAAGGTGTGAAGGAACAAGGGGTGGCTGTGGGCATGCACTTGCTGCCGCTGCCAGTGTTTATCTGCATGGCAGCAGGGCATTTGGGCGTTGCCAGGAAGGCGTTTTTATGTAGATTCCTCCTCTTTCAGCACTGCATTGTGGTGCAAGCAAAAGAAGCAAATCCTGTCTGGCTTCCTCTCCGGCCTTTATTCACCTCCCGTGTAGCTGTGAGTGTGTGAGCCTGCAGGGCCCCATGGAATTGCCTAGAAGTAGGCTGAATCGCTGCAAGGGCTGAACAGCAGTATCGGGCAGGCTCGGGCAACGCGCGGCCCGTTCGGGTTATCGCTTCTCGGCCTTTTGGCTAAGATCAAGTGTAGTATCTGTTCTTATCAGTTTAATATCTGATACGTCCCCTATCTGGGGACCATATATTAAATGGATTTTTAGAACAGGGAGATGGAAATAGAGCTTGCTCTGTCCACTCCACGCATTGACCTGGTATTGCAGTATTTCCAGGACCGGTGCACCCTTTCCTTATGTGTTGACTAAAAGCAGATTCCAAAAGTGTTTTTTGTCTTTGCTATTGTTTCTGTCTTTCTGAAGGGATCTCCCCTTTTAATCCCATTATTTCAACACCTGTTGGACAATGCATGAGTGATAATGAGCTCATTGATTAAATGCAATTAATGAATAGATTGCCACCTCTTGTTGTGTGTCGTCTGTGTTTCTGTGTTTCCGGCATTTCACATTGGAACACCTCATTCACCTTCCTTGTCTTCTCTCCGCCCTCCCTTTTAGGTAAGTTAAAGAGCTGCACCTGAGCCAGCCACTGATTGATTGATTGATTGATTGATTGATTGATTGATTGATTGATTGATTGATTGATTGATGCAGCACAACAGTCAAATAGTGGAGTGGAGTAGGGGAACAGCAAACAGCCAATAAAGCAGCCCGCCCGCTCGCCTGCCCGCCACAATGGACCTACCTGTGTACACTAGATGGATGTGATGGAATGTACTGTCGTCCCTACATTTCAAGAAGAAGTAAGAATTGCAGTTGCAACAAAGCCTTGCTTGCCTACAAAGAGAGCAGCAATTTGGATTTGTTACTATGTTACCTAGAAGAATAACAAACTGTGCAAGGATGGAGGTTGTAGGAGCAAGGAGAAGTTGTCTGTAAAGTTGGTGGATGCCTATTTTCCATTTTGCAGTCCCTTGTCTCCCTCTTGTGGCCTCCTGGAGGCAACTAGCTGTGCAAAAAAAAGACAGCCTGGCGGCCGGCTGTTGCAGTGTTGCCCTCTCAGGCAACACTGAGTGACTGACTGAGCCTCACCGTCTTATATAAAGTTCAGACGGAACTTTGCACGTGTCATAGTGGAGCCCTCAGGATTCCAGAGCCAGCTTTCTGACATCATAATGGGGCCTCAGAGATAAAAGCCTGGGCCCAGGCAGTGTTGGTCAGTGCTGCTCAGCAGGCAGCACTGGACTGGACTGGATTACAGCTGATACAAGGTGTGAAGGAACAAGGGGTGGCTGTGGGCATGCACTTGCTGCCGCTGCCAGTGTTTATCTGCATGGCAGCAGGGCATTTGGGCGTTGCCAGGAAGGCGTTTTTATGTAGATTCCTCCTCTTTCAGCACTGCATTGTGGTGCAAGCAAAAGAAGCAAATCCTGTCTGGCTTCCTCTCCGGCCTTTATTCACCTCCCGTGTAGCTGTGAGTGTGTGAGCCTGCAGGGCCCCATGGAATTGCCTAGAAGTAGGCTGAATCGCTGCAAGGGCTGAACAGCAGTATCGGGCAGGCTCGGGCAACGCGCGGCCCGTTCGGGTTATCGCTTCTCGGCCTTTTGGCTAAGATCAAGTGTAGTATCTGTTCTTATCAGTTTAATATCTGATACGTCCCCTATCTGGGGACCATATATTAAATGGATTTTTAGAACAGGGAGATGGAAATAGAGCTTGCTCTGTCCACTCCACGCATTGACCTGGTATTGCAGTATTTCCAGGACCGGTGCACCCTTTCCTTATGTGTTGACTAAAAGCAGATTCCAAAAGTGTTTTTTGTCTTTGCTATTGTTTCTGTCTTTCTGAAGGGATCTCCCCTTTTAATCCCATTATTTCAACACCTGTTGGACAATGCATGAGTGATAATGAGCTCATTGATTAAATGCAATTAATGAATAGATTGCCACCTCTTGTTGTGTGTCGTCTGTGTTTCTGTGTTTCCGGCATTTCACATTGGAACACCTCATTCACCTTCCTTGTCTTCTCTCCGCCCTCCCTTTTAGGTAAGTTAAAGAGCTGCACCTGAGCCAGCCACTGATTGATTGATTGATTGATTGATTGATTGATTGATTGATTGATTGATTGATTGATGCAGCACAACAGTCAAATAGTGGAGTGGAGTAGGGGAACAGCAAACAGCCAATAAAGCAGCCCGCCCGCTCGCCTGCCCGCCACAATGGACCTACCTGTGTACACTAGATGGATGTGATGGAATGTACTGTCGTCCCTACATTTCAAGAAGAAGTAAGAATTGCAGTTGCAACAAAGCCTTGCTTGCCTAAAAAGAGAGCAGCAATTTGGATTTGTTACTATGTTACCTAGAAGAATAACAAACTGTGCAAGGATGGAGGTTGTAGGAGCAAGGAGAAGTTGTCTGTAAAGTTGGTGGATGCCTATTTTCCATTTTGCAGTCCCTTGTCTCCCTCTTGTGGCCTCCTGGAGGCAACTAGCTGTGCAAAAAAAAGACAGCCTGGCGGCCGGCTGTTGCAGTGTTGCCCTCTCAGGCAACACTGAGTGACTGACTGAGCCTCACCGTCTTATATAAAGTTCAGACGGAACTTTGCACGTGTCATAGTGGAGCCCTCAGGATTCCAGAGCCAGCTTTCTGACATCATAATGGGGCCTCAGAGATAAAAGCCTGGGCCCAGGCAGTGTTGGTCAGTGCTGCTCAGCAGGCAGCACTGGACTGGACTGGATTACAGCTGATACAAGGTGTGAAGGAACAAGGGGTGGCTGTGGGCATGCACTTGCTGCCGCTGCCAGTGTTTATCTGCATGGCAGCAGGGCATTTGGGCGTTGCCAGGAAGGCGTTTTTATGTAGATTCCTCCTCTTTCAGCACTGCATTGTGGTGCAAGCAAAAGAAGCAAATCCTGTCTGGCTTCCTCTCCGGCCTTTATTCACCTCCCGTGTAGCTGTGAGTGTGTGAGCCTGCAGGGCCCCATGGAATTGCCTAGAAGTAGGCTGAATCGCTGCAAGGGCTGAACAGCAGTATCGGGCAGGCTCGGGCAACGCGCGGCCCGTTCGGGTTATCGCTTCTCGGCCTTTTGGCTAAGATCAAGTGTAGTATCTGTTCTTATCAGTTTAATATCTGATACGTCCCCTATCTGGGGACCATATATTAAATGGATTTTTAGAACAGGGAGATGGAAATAGAGCTTGCTCTGTCCACTCCACGCATTGACCTGGTATTGCAGTATTTCCAGGACCGGTGCACCCTTTCCTTATGTGTTGACTAAAAGCAGATTCCAAAAGTGTTTTTTGTCTTTGCTATTGTTTCTGTCTTTCTGAAGGGATCTCCCCTTTTAATCCCATTATTTCAACACCTGTTGGACAATGCATGAGTGATAATGAGCTCATTGATTAAATGCAATTAATGAATAGATTGCCACCTCTTGTTGTGTGTCGTCTGTGTTTCTGTGTTTCCGGCATTTCACATTGGAACACCTCATTCACCTTCCTTGTCTTCTCTCCGCCCTCCCTTTTAGGTAAGTTAAAGAGCTGCACCTGAGCCAGCCACTGATTGATTGATTGATTGATTGATTGATTGATTGATTGATTGATTGATTGATTGATTGATTGATGCAGCACAACAGTCAAATAGTGGAGTGGAGTAGGGGAACAGCAAACAGCCAATAAAGCAGCCCGCCCGCTCGCCTGCCCGCCACAATGGACCTACCTGTGTACACTAGATGGATGTGATGGAATGTACTGTCGTCCCTACATTTCAAGAAGAAGTAAGAATTGCAGTTGCAACAAAGCCTTGCTTGCCTACAAAGAGAGCAGCAATTTGGATTTGTTACTATGTTACCTAGAAGAATAACAAACTGTGCAAGGATGGAGGTTGTAGGAGCAAGGAGAAGTTGTCTGTAAAGTTGGTGGATGCCTATTTTCCATTTTGCAGTCCCTTGTCTCCCTCTTGTGGCCTCCTGGAGGCAACTAGCTGTGCAAAAAAAAGACAGCCTGGCGGCCGGCTGTTGCAGTGTTGCCCTCTCAGGCAACACTGAGTGACTGACTGAGCCTCACCGTCTTATATAAAGTTCAGACGGAACTTTGCACGTGTCATAGTGGAGCCCTCAGGATTCCAGAGCCAGCTTTCTGACATCATAATGGGGCCTCAGAGATAAAAGCCTGGGCCCAGGCAGTGTTGGTCAGTGCTGCTCAGCAGGCAGCACTGGACTGGACTGGATTACAGCTGATACAAGGTGTGAAGGAACAAGGGGTGGCTGTGGGCATGCACTTGCTGCCGCTGCCAGTGTTTATCTGCATGGCAGCAGGGCATTTGGGCGTTGCCAGGAAGGCGTTTTTATGTAGATTCCTCCTCTTTCAGCACTGCATTGTGGTGCAAGCAAAAGAAGCAAATCCTGTCTGGCTTCCTCTCCGGCCTTTATTCACCTCCCGTGTAGCTGTGAGTGTGTGAGCCTGCAGGGCCCCATGGAATTGCCTAGAAGTAGGCTGAATCGCTGCAAGGGCTGAACAGCAGTATCGGGCAGGCTCGGGCAACGCGCGGCCCGTTCGGGTTATCGCTTCTCGGCCTTTTGGCTAAGATCAAGTGTAGTATCTGTTCTTATCAGTTTAATATCTGATACGTCCCCTATCTGGGGACCATATATTAAATGGATTTTTAGAACAGGGAGATGGAAATAGAGCTTGCTCTGTCCACTCCACGCATTGACCTGGTATTGCAGTATTTCCAGGACCGGTGCACCCTTTCCTTATGTGTTGACTAAAAGCAGATTCCAAAAGTGTTTTTTGTCTTTGCTATTGTTTCTGTCTTTCTGAAGGGATCTCCCCTTTTAATCCCATTATTTCAACACCTGTTGGACAATGCATGAGTGATAATGAGCTCATTGATTAAATGCAATTAATGAATAGATTGCCACCTCTTGTTGTGTGTCGTCTGTGTTTCTGTGTTTCCGGCATTTCACATTGGAACACCTCATTCACCTTCCTTGTCTCCTCTCCGCCCTCCCTTTTAGGTAAGTTAAAGAGCTGCACCTGAGCCAGCCACTGATTGATTGATTGATTGATTGATTGATTGATTGATTGATTGATTGATTGATTGATTGATGCAGCACAACAGTCAAATAGTGGAGTGGAGTAGGGGAACAGCAAACAGCCAATAAAGCAGCCCGCCCGCTCGCCTGCCCGCCACAATGGACCTACCTGTGTACACTAGATGGATGTGATGGAATGTACTGTCGTCCCTACATTTCAAGAAGAAGTAAGAATTGCAGTTGCAACAAAGCCTTGCTTGCCTACAAAGAGAGCAGCAATTTGGATTTGTTACTATGTTACCTAGAAGAATAACAAACTGTGCAAGGATGGAGGTTGTAGGAGCAAGGAGAAGTTGTCTGTAAAGTTGGTGGATGCCTATTTTCCATTTTGCAGTCCCTTGTCTCCCTCTTGTGGCCTCCTGGAGGCAACTAGCTGTGCAAAAAAAAGACAGCCTGGCGGCCGGCTGTTGCAGTGTTGCCCTCTCAGGCAACACTGAGTGACTGACTGAGCCTCACCGTCTTATATAAAGTTCAGACGGAACTTTGCACGTGTCATAGTGGAGCCCTCAGGATTCCAGAGCCAGCTTTCTGACATCATAATGGGGCCTCAGAGATAAAAGCCTGGGCCCAGGCAGTGTTGGTCAGTGCTGCTCAGCAGGCAGCACTGGACTGGACTGGATTACAGCTGATACAAGGTGTGAAGGAACAAGGGGTGGCTGTGGGCATGCACTTGCTGCCGCTGCCAGTGTTTATCTGCATGGCAGCAGGGCATTTGGGCGTTGCCAGGAAGGCGTTTTTATGTAGATTCCTCCTCTTTCAGCACTGCATTGTGGTGCAAGCAAAAGAAGCAAATCCTGTCTGGCTTCCTCTCCGGCCTTTATTCACCTCCCGTGTAGCTGTGAGTGTGTGAGCCTGCAGGGCCCCATGGAATTGCCTAGAAGTAGGCTGAATCGCTGCAAGGGCTGAACAGCAGTATCGGGCAGGCTCGGGCAACGCGCGGCCCGTTCGGGTTATCGCTTCTCGGCCTTTTGGCTAAGATCAAGTGTAGTATCTGTTCTTATCAGTTTAATATCTGATACGTCCCCTATCTGGGGACCATATATTAAATGGATTTTTAGAACAGGGAGATGGAAATAGAGCTTGCTCTGTCCACTCCACGCATTGACCTGGTATTGCAGTATTTCCAGGACCGGTGCACCCTTTCCTTATGTGTTGACTAAAAGCAGATTCCAAAAGTGTTTTTTGTCTTTGCTATTGTTTCTGTCTTTCTGAAGGGATCTCCCCTTTTAATCCCATTATTTCAACACCTGTTGGACAATGCATGAGTGATAATGAGCTCATTGATTAAATGCAATTAATGAATAGATTGCCACCTCTTGTTGTGTGTCGTCTGTGTTTCTGTGTTTCCGGCATTTCACATTGGAACACCTCATTCACCTTCCTTGTCTTCTCTCCGCCCTCCCTTTTAGGTAAGTTAAAGAGCTGCACCTGAGCCAGCCACTGATTGATTGATTGATTGATTGATTGATTGATTGATTGATTGATTGATTGATTGATTGATTGATTGATTGATGCAGCACAACAGTCAAATAGTGGAGTGGAGTAGGGGAACAGCAAACAGCCAATAAAGCAGCCCGCCCGCTCGCCTGCCCGCCACAATGGACCTACCTGTGTACACTAGATGGATGTGATGGAATGTACTGTCGTCCCTACATTTCAAGAAGAAGTAAGAATTGCAGTTGCAACAAAGCCTTGCTTGCCTACAAAGAGAGCAGCAATTTGGATTTGTTACTATGTTACCTAGAAGAATAACAAACTGTGCAAGGATGGAGGTTGTAGGAGCAAGGAGAAGTTGTCTGTAAAGTTGGTGGATGCCTATTTTCCATTTTGCAGTCCCTTGTCTCCCTCTTGTGGCCTCCTGGAGGCAACTAGCTGTGCAAAAAAAAGACAGCCTGGCGGCCGGCTGTTGCAGTGTTGCCCTCTCAGGCAACACTGAGTGACTGACTGAGCCTCACCGTCTTATATAAAGTTCAGACGGAACTTTGCACGTGTCATAGTGGAGCCCTCAGGATTCCAGAGCCAGCTTTCTGACATCATAATGGGGCCTCAGAGATAAAAGCCTGGGCCCAGGCAGTGTTGGTCAGTGCTGCTCAGCAGGCAGCACTGGACTGGACTGGATTACAGCTGATACAAGGTGTGAAGGAACAAGGGGTGGCTGTGGGCATGCACTTGCTGCCGCTGCCAGTGTTTATCTGCATGGCAGCAGGGCATTTGGGCGTTGCCAGGAAGGCGTTTTTATGTAGATTCCTCCTCTTTCAGCACTGCATTGTGGTGCAAGCAAAAGAAGCAAATCCTGTCTGGCTTCCTCTCCGGCCTTTATTCACCTCCCGTGTAGCTGTGAGTGTGTGAGCCTGCAGGGCCCCATGGAATTGCCTAGAAGTAGGCTGAATCGCTGCAAGGGCTGAACAGCAGTATCGGGCAGGCTCGGGCAACGCGCGGCCCGTTCGGGTTATCGCTTCTCGGCCTTTTGGCTAAGATCAAGTGTAGTATCTGTTCTTATCAGTTTAATATCTGATACGTCCCCTATCTGGGGACCATATATTAAATGGATTTTTAGAACAGGGAGATGGAAATAGAGCTTGCTCTGTCCACTCCACGCATTGACCTGGTATTGCAGTATTTCCAGGACCGGTGCACCCTTTCCTTATGTGTTGACTAAAAGCAGATTCCAAAAGTGTTTTTTGTCTTTGCTATTGTTTCTGTCTTTCTGAAGGGATCTCCCCTTTTAATCCCATTATTTCAACACCTGTTGGACAATGCATGAGTGATAATGAGCTCATTGATTAAATGCAATTAATGAATAGATTGCCACCTCTTGTTGTGTGTCGTCTGTGTTTCTGTGTTTCCGGCATTTCACATTGGAACACCTCATTCACCTTCCTTGTCTTCTCTCCGCCCTCCCTTTTAGGTAAGTTAAAGAGCTGCACCTGAGCCAGCCACTGATTGATTGATTGATTGATTGATTGATTGATTGATTGATTGATTGATTGATTGATTGATTGATGCAGCACAACAGTCAAATAGTGGAGTGGAGTAGGGGAACAGCAAACAGCCAATAAAGCAGCCCGCCCGCTCGCCTGCCCGCCACAATGGACCTACCTGTGTACACTAGATGGATGTGATGGAATGTACTGTCGTCCCTACATTTCAAGAAGAAGTAAGAATTGCAGTTGCAACAAAGCCTTGCTTGCCTACAAAGAGAGCAGCAATTTGGATTTGTTACTATGTTACCTAGAAGAATAACAAACTGTGCAAGGATGGAGGTTGTAGGAGCAAGGAGAAGTTGTCTGTAAAGTTGGTGGATGCCTATTTTCCATTTTGCAGTCCCTTGTCTCCCTCTTGTGGCCTCCTGGAGGCAACTAGCTGTGCAAAAAAAAGACAGCCTGGCGGCCGGCTGTTGCAGTGTTGCCCTCTCAGGCAACACTGAGTGACTGACTGAGCCTCACCGTCTTATATAAAGTTCAGACGGAACTTTGCACGTGTCATAGTGGAGCCCTCAGGATTCCAGAGCCAGCTTTCTGACATCATAATGGGGCCTCAGAGATAAAAGCCTGGGCCCAGGCAGTGTTGGTCAGTGCTGCTCAGCAGGCAGCACTGGACTGGACTGGATTACAGCTGATACAAGGTGTGAAGGAACAAGGGGTGGCTGTGGGCATGCACTTGCTGCCGCTGCCAGTGTTTATCTGCATGGCAGCAGGGCATTTGGGCGTTGCCAGGAAGGCGTTTTTATGTAGATTCCTCCTCTTTCAGCACTGCATTGTGGTGCAAGCAAAAGAAGCAAATCCTGTCTGGCTTCCTCTCCGGCCTTTATTCACCTCCCGTGTAGCTGTGAGTGTGTGAGCCTGCAGGGCCCCATGGAATTGCCTAGAAGTAGGCTGAATCGCTGCAAGGGCTGAACAGCAGTATCGGGCAGGCTCGGGCAACGCGCGGCCCGTTCGGGTTATCGCTTCTCGGCCTTTTGGCTAAGATCAAGTGTAGTATCTGTTCTTATCAGTTTAATATCTGATACGTCCCCTATCTGGGGACCATATATTAAATGGATTTTTAGAACAGGGAGATGGAAATAGAGCTTGCTCTGTCCACTCCACGCATTGACCTGGTATTGCAGTATTTCCAGGACCGGTGCACCCTTTCCTTATGTGTTGACTAAAAGCAGATTCCAAAAGTGTTTTTTGTCTTTGCTATTGTTTCTGTCTTTCTGAAGGGATCTCCCCTTTTAATCCCATTATTTCAACACCTGTTGGACAATGCATGAGTGATAATGAGCTCATTGATTAAATGCAATTAATGAATAGATTGCCACCTCTTGTTGTGTGTCGTCTGTGTTTCTGTGTTTCCGGCATTTCACATTGGAACACCTCATTCACCTTCCTTGTCTCCTCTCCGCCCTCCCTTTTAGGTAAGTTAAAGAGCTGCACCTGAGCCAGCCACTGATTGATTGATTGATTGATTGATTGATTGATTGATTGATTGATTGATTGATTGATTGATTGATTGATGCAGCACAACAGTCAAATAGTGGAGTGGAGTAGGGGAACAGCAAACAGCCAATAAAGCAGCCCGCCCGCTCGCCTGCCCGCCACAATGGACCTACCTGTGTACACTAGATGGATGTGATGGAATGTACTGTCGTCCCTACATTTCAAGAAGAAGTAAGAATTGCAGTTGCAACAAAGCCTTGCTTGCCTACAAAGAGAGCAGCAATTTGGATTTGTTACTATGTTACCTAGAAGAATAACAAACTGTGCAAGGATGGAGGTTGTAGGAGCAAGGAGAAGTTGTCTGTAAAGTTGGTGGATGCCTATTTTCCATTTTGCAGTCCCTTGTCTCCCTCTTGTGGCCTCCTGGAGGCAACTAGCTGTGCAAAAAAAAGACAGCCTGGCGGCCGGCTGTTGCAGTGTTGCCCTCTCAGGCAACACTGAGTGACTGACTGAGCCTCACCGTCTTATATAAAGTTCAGACGGAACTTTGCACGTGTCATAGTGGAGCCCTCAGGATTCCAGAGCCAGCTTTCTGACATCATAATGGGGCCTCAGAGATAAAATGTTGGTCAGTGCTGCTCAGCAGGCAGCACTGGACTGGACTGGATTACAGCTGATACAAGGTGTGAAGGAACAAGGGGTGGCTGTGGGCATGCACTTGCTGCCGCTGCCAGTGTTTATCTGCATGGCAGCAGGGCATTTGGGCGTTGCCAGGAAGGCGTTTTTATGTAGATTCCTCCTCTTTCAGCACTGCATTGTGGTGCAAGCAAAAGAAGCAAATCCTGTCTGGCTTCCTCTCCGGCCTTTATTCACCTCCCGTGTAGCTGTGAGTGTGTGAGCCTGCAGGGCCCCATGGAATTGCCTAGAAGTAGGCTGAATCGCTGCAAGGGCTGAACAGCAGTATCGGGCAGGCTCGGGCAACGCGCGGCCCGTTCGGGTTATCGCTTCTCGGCCTTTTGGCTAAGATCAAGTGTAGTATCTGTTCTTATCAGTTTAATATCTGATACGTCCCCTATCTGGGGACCATATATTAAATGGATTTTTAGAACAGGGAGATGGAAATAGAGCTTGCTCTGTCCACTCCACGCATTGACCTGGTATTGCAGTATTTCCAGGACCGGTGCACCCTTTCCTTATGTGTTGACTAAAAGCAGATTCCAAAAGTGTTTTTTGTCTTTGCTATTGTTTCTGTCTTTCTGAAGGGATCTCCCCTTTTAATCCCATTATTTCAACACCTGTTGGACAATGCATGAGTGATAATGAGCTCATTGATTAAATGCAATTAATGAATAGATTGCCACCTCTTGTTGTGTGTCGTCTGTGTTTCTGTGTTTCCGGCATTTCACATTGGAACACCTCATTCACCTTCCTTGTCTTCTCTCCGCCCTCCCTTTTAGGTAAGTTAAAGAGCTGCACCTGAGCCAGCCACTGATTGATTGATTGATTGATTGATTGATTGATTGATTGATTGATTGATTGATGCAGCACAACAGTCAAATAGTGGAGTGGAGTAGGGGAACAGCAAACAGCCAATAAAGCAGCCCGCCCGCTCGCCTGCCCGCCACAATGGACCTACCTGTGTACACTAGATGGATGTGATGGAATGTACTGTCGTCCCTACATTTCAAGAAGAAGTAAGAATTGCAGTTGCAACAAAGCCTTGCTTGCCTACAAAGAGAGCAGCAATTTGGATTTGTTACTATGTTACCTAGAAGAATAACAAACTGTGCAAGGATGGAGGTTGTAGGAGCAAGGAGAAGTTGTCTGTAAAGTTGGTGGATGCCTATTTTCCATTTTGCAGTCCCTTGTCTCCCTCTTGTGGCCTCCTGGAGGCAACTAGCTGTGCAAAAAAAAGACAGCCTGGCGGCCGGCTGTTGCAGTGTTGCCCTCTCAGGCAACACTGAGTGACTGACTGAGCCTCACCGTCTTATATAAAGTTCAGACGGAACTTTGCACGTGTCATAGTGGAGCCCTCAGGATTCCAGAGCCAGCTTTCTGACATCATAATGGGGCCTCAGAGATAAAAGCCTGGGCCCAGGCAGTGTTGGTCAGTGCTGCTCAGCAGGCAGCACTGGACTGGACTGGATTACAGCTGATACAAGGTGTGAAGGAACAAGGGGTGGCTGTGGGCATGCACTTGCTGCCGCTGCCAGTGTTTATCTGCATGGCAGCAGGGCATTTGGGCGTTGCCAGGAAGGCGTTTTTATGTAGATTCCTCCTCTTTCAGCACTGCATTGTGGTGCAAGCAAAAGAAGCAAATCCTGTCTGGCTTCCTCTCCGGCCTTTATTCACCTCCCGTGTAGCTGTGAGTGTGTGAGCCTGCAGGGCCCCATGGAATTGCCTAGAAGTAGGCTGAATCGCTGCAAGGGCTGAACAGCAGTATCGGGCAGGCTCGGGCAACGCGCGGCCCGTTCGGGTTATCGCTTCTCGGCCTTTTGGCTAAGATCAAGTGTAGTATCTGTTCTTATCAGTTTAATATCTGATACGTCCCCTATCTGGGGACCATATATTAAATGGATTTTTAGAACAGGGAGATGGAAATAGAGCTTGCTCTGTCCACTCCACGCATTGACCTGGTATTGCAGTATTTCCAGGACCGGTGCACCCTTTCCTTATGTGTTGACTAAAAGCAGATTCCAAAAGTGTTTTTTGTCTTTGCTATTGTTTCTGTCTTTCTGAAGGGATCTCCCCTTTTAATCCCATTATTTCAACACCTGTTGGACAATGCATGAGTGATAATGAGCTCATTGATTAAATGCAATTAATGAATAGATTGCCACCTCTTGTTGTGTGTCGTCTGTGTTTCTGTGTTTCCGGCATTTCACATTGGAACACCTCATTCACCTTCCTTGTCTTCTCTCCGCCCTCCCTTTTAGGTAAGTTAAAGAGCTGCACCTGAGCCAGCCACTGATTGATTGATTGATTGATTGATTGATTGATTGATTGATTGATTGATTGATTGATGCAGCACAACAGTCAAATAGTGGAGTGGAGTAGGGGAACAGCAAACAGCCAATAAAGCAGCCCGCCCGCTCGCCTGCCCGCCACAATGGACCTACCTGTGTACACTAGATGGATGTGATGGAATGTACTGTCGTCCCTACATTTCAAGAAGAAGTAAGAATTGCAGTTGCAACAAAGCCTTGCTTGCCTACAAAGAGAGCAGCAATTTGGATTTGTTACTATGTTACCTAGAAGAATAACAAACTGTGCAAGGATGGAGGTTGTAGGAGCAAGGAGAAGTTGTCTGTAAAGTTGGTGGATGCCTATTTTCCATTTTGCAGTCCCTTGTCTCCCTCTTGTGGCCTCCTGGAGGCAACTAGCTGTGCAAAAAAAAGACAGCCTGGCGGCCGGCTGTTGCAGTGTTGCCCTCTCAGGCAACACTGAGTGACTGACTGAGCCTCACCGTCTTATATAAAGTTCAGACGGAACTTTGCACGTGTCATAGTGGAGCCCTCAGGATTCCAGAGCCAGCTTTCTGACATCATAATGGGGCCTCAGAGATAAAAGCCTGGGCCCAGGCAGTGTTGGTCAGTGCTGCTCAGCAGGCAGCACTGGACTGGACTGGATTACAGCTGATACAAGGTGTGAAGGAACAAGGGGTGGCTGTGGGCATGCACTTGCTGCCGCTGCCAGTGTTTATCTGCATGGCAGCAGGGCATTTGGGCGTTGCCAGGAAGGCGTTTTTATGTAGATTCCTCCTCTTTCAGCACTGCATTGTGGTGCAAGCAAAAGAAGCAAATCCTGTCTGGCTTCCTCTCCGGCCTTTATTCACCTCCCGTGTAGCTGTGAGTGTGTGAGCCTGCAGGGCCCCATGGAATTGCCTAGAAGTAGGCTGAATCGCTGCAAGGGCTGAACAGCAGTATCGGGCAGGCTCGGGCAACGCGCGGCCCGTTCGGGTTATCGCTTCTCGGCCTTTTGGCTAAGATCAAGTGTAGTATCTGTTCTTATCAGTTTAATATCTGATACGTCCCCTATCTGGGGACCATATATTAAATGGATTTTTAGAACAGGGAGATGGAAATAGAGCTTGCTCTGTCCACTCCACGCATTGACCTGGTATTGCAGTATTTCCAGGACCGGTGCACCCTTTCCTTATGTGTTGACTAAAAGCAGATTCCAAAAGTGTTTTTTGTCTTTGCTATTGTTTCTGTCTTTCTGAAGGGATCTCCCCTTTTAATCCCATTATTTCAACACCTGTTGGACAATGCATGAGTGATAATGAGCTCATTGATTAAATGCAATTAATGAATAGATTGCCACCTCTTGTTGTGTGTCGTCTGTGTTTCTGTGTTTCCGGCATTTCACATTGGAACACCTCATTCACCTTCCTTGTCTTCTCTCCGCCCTCCCTTTTAGGTAAGTTAAAGAGCTGCACCTGAGCCAGCCACTTGATTGATTGATTGATTGATTGATTGATTGATTGATTGATTGATTGATGCAGCACAACAGTCAAATAGTGGAGTGGAGTAGGGGAACAGCAAACAGCCAATAAAGCAGCCCGCCCGCTCGCCTGCCCGCCACAATGGACCTACCTGTGTACACTAGATGGATGTGATGGAATGTACTGTCGTCCCTACATTTCAAGAAGAAGTAAGAATTGCAGTTGCAACAAAGCCTTGCTTGCCTACAAAGAGAGCAGCAATTTGGATTTGTTACTATGTTACCTAGAAGAATAACAAACTGTGCAAGGATGGAGGTTGTAGGAGCAAGGAGAAGTTGTCTGTAAAGTTGGTGGATGCCTATTTTCCATTTTGCAGTCCCTTGTCTCCCTCTTGTGGCCTCCTGGAGGCAACTAGCTGTGCAAAAAAAAGACAGCCTGGCGGCCGGCTGTTGCAGTGTTGCCCTCTCAGGCAACACTGAGTGACTGACTGAGCCTCACCGTCTTATATAAAGTTCAGACGGAACTTTGCACGTGTCATAGTGGAGCCCTCAGGATTCCAGAGCCAGCTTTCTGACATCATAATGGGGCCTCAGAGATAAAAGCCTGGGCCCAGGCAGTGTTGGTCAGTGCTGCTCAGCAGGCAGCACTGGACTGGACTGGATTACAGCTGATACAAGGTGTGAAGGAACAAGGGGTGGCTGTGGGCATGCACTTGCTGCCGCTGCCAGTGTTTATCTGCATGGCAGCAGGGCATTTGGGCGTTGCCAGGAAGGCGTTTTTATGTAGATTCCTCCTCTTTCAGCACTGCATTGTGGTGCAAGCAAAAGAAGCAAATCCTGTCTGGCTTCCTCTCCGGCCTTTATTCACCTCCCGTGTAGCTGTGAGTGTGTGAGCCTGCAGGGCCCCATGGAATTGCCTAGAAGTAGGCTGAATCGCTGCAAGGGCTGAACAGCAGTATCGGGCAGGCTCGGGCAACGCGCGGCCCGTTCGGGTTATCGCTTCTCGGCCTTTTGGCTAAGATCAAGTGTAGTATCTGTTCTTATCAGTTTAATATCTGATACGTCCCCTATCTGGGGACCATATATTAAATGGATTTTTAGAACAGGGAGATGGAAATAGAGCTTGCTCTGTCCACTCCACGCATTGACCTGGTATTGCAGTATTTCCAGGACCGGTGCACCCTTTCCTTATGTGTTGACTAAAAGCAGATTCCAAAAGTGTTTTTTGTCTTTGCTATTGTTTCTGTCTTTCTGAAGGGATCTCCCCTTTTAATCCCATTATTTCAACACCTGTTGGACAATGCATGAGTGATAATGAGCTCATTGATTAAATGCAATTAATGAATAGATTGCCACCTCTTGTTGTGTGTCGTCTGTGTTTCTGTGTTTCCGGCATTTCACATTGGAACACCTCATTCACCTTCCTTGTCTTCTCTCCGCCCTCCCTTTTAGGTAAGTTAAAGAGCTGCACCTGAGCCAGCCACTGATTGATTGATTGATTGATTGATTGATTGATTGATTGATTGATTGATTGATTGATGCAGCACAACAGTCAAATAGTGGAGTGGAGTAGGGGAACAGCAAACAGCCAATAAAGCAGCCCGCCCGCTCGCCTGCCCGCCACAATGGACCTACCTGTGTACACTAGATGGATGTGATGGAATGTACTGTCGTCCCTACATTTCAAGAAGAAGTAAGAATTGCAGTTGCAACAAAGCCTTGCTTGCCTACAAAGAGAGCAGCAATTTGGATTTGTTACTATGTTACCTAGAAGAATAACAAACTGTGCAAGGATGGAGGTTGTAGGAGCAAGGAGAAGTTGTCTGTAAAGTTGGTGGATGCCTATTTTCCATTTTGCAGTCCCTTGTCTCCCTCTTGTGGCCTCCTGGAGGCAACTAGCTGTGCAAAAAAAAGACAGCCTGGCGGCCGGCTGTTGCAGTGTTGCCCTCTCAGGCAACACTGAGTGACTGACTGAGCCTCACCGTCTTATATAAAGTTCAGACGGAACTTTGCACGTGTCATAGTGGAGCCCTCAGGATTCCAGAGCCAGCTTTCTGACATCATAATGGGGCCTCAGAGATAAAAGCCTGGGCCCAGGCAGTGTTGGTCAGTGCTGCTCAGCAGGCAGCACTGGACTGGACTGGATTACAGCTGATACAAGGTGTGAAGGAACAAGGGGTGGCTGTGGGCATGCACTTGCTGCCGCTGCCAGTGTTTATCTGCATGGCAGCAGGGCATTTGGGCGTTGCCAGGAAGGCGTTTTTATGTAGATTCCTCCTCTTTCAGCACTGCATTGTGGTGCAAGCAAAAGAAGCAAATCCTGTCTGGCTTCCTCTCCGGCCTTTATTCACCTCCCGTGTAGCTGTGAGTGTGTGAGCCTGCAGGGCCCCATGGAATTGCCTAGAAGTAGGCTGAATCGCTGCAAGGGCTGAACAGCAGTATCGGGCAGGCTCGGGCAACGCGCGGCCCGTTCGGGTTATCGCTTCTCGGCCTTTTGGCTAAGATCAAGTGTAGTATCTGTTCTTATCAGTTTAATATCTGATACGTCCCCTATCTGGGGACCATATATTAAATGGATTTTTAGAACAGGGAGATGGAAATAGAGCTTGCTCTGTCCACTCCACGCATTGACCTGGTATTGCAGTATTTCCAGGACCGGTGCACCCTTTCCTTATGTGTTGACTAAAAGCAGATTCCAAAAGTGTTTTTTGTCTTTGCTATTGTTTCTGTCTTTCTGAAGGGATCTCCCCTTTTAATCCCATTATTTCAACACCTGTTGGACAATGCATGAGTGATAATGAGCTCATTGATTAAATGCAATTAATGAATAGATTGCCACCTCTTGTTGTGTGTCGTCTGTGTTTCTGTGTTTCCGGCATTTCACATTGGAACACCTCATTCACCTTCCTTGTCTTCTCTCCGCCCTCCCTTTTAGGTAAGTTAAAGAGCTGCACCTGAGCCAGCCACTGATTGATTGATTGATTGATTGATTGATTGATTGATTGATTGATTGATTGATTGATGCAGCACAACAGTCAAATAGTGGAGTGGAGTAGGGGAACAGCAAACAGCCAATAAAGCAGCCCGCCCGCTCGCCTGCCCGCCACAATGGACCTACCTGTGTACACTAGATGGATGTGATGGAATGTACTGTCGTCCCTACATTTCAAGAAGAAGTAAGAATTGCAGTTGCAACAAAGCCTTGCTTGCCTACAAAGAGAGCAGCAATTTGGATTTGTTACTATGTTACCTAGAAGAATAACAAACTGTGCAAGGATGGAGGTTGTAGGAGCAAGGAGAAGTTGTCTGTAAAGTTGGTGGATGCCTATTTTCCATTTTGCAGTCCCTTGTCTCCCTCTTGTGGCCTCCTGGAGGCAACTAGCTGTGCAAAAAAAAGACAGCCTGGCGGCCGGCTGTTGCAGTGTTGCCCTCTCAGGCAACACTGAGTGACTGACTGAGCCTCACCGTCTTATATAAAGTTCAGACGGAACTTTGCACGTGTCATAGTGGAGCCCTCAGGATTCCAGAGCCAGCTTTCTGACATCATAATGGGGCCTCAGAGATAAAAGCCTGGGCCCAGGCAGTGTTGGTCAGTGCTGCTCAGCAGGCAGCACTGGACTGGACTGGATTACAGCTGATACAAGGTGTGAAGGAACAAGGGGTGGCTGTGGGCATGCACTTGCTGCCGCTGCCAGTGTTTATCTGCATGGCAGCAGGGCATTTGGGCGTTGCCAGGAAGGCGTTTTTATGTAGATTCCTCCTCTTTCAGCACTGCATTGTGGTGCAAGCAAAAGAAGCAAATCCTGTCTGGCTTCCTCTCCGGCCTTTATTCACCTCCCGTGTAGCTGTGAGTGTGTGAGCCTGCAGGGCCCCATGGAATTGCCTAGAAGTAGGCTGAATCGCTGCAAGGGCTGAACAGCAGTATCGGGCAGGCTCGGGCAACGCGCGGCCCGTTCGGGTTATCGCTTCTCGGCCTTTTGGCTAAGATCAAGTGTAGTATCTGTTCTTATCAGTTTAATATCTGATACGTCCCCTATCTGGGGACCATATATTAAATGGATTTTTAGAACAGGGAGATGGAAATAGAGCTTGCTCTGTCCACTCCACGCATTGACCTGGTATTGCAGTATTTCCAGGACCGGTGCACCCTTTCCTTATGTGTTGACTAAAAGCAGATTCCAAAAGTGTTTTTTGTCTTTGCTATTGTTTCTGTCTTTCTGAAGGGATCTCCCCTTTTAATCCCATTATTTCAACACCTGTTGGACAATGCATGAGTGATAATGAGCTCATTGATTAAATGCAATTAATGAATAGATTGCCACCTCTTGTTGTGTGTCGTCTGTGTTTCTGTGTTTCCGGCATTTCACATTGGAACACCTCATTCACCTTCCTTGTCTTCTCTCCGCCCTCCCTTTTAGGTAAGTTAAAGAGCTGCACCTGAGCCAGCCACTGATTGATTGATTGATTGATTGATTGATTGATTGATTGATTGATGCAGCACAACAGTCAAATAGTGGAGTGGAGTAGGGGAACAGCAAACAGCCAATAAAGCAGCCCGCCCGCTCGCCTGCCCGCCACAATGGACCTACCTGTGTACACTAGATGGATGTGATGGAATGTACTGTCGTCCCTACATTTCAAGAAGAAGTAAGAATTGCAGTTGCAACAAAGCCTTGCTTGCCTACAAAGAGAGCAGCAATTTGGATTTGTTACTATGTTACCTAGAAGAATAACAAACTGTGCAAGGATGGAGGTTGTAGGAGCAAGGAGAAGTTGTCTGTAAAGTTGGTGGATGCCTATTTTCCATTTTGCAGTCCCTTGTCTCCCTCTTGTGGCCTCCTGGAGGCAACTAGCTGTGCAAAAAAAAGACAGCCTGGCGGCCGGCTGTTGCAGTGTTGCCCTCTCAGGCAACACTGAGTGACTGACTGAGCCTCACCGTCTTATATAAAGTTCAGACGGAACTTTGCACGTGTCATAGTGGAGCCCTCAGGATTCCAGAGCCAGCTTTCTGACATCATAATGGGGCCTCAGAGATAAAAGCCTGGGCCCAGGCAGTGTTGGTCAGTGCTGCTCAGCAGGCAGCACTGGACTGGACTGGATTACAGCTGATACAAGGTGTGAAGGAACAAGGGGTGGCTGTGGGCATGCACTTGCTGCCGCTGCCAGTGTTTATCTGCATGGCAGCAGGGCATTTGGGCGTTGCCAGGAAGGCGTTTTTATGTAGATTCCTCCTCTTTCAGCACTGCATTGTGGTGCAAGCAAAAGAAGCAAATCCTGTCTGGCTTCCTCTCCGGCCTTTATTCTCCTCCCGTGTAGCTGTGAGTGTGTGAGCCTGCAGGGCCCCATGGAATTGCCTAGAAGTAGGCTGAATCGCTGCAAGGGCTGAACAGCAGTATCGGGCAGGCTCGGGCAACGCGCGGCCCGTTCGGGTTATCGCTTCTCGGCCTTTTGGCTAAGATCAAGTGTAGTATCTGTTCTTATCAGTTTAATATCTGATACGTCCCCTATCTGGGGACCATATATTAAATGGATTTTTAGAACAGGGAGATGGAAATAGAGCTTGCTCTGTCCACTCCACGCATTGACCTGGTATTGCAGTATTTCCAGGACCGGTGCACCCTTTCCTTATGTGTTGACTAAAAGCAGATTCCAAAAGTGTTTTTTGTCTTTGCTATTGTTTCTGTCTTTCTGAAGGGATCTCCCCTTTTAATCCCATTACTTCAACACCTGTTGGACAATGCATGAGTGATAATGAGCTCATTGATTAAATGCAATTAATGAATAGATTGCCACCTCTTGTTGTGTGTCGTCTGTGTTTCTGTGTTTCCGGCATTTCACATTGGAACACCTCATTCACCTTCCTTGTCTTCTCTCCGCCCTCCCTTTTAGGTAAGTTAAAGAGCTGCACCTGAGCCAGCCACTGATTGATTGATTGATTGATTGATTGATTGATTGATTGATTGATTGATTGATTGATTGATTGATGCAGCACAACAGTCAAATAGTGGAGTGGAGTAGGGGAACAGCAAACAGCCAATAAAGCAGCCCGCCCGCTCGCCTGCCCGCCACAATGGACCTACCTGTGTACACTAGATGGATGTGATGGAATGTACTGTCGTCCCTACATTTCAAGAAGAAGTAAGAATTGCAGTTGCAACAAAGCCTTGCTTGCCTACAAAGAGAGCAGCAATTTGGATTTGTTACTATGTTACCTAGAAGAATAACAAACTGTGCAAGGATGGAGGTTGTAGGAGCAAGGAGAAGTTGTCTGTAAAGTTGGTGGATGCCTATTTTCCATTTTGCAGTCCCTTGTCTCCCTCTTGTGGCCTCCTGGAGGCAACTAGCTGTGCAAAAAAAAGACAGCCTGGCGGCCGGCTGTTGCAGTGTTGCCCTCTCAGGCAACACTGAGTGACTGACTGAGCCTCACCGTCTTATATAAAGTTCAGACGGAACTTTGCACGTGTCATAGTGGAGCCCTCAGGATTCCAGAGCCAGCTTTCTGACATCATAATGGGGCCTCAGAGATAAAAGCCTGGGCCCAGGCAGTGTTGGTCAGTGCTGCTCAGCAGGCAGCACTGGACTGGACTGGATTACAGCTGATACAAGGTGTGAAGGAACAAGGGGTGGCTGTGGGCATGCACTTGCTGCCGCTGCCAGTGTTTATCTGCATGGCAGCAGGGCATTTGGGCGTTGCCAGGAAGGCGTTTTTATGTAGATTCCTCCTCTTTCAGCACTGCATTGTGGTGCAAGCAAAAGAAGCAAATCCTGTCTGGCTTCCTCTCCGGCCTTTATTCACCTCCCGTGTAGCTGTGAGTGTGTGAGCCTGCAGGGCCCCATGGAATTGCCTAGAAGTAGGCTGAATCGCTGCAAGGGCTGAACAGCAGTATCGGGCAGGCTCGGGCAACGCGCGGCCCGTTCGGGTTATCGCTTCTCGGCCTTTTGGCTAAGATCAAGTGTAGTATCTGTTCTTATCAGTTTAATATCTGATACGTCCCCTATCTGGGGACCATATATTAAATGGATTTTTAGAACAGGGAGATGGAAATAGAGCTTGCTCTGTCCACTCCACGCATTGACCTGGTATTGCAGTATTTCCAGGACCGGTGCACCCTTTCCTTATGTGTTGACTAAAAGCAGATTCCAAAAGTGTTTTTTGTCTTTGCTATTGTTTCTGTCTTTCTGAAGGGATCTCCCCTTTTAATCCCATTATTTCAACACCTGTTGGACAATGCATGAGTGATAATGAGCTCATTGATTAAATGCAATTAATGAATAGATTGCCACCTCTTGTTGTGTGTCGTCTGTGTTTCTGTGTTTCCGGCATTTCACATTGGAACACCTCATTCACCTTCCTTGTCTTCTCTCCGCCCTCCCTTTTAGGTAAGTTAAAGAGCTGCACCTGAGCCAGCCACTGATTGATTGATTGATTGATTGATTGATTGATTGATTGATTGATTGATGCAGCACAACAGTCAAATAGTGGAGTGGAGTAGGGGAACAGCAAACAGCCAATAAAGCAGCCCGCCCGCTCGCCTGCCCGCCACAATGGACCTACCTGTGTACACTAGATGGATGTGATGGAATGTACTGTCGTCCCTACATTTCAAGAAGAAGTAAGAATTGCAGTTGCAACAAAGCCTTGCTTGCCTACAAAGAGAGCAGCAATTTGGATTTGTTACTATGTTACCTAGAAGAATAACAAACTGTGCAAGGATGGAGGTTGTAGGAGCAAGGAGAAGTTGTCTGTAAAGTTGGTGGATGCCTATTTTCCATTTTGCAGTCCCTTGTCTCCCTCTTGTGGCCTCCTGGAGGCAACTAGCTGTGCAAAAAAAAGACAGCCTGGCGGCCGGCTGTTGCAGTGTTGCCCTCTCAGGCAACACTGAGTGACTGACTGAGCCTCACCGTCTTATATAAAGTTCAGACGGAACTTTGCACGTGTCATAGTGGAGCCCTCAGGATTCCAGAGCCAGCTTTCTGACATCATAATGGGGCCTCAGAGATAAAAGCCTGGGCCCAGGCAGTGTTGGTCAGTGCTGCTCAGCAGGCAGCACTGGACTGGACTGGATTACAGCTGATACAAGGTGTGAAGGAACAAGGGGTGGCTGTGGGCATGCACTTGCTGCCGCTGCCAGTGTTTATCTGCATGGCAGCAGGGCATTTGGGCGTTGCCAGGAAGGCGTTTTTATGTAGATTCCTCCTCTTTCAGCACTGCATTGTGGTGCAAGCAAAAGAAGCAAATCCTGTCTGGCTTCCTCTCCGGCCTTTATTCACCTCCCGTGTAGCTGTGAGTGTGTGAGCCTGCAGGGCCCCATGGAATTGCCTAGAAGTAGGCTGAATCGCTGCAAGGGCTGAACAGCAGTATCGGGCAGGCTCGGGCAACGCGCGGCCCGTTCGGGTTATCGCTTCTCGGCCTTTTGGCTAAGATCAAGTGTAGTATCTGTTCTTATCAGTTTAATATCTGATACGTCCCCTATCTGGGGACCATATATTAAATGGATTTTTAGAACAGGGAGATGGAAATAGAGCTTGCTCTGTCCACTCCACGCATTGACCTGGTATTGCAGTATTTCCAGGACCGGTGCACCCTTTCCTTATGTGTTGACTAAAAGCAGATTCCAAAAGTGTTTTTTGTCTTTGCTATTGTTTCTGTCTTTCTGAAGGGATCTCCCCTTTTAATCCCATTATTTCAACACCTGTTGGACAATGCATGAGTGATAATGAGCTCATTGATTAAATGCAATTAATGAATAGATTGCCACCTCTTGTTGTGTGTCGTCTGTGTTTCTGTGTTTCCGGCATTTCACATTGGAACACCTCATTCACCTTCCTTGTCTTCTCTCCGCCCTCCCTTTTAGGTAAGTTAAAGAGCTGCACCTGAGCCAGCCACTGATTGATTGATTGATTGATTGATTGATTGATTGATTGATTGATTGATTGATTGATGCAGCACAACAGTCAAATAGTGGAGTGGAGTAGGGGAACAGCAAACAGCCAATAAAGCAGCCCGCCCGCTCGCCTTCCCGCCACAATGGACCTACCTGTGTACACTAGATGGATGTGATGGAATGTACTGTCGTCCCTACATTTCAAGAAGAAGTAAGAATTGCAGTTGCAACAAAGCCTTGCTTGCCTACAAAGAGAGCAGCAATTTGGATTTGTTACTATGTTACCTAGAAGAATAACAAACTGTGCAAGGATGGAGGTTGTAGGAGCAAGGAGAAGTTGTCTGTAAAGTTGGTGGATGCCTATTTTCCATTTTGCAGTCCCTTGTCTCCCTCTTGTGGCCTCCTGGAGGCAACTAGCTGTGCAAAAAAAAGACAGCCTGGCGGCCGGCTGTTGCAGTGTTGCCCTCTCAGGCAACACTGAGTGACTGACTGAGCCTCACCGTCTTATATAAAGTTCAGACGGAACTTTGCACGTGTCATAGTGGAGCCCTCAGGATTCCAGAGCCAGCTTTCTGACATCATAATGGGGCCTCAGAGATAAAAGCCTGGGCCCAGGCAGTGTTGGTCAGTGCTGCTCAGCAGGCAGCACTGGACTGGACTGGATTACAGCTGATACAAGGTGTGAAGGAACAAGGGGTGGCTGTGGGCATGCACTTGCTGCCGCTGCCAGTGTTTATCTGCATGGCAGCAGGGCATTTGGGCGTTGCCAGGAAGGCATTTTTATGTAGATTCCTCCTCTTTCAGCACTGCATTGTGGTGCAAGCAAAAGAAGCAAATCCTGTCTGGCTTCCTCTCCGGCCTTTATTCACCTCCCGTGTAGCTGTGAGTGTGTGAGCCTGCAGGGCCCCATGGAATTGCCTAGAAGTAGGCTGAATCGCTGCAAGGGCTGAACAGCAGTATCGGGCAGGCTCGGGCAACGCGCGGCCCGTTCGGGTTATCGCTTCTCGGCCTTTTGGCTAAGATCAAGTGTAGTATCTGTTCTTATCAGTTTAATATCTGATACGTCCCCTATCTGGGGACCATATATTAAATGGATTTTTAGAACAGGGAGATGGAAATAGAGCTTGCTCTGTCCACTCCACGCATTGACCTGGTATTGCAGTATTTCCAGGACCGGTGCACCCTTTCCTTATGTGTTGACTAAAAGCAGATTCCAAAAGTGTTTTTTGTCTTTGCTATTGTTTCTGTCTTTCTGAAGGGATCTCCCCTTTTAATCCCATTATTTCAACACCTGTTGGACAATGCATGAGTGATAATGAGCTCATTGATTAAATGCAATTAATGAATAGATTGCCACCTCTTGTTGTGTGTCGTCTGTGTTTCTGTGTTTCCGGCATTTCACATTGGAACACCTCATTCACCTTCCTTGTCTTCTCTCCGCCCTCCCTTTTAGGTAAGTTAAAGAGCTGCACCTGAGCCAGCCACTGATTGATTGATTGATTGATTGATTGATTGATTGATTGATTGATTGATGCAGCACAACAGTCAAATAGTGGAGTGGAGTAGGGGAACAGCAAACAGCCAATAAAGCAGCCCGCCCGCTCGCCTGCCCGCCACAATGGACCTACCTGTGTACACTAGATGGATGTGATGGAATGTACTGTCGTCCCTACATTTCAAGAAGAAGTAAGAATTGCAGTTGCAACAAAGCCTTGCTTGCCTACAAAGAGAGCAGCAATTTGGATTTGTTACTATGTTACCTAGAAGAATAACAAACTGTGCAAGGATGGAGGTTGTAGGAGCAAGGAGAAGTTGTCTGTAAAGTTGGTGGATGCCTATTTTCCATTTTGCAGTCCCTTGTCTCCCTCTTGTGGCCTCCTGGAGGCAACTAGCTGTGCAAAAAAAAGACAGCCTGGCGGCCGGCTGTTGCAGTGTTGCCCTCTCAGGCAACACTGAGTGACTGACTGAGCCTCACCGTCTTATATAAAGTTCAGACGGAACTTTGCACGTGTCATAGTGGAGCCCTCAGGATTCCAGAGCCAGCTTTCTGACATCATAATGGGGCCTCAGAGATAAAAGCCTGGGCCCAGGCAGTGTTGGTCAGTGCTGCTCAGCAGGCAGCACTGGACTGGACTGGATTACAGCTGATACAAGGTGTGAAGGAACAAGGGGTGGCTGTGGGCATGCACTTGCTGCCGCTGCCAGTGTTTATCTGCATGGCAGCAGGGCATTTGGGCGTTGCCAGGAAGGCGTTTTTATGTAGATTCCTCCTCTTTCAGCACTGCATTGTGGTGCAAGCAAAAGAAGCAAATCCTGTCTGGCTTCCTCTCCGGCCTTTATTCACCTCCCGTGTAGCTGTGAGTGTGTGAGCCTGCAGGGCCCCATGGAATTGCCTAGAAGTAGGCTGAATCGCTGCAAGGGCTGAACAGCAGTATCGGGCAGGCTCGGGCAACGCACGGCCCGTTCGGGTTATCGCTTCTCGGCCTTTTGGCTAAGATCAAGTGTAGTATCTGTTCTTATCAGTTTAATATCTGATACGTCCCCTATCTGGGGACCATATATTAAATGGATTTTTAGAGCAGGGAGATGGAAATAGAGCTTGCTCTGTCCACTCCACGCATTGACCTGGTATTGCAGTATTTCCAGGACCGGTGCACCCTTTCCTTATGTGTTGACTAAAAGCAGATTCCAAAAGTGTTTTTTGTCTTTGCTATTGTTTCTGTCTTTCTGAAGGGATCTCCCCTTTTAATCCCATTATTTCAACACCTGTTGGACAATGCATGAGTGATAATGAGCTCATTGATTAAATGCAATTAATGAATAGATTGCCACCTCTTGTTGTGTGTCGTCTGTGTTTCTGTGTTTCCGGCATTTCACATTGGAACACCTCATTCACCTTCCTTGTCTTCTCTCCGCCCTCCCTTTTAGGTAAGTTAAAGAGCTGCACCTGAGCCAGCCACTGATTGATTGATTGATTGATTGATTGATTGATTGATTGATTGATTGATTGATTGATTGATGCAGCACAACAGTCAAATAGTGGAGTGGAGTAGGGGAACAGCAAACAGCCAATAAAGCAGCCCGCCCGCTCGCCTGCCCGCCACAATGGACCTACCTGTGTACACTAGATGGATGTGATGGAATGTACTGTCGTCCCTACATTTCAAGAAGAAGTAAGAATTGCAGTTGCAACAAAGCCTTGCTTGCCTACAAAGAGAGCAGCAATTTGGATTTGTTACTATGTTACCTAGAAGAATAACAAACTGTGCAAGGATGGAGGTTGTAGGAGCAAGGAGAAGTTGTCTGTAAAGTTGGTGGATGCCTATTTTCCATTTTGCAGTCCCTTGTCTCCCTCTTGTGGCCTCCTGGAGGCAACTAGCTGTGCAAAAAAAAGACAGCCTGGCGGCCGGCTGTTGCAGTGTTGCCCTCTCAGGCAACACTGAGTGACTGACTGAGCCTCACCGTCTTATATAAAGTTCAGACGGAACTTTGCACGTGTCATAGTGGAGCCCTCAGGATTCCAGAGCCAGCTTTCTGACATCATAATGGGGCCTCAGAGATAAAAGCCTGGGCCCAGGCAGTGTTGGTCAGTGCTGCTCAGCAGGCAGCACTGGACTGGACTGGATTACAGCTGATACAAGGTGTGAAGGAACAAGGGGTGGCTGTGGGCATGCACTTGCTGCCGCTGCCAGTGTTTATCTGCATGGCAGCAGGGCATTTGGGCGTTGCCAGGAAGGCGTTTTTATGTAGATTCCTCCTCTTTCAGCACTGCATTGTGGTGCAAGCAAAAGAAGCAAATCCTGTCTGGCTTCCTCTCCGGCCTTTATTCACCTCCCGTGTAGCTGTGAGTGTGTGAGCCTGCAGGGCCCCATGGAATTGCCTAGAAGTAGGCTGAATCGCTGCAAGGGCTGAACAGCAGTATCGGGCAGGCTCGGGCAACGCGCGGCCCGTTCGGGTTATCGCTTCTCGGCCTTTTGGCTAAGATCAAGTGTAGTATCTGTTCTTATCAGTTTAATATCTGATACGTCCCCTATCTGGGGACCATATATTAAATGGATTTTTAGAACAGGGAGATGGAAATAGAGCTTGCTCTGTCCACTCCACGCATTGACCTGGTATTGCAGTATTTCCAGGACCGGTGCACCCTTTCCTTATGTGTTGACTAAAAGCAGATTCCAAAAGTGTTTTTTGTCTTTGCTATTGTTTCTGTCTTTCTGAAGGGATCTCCCCTTTTAATCCCATTATTTCAACACCTGTTGGACAATGCATGAGTGATAATGAGCTCATTGATTAAATGCAATTAATGAATAGATTGCCACCTCTTGTTGTGTGTCGTCTGTGTTTCTGTGTTTCCGGCATTTCACATTGGAACACCTCATTCACCTTCCTTGTCTTCTCTCCGCCCTCCCTTTTAGGTAAGTTAAAGAGCTGCACCTGAGCCAGCCACTGATTGATTGATTGATTGATTGATTGATTGATTGATTGATGCAGCACAACAGTCAAATAGTGGAGTGGAGTAGGGGAACAGCAAACAGCCAATAAAGCAGCCCGCCCGCTCGCCTGCCCGCCACAATGGACCTACCTGTGTACACTAGATGGATGTGATGGAATGTACTGTCGTCCCTACATTTCAAGAAGAAGTAAGAATTGCAGTTGCAACAAAGCCTTGCTTGCCTACAAAGAGAGCAGCAATTTGGATTTGTTACTATGTTACCTAGAAGAATAACAAACTGTGCAAGGATGGAGGTTGTAGGAGCAAGGAGAAGTTGTCTGTAAAGTTGGTGGATGCCTATTTTCCATTTTGCAGTCCCTTGTCTCCCTCTTGTGGCCTCCTGGAGGCAACTAGCTGTGCAAAAAAAAGACAGCCTGGCGGCCGGCTGTTGCAGTGTTGCCCTCTCAGGCAACACTGAGTGACTGACTGAGCCTCACCGTCTTATATAAAGTTCAGACGGAACTTTGCACGTGTCATAGTGGAGCCCTCAGGATTCCAGAGCCAGCTTTCTGACATCATAATGGGGCCTCAGAGATAAAAGCCTGGGCCCAGGCAGTGTTGGTCAGTGCTGCTCAGCAGGCAGCACTGGACTGGACTGGATTACAGCTGATACAAGGTGTGAAGGAACAAGGGGTGGCTGTGGGCATGCACTTGCTGCCGCTGCCAGTGTTTATCTGCATGGCAGCAGGGCATTTGGGCGTTGCCAGGAAGGCGTTTTTATGTAGATTCCTCCTCTTTCAGCACTGCATTGTGGTGCAAGCAAAAGAAGCAAATCCTGTCTGGCTTCCTCTCCGGCCTTTATTCACCTCCCGTGTAGCTGTGAGTGTGTGAGCCTGCAGGGCCCCATGGAATTGCCTAGAAGTAGGCTGAATCGCTGCAAGGGCTGAACAGCAGTATCGGGCAGGCTCGGGCAACGCGCGGCCCGTTCGGGTTATCGCTTCTCGGCCTTTTGGCTAAGATCAAGTGTAGTATCTGTTCTTATCAGTTTAATATCTGATACGTCCCCTATCTGGGGACCATATATTAAATGGATTTTTAGAACAGGGAGATGGAAATAGAGCTTGCTCTGTCCACTCCACGCATTGACCTGGTATTGCAGTATTTCCAGGACCGGTGCACCCTTTCCTTATGTGTTGACTAAAAGCAGATTCCAAAAGTGTTTTTTGTCTTTGCTATTGTTTCTGTCTTTCTGAAGGGATCTCCCCTTTTAATCCCATTATTTCAACACCTGTTGGACAATGCATGAGTGATAATGAGCTCATTGATTAAATGCAATTAATGAATAGATTGCCACCTCTTGTTGTGTGTCGTCTGTGTTTCTGTGTTTCCGGCATTTCACATTGGAACACCTCATTCACCTTCCTTGTCTTCTCTCCGCCCTCCCTTTTAGGTAAGTTAAAGAGCTGCACCTGAGCCAGCCACTGATTGATTGATTGATTGATTGATTGATTGATTGATTGATTGATTGATTGATTGATTGATTGATGCAGCACAACAGTCAAATAGTGGAGTGGAGTAGGGGAACAGCAAACAGCCAATAAAGCAGCCCGCCCGCTCGCCTGCCCGCCACAATGGACCTACCTGTGTACACTAGATGGATGTGATGGAATGTACTGTCGTCCCTACATTTCAAGAAGAAGTAAGAATTGCAGTTGCAACAAAGCCTTGCTTGCCTACAAAGAGAGCAGCAATTTGGATTTGTTACTATGTTACCTAGAAGAATAACAAACTGTGCAAGGATGGAGGTTGTAGGAGCAAGGAGAAGTTGTCTGTAAAGTTGGTGGATGCCTATTTTCCATTTTGCAGTCCCTTGTCTCCCTCTTGTGGCCTCCTGGAGGCAACTAGCTGTGCAAAAAAAAGACAGCCTGGCGGCCGGCTGTTGCAGTGTTGCCCTCTCAGGCAACACTGAGTGACTGACTGAGCCTCACCGTCTTATATAAAGTTCAGACGGAACTTTGCACGTGTCATAGTGGAGCCCTCAGGATTCCAGAGCCAGCTTTCTGACATCATAATGGGGCCTCAGAGATAAAAGCCTGGGCCCAGGCAGTGTTGGTCAGTGCTGCTCAGCAGGCAGCACTGGACTGGACTGGATTACAGCTGATACAAGGTGTGAAGGAACAAGGGGTGGCTGTGGGCATGCACTTGCTGCCGCTGCCAGTGTTTATCTGCATGGCAGCAGGGCATTTGGGCGTTGCCAGGAAGGCGTTTTTATGTAGATTCCTCCTCTTTCAGCACTGCATTGTGGTGCAAGCAAAAGAAGCAAATCCTGTCTGGCTTCCTCTCCGGCCTTTATTCACCTCCCGTGTAGCTGTGAGTGTGTGAGCCTGCAGGGCCCCATGGAATTGCCTAGAAGTAGGCTGAATCGCTGCAAGGGCTGAACAGCAGTATCGGGCAGGCTCGGGCAACGCGCGGCCCGTTCGGGTTATCACTTCTCGGCCTTTTGGCTAAGATCAAGTGTAGTATCTGTTCTTATCAGTTTAATATCTGATACGTCCCCTATCTGGGGACCATATATTAAATGGATTTTTAGAACAGGGAGATGGAAATAGAGCTTGCTCTGTCCACTCCACGCATTGACCTGGTATTGCAGTATTTCCAGGACCGGTGCACCCTTTCCTTATGTGTTGACTAAAAGCAGATTCCAAAAGTGTTTTTTGTCTTTGCTATTGTTTCTGTCTTTCTGAAGGGATCTCCCCTTTTAATCCCATTATTTCAACACCTGTTGGACAATGCATGAGTGATAATGAGCTCATTGATTAAATGCAATTAATGAATAGATTGCCACCTCTTGTTGTGTGTCGTCTGTGTTTCTGTGTTTCCGGCATTTCACATTGGAACACCTCATTCACCTTCCTTGTCTTCTCTCCGCCCTCCCTTTTAGGTAAGTTAAAGAGCTGCACCTGAGCCAGCCACTGATTGATTGATTGATTGATTGATTGATTGATGCAGCACAACAGTCAAATAGTGGAGTGGAGTAGGGGAACAGCAAACAGCCAATAAAGCAGCCCACCCGCTCGCCTGCCCGCCACAATGGACCTACCTGTGTACACTAGATGGATGTGATGGAATGTACTGTCGTCCCTACATTTCAAGAAGAAGTAAGAATTGCAGTTGCAACAAAGCCTTGCTTGCCTACAAAGAGAGCAGCAATTTGGATTTGTTACTATGTTACCTAGAAGAATAACAAACTGTGCAAGGATGGAGGTTGTAGGAGCAAGGAGAAGTTGTCTGTAAAGTTGGTGGATGCCTATTTTCCATTTTGCAGTCCCTTGTCTCCCTCTTGTGGCCTCCTGGAGGCAACTAGCTGTGCAAAAAAAAGACAGCCTGGCGGCCGGCTGTTGCAGTGTTGCCCTCTCAGGCAACACTGAGTGACTGACTGAGCCTCACCGTCTTATATAAAGTTCAGACGGAACTTTGCACGTGTCATAGTGGAGCCCTCAGGATTCCAGAGCCAGCTTTCTGACATCATAATGGGGCCTCAGAGATAAAAGCCTGGGCCCAGGCAGTGTTGGTCAGTGCTGCTCAGCAGGCAGCACTGGACTGGACTGGATTACAGCTGATACAAGGTGTGAAGGAACAAGGGGTGGCTGTGGGCATGCACTTGCTGCCGCTGCCAGTGTTTATCTGCATGGCAGCAGGGCATTTGGGCGTTGCCAGGAAGGCGTTTTTATGTAGATTCCTCCTCTTTCAGCACTGCATTGTGGTGCAAGCAAAAGAAGCAAATCCTGTCTGGCTTCCTCTCCGGCCTTTATTCACCTCCCGTGTAGCTGTGAGTGTGTGAGCCTGCAGGGCCCCATGGAATTGCCTAGAAGTAGGCTGAATCGCTGCAAGGGCTGAACAGCAGTATCGGGCAGGCTCGGGCAACGCGCGGCCCGTTCGGGTTATCGCTTCTCGGCCTTTTGGCTAAGATCAAGTGTAGTATCTGTTCTTATCAGTTTAATATCTGATACGTCCCCTATCTGGGGACCATATATTAAATGGATTTTTAGAACAGGGAGATGGAAATAGAGCTTGCTCTGTCCACTCCACGCATTGACCTGGTATTGCAGTATTTCCAGGACCGGTGCACCCTTTCCTTATGTGTTGACTAAAAGCAGATTCCAAAAGTGTTTTTTGTCTTTGCTATTGTTTCTGTCTTTCTGAAGGGTCTCCCCTTTTAATCCCATTATTTCAACACCTGTTGGACAATGCATGAGTGATAATGAGCTCATTGATTAAATGCAATTAATGAATAGATTGCCACCTCTTGTTGTGTGTCGTCTGTGTTTCTGTGTTTCCGGCATTTCACATTGGAACACCTCATTCACCTTCCTTGTCTTCTCTCCGCCCTCCCTTTTAGGTAAGTTAAAGAGCTGCACCTGAGCCAGCCACTGATTGATTGATTGATTGATTGATTGATTGATTGATTGATTGATTGATTGATGCAGCACAACAGTCAAATAGTGGAGTGGAGTAGGGGAACAGCAAACAGCCAATAAAGCAGCCCGCCCGCTCGCCTGCCCGCCACAATGGACCTACCTGTGTACACTAGATGGATGTGATGGAATGTACTGTCGTCCCTACATTTCAAGAAGAAGTAAGAATTGCAGTTGCAACAAAGCCTTGCTTGCCTACAAAGAGAGCAGCAATTTGGATTTGTTACTATGTTACCTAGAAGAATAACAAACTGTGCAAGGATGGAGGTTGTAGGAGCAAGGAGAAGTTGTCTGTAAAGTTGGTGGATGCCTATTTTCCATTTTGCAGTCCCTTGTCTCCCTCTTGTGGCCTCCTGGAGGCAACTAGCTGTGCAAAAAAAAGACAGCCTGGCGGCCGGCTGTTGCAGTGTTGCCCTCTCAGGCAACACTGAGTGACTGACTGAGCCTCACCGTCTTATATAAAGTTCAGACGGAACTTTGCACGTGTCATAGTGGAGCCCTCAGGATTCCAGAGCCAGCTTTCTGACATCATAATGGGGCCTCAGAGATAAAAGCCTGGGCCCAGGCAGTGTTGGTCAGTGCTGCTCAGCAGGCAGCACTGGACTGGACTGGATTACAGCTGATACAAGGTGTGAAGGAACAAGGGGTGGCTGTGGGCATGCACTTGCTGCCGCTGCCAGTGTTTATCTGCATGGCAGCAGGGCATTTGGGCGTTGCCAGGAAGGCGTTTTTATGTAGATTCCTCCTCTTTCAGCACTGCATTGAGGTGCAAGCAAAAGAAGCAAATCCTGTCTGGCTTCCTCTCCGGCCTTTATTCACCTCCCGTGTAGCTGTGAGTGTGTGAGCCTGCAGGGCCCCATGGAATTGCCTAGAAGTAGGCTGAATCGCTGCAAGGGCTGAACAGCAGTATCGGGCAGGCTCGGGCAACGCGCGGCCCGTTCGGGTTATCGCTTCTCGGCCTTTTGGCTAAGATCAAGTGTAGTATCTGTTCTTATCAGTTTAATATCTGATACGTCCCCTATCTGGGGACCATATATTAAATGGATTTTTAGAACAGGGAGATGGAAATAGAGCTTGCTCTGTCCACTCCACGCATTGACCTGGTATTGCAGTATTTCCAGGACCGGTGCACCCTTTCCTTATGTGTTGACTAAAAGCAGATTCCAAAAGTGTTTTTTGTCTTTGCTATTGTTTCTGTCTTTCTGAAGGGATCTCCCCTTTTAATCCCATTATTTCAACACCTGTTGGACAATGCATGAGTGATAATGAGCTCATTGATTAAATGCAATTAATGAATAGATTGCCACCTCTTGTTGTGTGTCGTCTGTGTTTCTGTGTTTCCGGCATTTCACATTGGAACACCTCATTCACCTTCCTTGTCTTCTCTCCGCCCTCCCTTTTAGGTAAGTTAAAGAGCTGCACCTGAGCCAGCCACTGATTGATTGATTGATTGATTGATTGATTGATTGATTGATTGATTGATGCAGCACAACAGTCAAATAGTGGAGTGGAGTAGGGGAACAGCAAACAGCCAATAAAGCAGCCCGCCCGCTCGCCTGCCCGCCACAATGGACCTACCTGTGTACACTAGATGGATGTGATGGAATGTACTGTCGTCCCTACATTTCAAGAAGAAGTAAGAATTGCAGTTGCAACAAAGCCTTGCTTGCCTACAAAGAGAGCAGCAATTTGGATTTGTTACTATGTTACCTAGAAGAATAACAAACTGTGCAAGGATGGAGGTTGTAGGAGCAAGGAGAAGTTGTCTGTAAAGTTGGTGGATGCCTATTTTCCATTTTGCAGTCCCTTGTCTCCCTCTTGTGGCCTCCTGGAGGCAACTAGCTGTGCAAAAAAAAGACAGCCTGGCGGCCGGCTGTTGCAGTGTTGCCCTCTCAGGCAACACTGAGTGACTGACTGAGCCTCACCGTCTTATATAAAGTTCAGACGGAACTTTGCACGTGTCATAGTGGAGCCCTCAGGATTCCAGAGCCAGCTTTCTGACATCATAATGGGGCCTCAGAGATAAAAGCCTGGGCCCAGGCAGTGTTGGTCAGTGCTGCTCAGCAGGCAGCACTGGACTGGACTGGATTACAGCTGATACAAGGTGTGAAGGAACAAGGGGTGGCTGTGGGCATGCACTTGCTGCCGCTGCCAGTGTTTATCTGCATGGCAGCAGGGCATTTGGGCGTTGCCAGGAAGGCGTTTTTATGTAGATTCCTCCTCTTTCAGCACTGCATTGTGGTGCAAGCAAAAGAAGCAAATCCTGTCTGGCTTCCTCTCCGGCCTTTATTCACCTCCCGTGTAGCTGTGAGTGTGTGAGCCTGCAGGGCCCCATGGAATTGCCTAGAAGTAGGCTGAATCGCTGCAAGGGCTGAACAGCAGTATCGGGCAGGCTCGGGCAACGCGCGGCCCGTTCGGGTTATCACTTCTCGGCCTTTTGGCTAAGATCAAGTGTAGTATCTGTTCTTATCAGTTTAATATCTGATACGTCCCCTATCTGGGGACCATATATTAAATGGATTTTTAGAACAGGGAGATGGAAATAGAGCTTGCTCTGTCCACTCCACGCATTGACCTGGTATTGCAGTATTTCCAGGACCGGTGCACCCTTTCCTTATGTGTTGACTAAAAGCAGATTCCAAAAGTGTTTTTTGTCTTTGCTATTGTTTCTGTCTTTCTGAAGGGATCTCCCCTTTTAATCCCATTATTTCAACACCTGTTGGACAATGCATGAGTGATAATGAGCTCATTGATTAAATGCAATTAATGAATAGATTGCCACCTCTTGTTGTGTGTCGTCTGTGTTTCTGTGTTTCCGGCATTTCACATTGGAACACCTCATTCACCTTCCTTGTCTTCTCTCCGCCCTCCCTTTTAGGTAAGTTAAAGAGCTGCACCTGAGCCAGCCACTGATTGATTGATTGATTGATTGATTGATTGATTGATTGATTGATGCAGCACAACAGTCAAATAGTGGAGTGGAGTAGGGGAACAGCAAACAGCCAATAAAGCAGCCCACCCGCTCGCCTGCCCGCCACAATGGACCTACCTGTGTACACTAGATGGATGTGATGGAATGTACTGTCGTCCCTACATTTCAAGAAGAAGTAAGAATTGCAGTTGCAACAAAGCCTTGCTTGCCTACAAAGAGAGCAGCAATTTGGATTTGTTACTATGTTACCTAGAAGAATAACAAACTGTGCAAGGATGGAGGTTGTAGGAGCAAGGAGAAGTTGTCTGTAAAGTTGGTGGATGCCTATTTTCCATTTTGCAGTCCCTTGTCTCCCTCTTGTGGCCTCCTGGAGGCAACTAGCTGTGCAAAAAAAAGACAGCCTGGCGGCCGGCTGTTGCAGTGTTGCCCTCTCAGGCAACACTGAGTGACTGACTGAGCCTCACCGTCTTATATAAAGTTCAGACGGAACTTTGCACGTGTCATAGTGGAGCCCTCAGGATTCCAGAGCCAGCTTTCTGACATCATAATGGGGCCTCAGAGATAAAAGCCTGGGCCCAGGCAGTGTTGGTCAGTGCTGCTCAGCAGGCAGCACTGGACTGGACTGGATTACAGCTGATACAAGGTGTGAAGGAACAAGGGGTGGCTGTGGGCATGCACTTGCTGCCGCTGCCAGTGTTTATCTGCATGGCAGCAGGGCATTTGGGCGTTGCCAGGAAGGCGTTTTTATGTAGATTCCTCCTCTTTCAGCACTGCATTGTGGTGCAAGCAAAAGAAGCAAATCCTGTCTGGCTTCCTCTCCGGCCTTTATTCACCTCCCGTGTAGCTGTGAGTGTGTGAGCCTGCAGGGCCCCATGGAATTGCCTAGAAGTAGGCTGAATCGCTGCAAGGGCTGAACAGCAGTATCGGGCAGGCTCGGGCAACGCGCGGCCCGTTCGGGTTATCGCTTCTCGGCCTTTTGGCTAAGATCAAGTGTAGTATCTGTTCTTATCAGTTTAATATCTGATACGTCCCCTATCTGGGGACCATATATTAAATGGATTTTTAGAACAGGGAGATGGAAATAGAGCTTGCTCTGTCCACTCCACGCATTGACCTGGTATTGCAGTATTTCCAGGACCGGTGCACCCTTTCCTTATGTGTTGACTAAAAGCAGATTCCAAAAGTGTTTTTTGTCTTTGCTATTGTTTCTGTCTTTCTGAAGGGTCTCCCCTTTTAATCCCATTATTTCAACACCTGTTGGACAATGCATGAGTGATAATGAGCTCATTGATTAAATGCAATTAATGAATAGATTGCCACCTCTTGTTGTGTGTCGTCTGTGTTTCTGTGTTTCCGGCATTTCACATTGGAACACCTCATTCACCTTCCTTGTCTTCTCTCCGCCCTCCCTTTTAGGTAAGTTAAAGAGCTGCACCTGAGCCAGCCACTGATTGATTGATTGATTGATTGATTGATTGATTGATTGATTGATTGATGCAGCACAACAGTCAAATAGTGGAGTGGAGTAGGGGAACAGCAAACAGCCAATAAAGCAGCCCGCCCGCTCGCCTGCCCGCCACAATGGACCTACCTGTGTACACTAGATGGATGTGATGGAATGTACTGTCGTCCCTACATTTCAAGAAGAAGTAAGAATTGCAGTTGCAACAAAGCCTTGCTTGCCTACAAAGAGAGCAGCAATTTGGATTTGTTACTATGTTACCTAGAAGAATAACAAACTGTGCAAGGATGGAGGTTGTAGGAGCAAGGAGAAGTTGTCTGTAAAGTTGGTGGATGCCTATTTTCCATTTTGCAGTCCCTTGTCTCCCTCTTGTGGCCTCCTGGAGGCAACTAGCTGTGCAAAAAAAAGACAGCCTGGCGGCCGGCTGTTGCAGTGTTGCCCTCTCAGGCAACACTGAGTGACTGACTGAGCCTCACCGTCTTATATAAAGTTCAGACGGAACTTTGCACGTGTCATAGTGGAGCCCTCAGGATTCCAGAGCCAGCTTTCTGACATCATAATGGGGCCTCAGAGATAAAAGCCTGGGCCCAGGCAGTGTTGGTCAGTGCTGCTCAGCAGGCAGCACTGGACTGGACTGGATTACAGCTGATACAAGGTGTGGAGGAACAAGGGGTGGCTGTGGGCATGCACTTGCTGCCGCTGCCAGTGTTTATCTGCATGGCAGCAGGGCATTTGGGCGTTGCCAGGAAGGCGTTTTTATGTAGATTCCTCCTCTTTCAGCACTGCATTGTGGTGCAAGCAAAAGAAGCAAATCCTGTCTGGCTTCCTCTCCGGCCTTTATTCACCTCCCGTGTAGCTGTGAGTGTGTGAGCCTGCAGGGCCCCATGGAATTGCCTAGAAGTAGGCTGAATCGCTGCAAGGGCTGAACAGCAGTATCGGGCAGGCTCGGGCAACGCGCGGCCCGTTCGGGTTATCGCTTCTCGGCCTTTTGGCTAAGATCAAGTGTAGTATCTGTTCTTATCAGTTTAATATCTGATACGTCCCCTATCTGGGGACCATATATTAAATGGATTTTTAGAACAGGGAGATGGAAATAGAGCTTGCTCTGTCCACTCCACGCATTGACCTGGTATTGCAGTATTTCCAGGACCGGTGCACCCTTTCCTTATGTGTTGACTAAAAGCAGATTCCAAAAGTGTTTTTTGTCTTTGCTATTGTTTCTGTCTTTCTGAAGGGATCTCCCCTTTTAATCCCATTATTTCAACACCTGTTGGACAATGCATGAGTGATAATGAGCTCATTGATTAAATGCAATTAATGAATAGATTGCCACCTCTTGTTGTGTGTCGTCTGTGTTTCTGTGTTTCCGGCATTTCACATTGGAACACCTCATTCACCTTCCTTGTCTTCTCTCCGCCCTCCCTTTTAGGTAAGTTAAAGAGCTGCACCTGAGCCAGCCACTGATTGATTGATTGATTGATTGATTGATTGATTGATTGATTGATTGATTGATTGATTGATGCAGCACAACAGTCAAATAGTGGAGTGGAGTAGGGGAACAGCAAACAGCCAATAAAGCAGCCCGCCCGCTCGCCTGCCCGCCACAATGGACCTACCTGTGTACACTAGATGGATGTGATGGAATGTACTGTCGTCCCTACATTTCAAGAAGAAGTAAGAATTGCAGTTGCAACAAAGCCTTGCTTGCCTACAAAGAGAGCAGCAATTTGGATTTGTTACTATGTTACCTAGAAGAATAACAAACTGTGCAAGGATGGAGGTTGTAGGAGCAAGGAGAAGTTGTCTGTAAAGTTGGTGGATGCCTATTTTCCATTTTGCAGTCCCTTGTCTCCCTCTTGTGGCCTCCTGGAGGCAACTAGCTGTGCAAAAAAAAGACAGCCTGGCGGCCGGCTGTTGCAGTGTTGCCCTCTCAGGCAACACTGAGTGACTGACTGAGCCTCACCGTCTTATATAAAGTTCAGACGGAACTTTGCACGTGTCATAGTGGAGCCCTCAGGATTCCAGAGCCAGCTTTCTGACATCATAATGGGGCCTCAGAGATAAAAGCCTGGGCCCAGGCAGTGTTGGTCAGTGCTGCTCAGCAGGCAGCACTGGACTGGACTGGATTACAGCTGATACAAGGTGTGAAGGAACAAGGGGTGGCTGTGGGCATGCACTTGCTGCCGCTGCCAGTGTTTATCTGCATGGCAGCAGGGCATTTGGGCGTTGCCAGGAAGGCGTTTTTATGTAGATTCCTCCTCTTTCAGCACTGCATTGTGGTGCAAGCAAAAGAAGCAAATCCTGTCTGGCTTCCTCTCCGGCCTTTATTCACCTCCCGTGTAGCTGTGAGTGTGTGAGCCTGCAGGGCCCCATGGAATTGCCTAGAAGTAGGCTGAATCGCTGCAAGGGCTGAACAGCAGTATCGGGCAGGCTCGGGCAACGCGCGGCCCGTTCGGGTTATCGCTTCTCGGCCTTTTGGCTAAGATCAAGTGTAGTATCTGTTCTTATCAGTTTAATATCTGATACGTCCCCTATCTGGGGACCATATATTAAATGGATTTTTAGAACAGGGAGATGGAAATAGAGCTTGCTCTGTCCACTCCACGCATTGACCTGGTATTGCAGTATTTCCAGGACCGGTGCACCCTTTCCTTATGTGTTGACTAAAAGCAGATTCCAAAAGTGTTTTTTGTCTTTGCTATTGTTTCTGTCTTTCTGAAGGGATCTCCCCTTTTAATCCCATTATTTCAACACCTGTTGGACAATGCATGAGTGATAATGAGCTCATTGATTAAATGCAATTAATGAATAGATTGCCACCTCTTGTTGTGTGTCGTCTGTGTTTCTGTGTTTACGGCATTTCACATTGGAACACCTCATTCACCTTCCTTGTCTTCTCTCCGCCCTCCCTTTTAGGTAAGTTAAAGAGCTGCACCTGAGCCAGCCACTGATTGATTGATTGATTGATTGATTGATTGATTGATTGATTGATTGATTGATTGATGCAGCACAACAGTCAAATAGTGGAGTGGAGTAGGGGAACAGCAAACAGCCAATAAAGCAGCCCGCCCGCTCGCCTGCCCGCCACAATGGACCTACCTGTGTACACTAGATGGATGTGATGGAATGTACTGTCGTCCCTACATTTCAAGAAGAAGTAAGAATTGCAGTTGCAACAAAGCCTTGCTTGCCTACAAAGAGAGCAGCAATTTGGATTTGTTACTATGTTACCTAGAAGAATAACAAACTGTGCAAGGATGGAGGTTGTAGGAGCAAGGAGAAGTTGTCTGTAAAGTTGGTGGATGCCTATTTTCCATTTTGCAGTCCCTTGTCTCCCTCTTGTGGCCTCCTGGAGGCAACTAGCTGTGCAAAAAAAAGACAGCCTGGCGGCCGGCTGTTGCAGTGTTGCCCTCTCAGGCAACACTGAGTGACTGACTGAGCCTCACCGTCTTATATAAAGTTCAGACGGAACTTTGCACGTGTCATAGTGGAGCCCTCAGGATTCCAGAGCCAGCTTTCTGACATCATAATGGGGCCTCAGAGATAAAAGCCTGGGCCCAGGCAGTGTTGGTCAGTGCTGCTCAGCAGGCAGCACTGGACTGGACTGGATTACAGCTGATACAAGGTGTGAAGGAACAAGGGGTGGCTGTGGGCATGCACTTGCTGCCGCTGCCAGTGTTTATCTGCATGGCAGCAGGGCATTTGGGCGTTGCCAGGAAGGCGTTTTTATGTAGATTCCTCCTCTTTCAGCACTGCATTGTGGTGCAAGCAAAAGAAGCAAATCCTGTCTGGCTTCCTCTCCGGCCTTTATTCACCTCCCGTGTAGCTGTGAGTGTGTGAGCCTGCAGGGCCCCATGGAATTGCCTAGAAGTAGGCTGAATCGCTGCAAGGGCTGAACAGCAGTATCGGGCAGGCTCGGGCAACGCGCGGCCCGTTCGGGTTATCGCTTCTCGGCCTTTTGGCTAAGATCAAGTGTAGTATCTGTTCTTATCAGTTTAATATCTGATACGTCCCCTATCTGGGGACCATATATTAAATGGATTTTTAGAACAGGGAGATGGAAATAGAGCTTGCTCTGTCCACTCCACGCATTGACCTGGTATTGCAGTATTTCCAGGACCGGTGCACCCTTTCCTTATGTGTTGACTAAAAGCAGATTCCAAAAGTGTTTTTTGTCTTTGCTATTGTTTCTGTCTTTCTGAAGGGATCTCCCCTTTTAATCCCATTATTTCAACACCTGTTGGACAATGCATGAGTGATAATGAGCTCATTGATTAAATGCAATTAATGAATAGATTGCCACCTCTTGTTGTGTGTCGTCTGTGTTTCTGTGTTTCCGGCATTTCACATTGGAACACCTCATTCACCTTCCTTGTCTTCTCTCCGCCCTCCCTTTTAGGTAAGTTAAAGAGCTGCACCTGAGCCAGCCACTGATTGATTGATTGATTGATTGATTGATTGATTGATTGATGCAGCACAACAGTCAAATAGTGGAGTGGAGTAGGGGAACAGCAAACAGCCAATAAAGCAGCCCGCCCGCTCGCCTGCCCGCCACAATGGACCTACCTGTGTACACTAGATGGATGTGATGGAATGTACTGTCGTCCCTACATTTCAAGAAGAAGTAAGAATTGCAGTTGCAACAAAGCCTTGCTTGCCTACAAAGAGAGCAGCAATTTGGATTTGTTACTATGTTACCTAGAAGAATAACAAACTGTGCAAGGATGGAGGTTGTAGGAGCAAGGAGAAGTTGTCTGTAAAGTTGGTGGATGCCTATTTTCCATTTTGCAGTCCCTTGTCTCCCTCTTGTGGCCTCCTGGAGGCAACTAGCTGTGCAAAAAAAAGACAGCCTGGCGGCCGGCTGTTGCAGTGTTGCCCTCTCAGGCAACACTGAGTGACTGACTGAGCCTCACCGTCTTATATAAAGTTCAGACGGAACTTTGCACGTGTCATAGTGGAGCCCTCAGGATTCCAGAGCCAGCTTTCTGACATCATAATGGGGCCTCAGAGATAAAAGCCTGGGCCCAGGCAGTGTTGGTCAGTGCTGCTCAGCAGGCAGCACTGGACTGGACTGGATTACAGCTGATACAAGGTGTGAAGGAACAAGGGGTGGCTGTGGGCATGCACTTGCTGCCGCTGCCAGTGTTTATCTGCATGGCAGCAGGGCATTTGGGCGTTGCCAGGAAGGCGTTTTTATGTAGATTCCTCCTCTTTCAGCACTGCATTGTGGTGCAAGCAAAATAAGCAAATCCTGTCTGGCTTCCTCTCCGGCCTTTATTCACCTCCCGTGTAGCTGTGAGTGTGTGAGCCTGCAGGGCCCCATGGAATTGCCTAGAAGTAGGCTGAATCGCTGCAAGGGCTGAACAGCAGTATCGGGCAGGTTCGGGCAACGCGCGGCCCGTTCGGGTTATCGCTTCTCGGCCTTTTGGCTAAGATCAAGTGTAGTATCTGTTCTTATCAGTTTAATATCTGATACGTCCCCTATCTGGGGACCATATATTAAATGGATTTTTAGAACAGGGAGATGGAAATAGAGCTTGCTCTGTCCACTCCACGCATTGACCTGGTATTGCAGTATTTCCAGGACCGGTGCACCCTTTCCTTATGTGTTGACTAAAAGCAGATTCCAAAAGTGTTTTTTGTCTTTGCTATTGTTTCTGTCTTTCTGAAGGGATCTCCCCTTTTAATCCCATTATTTCAACACCTGTTGGACAATGCATGAGTGATAATGAGCTCATTGATTAAATGCAATTAATGAATAGATTGCCACCTCTTGTTGTGTGTCGTCTGTGTTTCTGTGTTTCCGGCATTTCACATTGGAACACCTCATTCACCTTCCTTGTCTTCTCTCCGCCCTCCCTTTTAGGTAAGTTAAAGAGCTGCACCTGAGCCAGCCACTGATTGATTGATTGATTGATTGATTGATTGATGCAGCACAACAGTCAAATAGTGGAGTGGAGTAGGGGAACAGCAAACAGCCAATAAAGCAGCCCGCCCGCTCGCCTGCCCGCCACAATGGACCTACCTGTGTACACTAGATGGATGTGATGGAATGTACTGTCGTCCCTACATTTCAAGAAGAAGTAAGAATTGCAGTTGCAACAAAGCCTTGCTTGCCTACAAAGAGAGCAGCAATTTGGATTTGTTACTATGTTACCTAGAAGAATAACAAACTGTGCAAGGATGGAGGTTGTAGGAGCAAGGAGAAGTTGTCTGTAAAGTTGGTGGATGCCTATTTTCCATTTTGCAGTCCCTTGTCTCCCTCTTGTGGCCTCCTGGAGGCAACTAGCTGTGCAAAAAAAAGACAGCCTGGTGGCCGGCTGTTGCAGTGTTGCCCTCTCAGGCAACACTGAGTGACTGACTGAGCCTCACCGTCTTATATAAAGTTCAGACGGAACTTTGCACGTGTCATAGTGGAGCCCTCAGGATTCCAGAGCCAGCTTTCTGACATCATAATGGGGCCTCAGAGATAAAAGCCTGGGCCCAGGCAGTGTTGGTCAGTGCTGCTCAGCAGGCAGCACTGGACTGGACTGGATTACAGCTGATACAAGGTGTGAAGGAACAAGGGGTGGCTGTGGGCATGCACTTGCTGCCGCTGCCAGTGTTTATCTGCATGGCAGCAGGGCATTTGGGCGTTGCCAGGAAGGCGTTTTTATGTAGATTCCTCCTCTTTCAGCACTGCATTGTGGTGCAAGCAAAAGAAGCAAATCCTGTCTGGCTTCCTCTCCGGCCTTTATTCACCTCCCGTGTAGCTGTGAGTGTGTGAGCCTGCAGGGCCCCATGGAATTGCCTAGAAGTAGGCTGAATCGCTGCAAGGGCTGAACAGCAGTATCGGGCAGGCTCGGGCAACGCGCGGCCCGTTCGGGTTATCGCTTCTCGGCCTTTTGGCTAAGATCAAGTGTAGTATCTGTTCTTATCAGTTTAATATCTGATACGTCCCCTATCTGGGGACCATATATTAAATGGATTTTTAGAACAGGGAGATGGAAATAGAGCTTGCTCTGTCCACTCCACGCATTGACCTGGTATTGCAGTATTTCCAGGACCGGTGCACCCTTTCCTTATGTGTTGACTAAAAGCAGATTCCAAAAGTGTTTTTTGTCTTTGCTATTGTTTCTGTCTTTCTGAAGGGATCTCCCCTTTTAATCCCATTATTTCAACACCTGTTGGACAATGCATGAGTGATAATGAGCTCATTGATTAAATGCAATTAATGAATAGATTGCCACCTCTTGTTGTGTGTCGTCTGTGTTTCTGTGTTTCCGGCATTTCACATTGGAACACCTCATTCACCTTCCTTGTCTTCTCTCCGCCCTCCCTTTTAGGTAAGTTAAAGAGCTGCACCTGAGCCAGCCACTGATTGATTGATTGATTGATTGATTGATTGATTGATTGATTGATTGATTGATTGATTGATGCAGCACAACAGTCAAATAGTGGAGTGGAGTAGGGGAACAGCAAACAGCCAATAAAGCAGCCCGCCCGCTCGCCTGCCCGCCACAATGGACCTACCTGTGTACACTAGATGGATGTGATGGAATGTACTGTCGTCCCTACATTTCAAGAAGAAGTAAGAATTGCAGTTGCAACAAAGCCTTGCTTGCCTACAAAGAGAGCAGCAATTTGGATTTGTTACTATGTTACCTAGAAGAATAACAAACTGTGCAAGGATGGAGGTTGTAGGAGCAAGGAGAAGTTGTCTGTAAAGTTGGTGGATGCCTATTTTCCATTTTGCAGTCCCTTGTCTCCCTCTTGTGGCCTCCTGGAGGCAACTAGCTGTGCAAAAAAAAGACAGCCTGGCGGCCGGCTGTTGCAGTGTTGCCCTCTCAGGCAACACTGAGTGACTGACTGAGCCTCACCGTCTTATATAAAGTTCAGATGGAACTTTGCACGTGTCATAGTGGAGCCCTCAGGATTCCAGAGCCAGCTTTCTGACATCATAATGGGGCCTCAGAGATAAAAGCCTGGGCCCAGGCAGTGTTGGTCAGTGCTGCTCAGCAGGCAGCACTGGACTGGACTGGATTACAGCTGATACAAGGTGTGAAGGAACAAGGGGTGGCTGTGGGCATGCACTTGCTGCCGCTGCCAGTGTTTATCTGCATGGCAGCAGGGCATTTGGGCGTTGCCAGGAAGGCGTTTTTATGTAGATTCCTCCTCTTTCAGCACTGCATTGTGGTGCAAGCAAAAGAAGCAAATCCTGTCTGGCTTCCTCTCCGGCCTTTATTCACCTCCCGTGTAGCTGTGAGTGTGTGAGCCTGCAGGGCCCCATGGAATTGCCTAGAAGTAGGCTGAATCGCTGCAAGGGCTGAACAGCAGTATCGGGCAGGCTCGGGCAACGCGCGGCCCGTTCGGGTTATCGCTTCTCGGCCTTTTGGCTAAGATCAAGTGTAGTATCTGTTCTTATCAGTTTAATATCTGATACGTCCCCTATCTGGGGACCATATATTAAATGGATTTTTAGAACAGGGAGATGGAAATAGAGCTTGCTCTGTCCACTCCACGCATTGACCTGGTATTGCAGTATTTCCAGGACCGGTGCACCCTTTCCTTATGTGTTGACTAAAAGCAGATTCCAAAAGTGTTTTTTGTCTTTGCTATTGTTTCTGTCTTTCTGAAGGGATCTCCCCTTTTAATCCCATTATTTCAACACCTGTTGGACAATGCATGAGTGATAATGAGCTCATTGATTAAATGCAATTAATGAATAGATTGCCACCTCTTGTTGTGTGTCGTCTGTGTTTCTGTGTTTCCGGCATTTCACATTGGAACACCTCATTCACCTTCCTTGTCTTCTCTCCGCCCTCCCTTTTAGGTAAGTTAAAGAGCTGCACCTGAGCCAGCCACTGATTGATTGATTGATTGATTGATTGATTGATTGATTGATTGATTGATGCAGCACAACAGTCAAATAGTGGAGTGGAGTAGGGGAACAGCAAACAGCCAATAAAGCAGCCCGCCCGCTCGCCTGCCCGCCACAATGGACCTACCTGTGTACACTAGATGGATGTGATGGAATGTACTGTCGTCCCTACATTTCAAGAAGAAGTAAGAATTGCAGTTGCAACAAAGCCTTGCTTGCCTACAAAGAGAGCAGCAATTTGGATTTGTTACTATGTTACCTAGAAGAATAACAAACTGTGCAAGGATGGAGGTTGTAGGAGCAAGGAGAAGTTGTCTGTAAAGTTGGTGGATGCCTATTTTCCATTTTGCAGTCCCTTGTCTCCCTCTTGTGGCCTCCTGGAGGCAACTAGCTGTGCAAAAAAAAGACAGCCTGGCGGCCGGCTGTTGCAGTGTTGCCCTCTCAGGCAACACTGAGTGACTGACTGAGCCTCACCGTCTTATATAAAGTTCAGACGGAACTTTGCACGTGTCATAGTGGAGCCCTCAGGATTCCAGAGCCAGCTTTCTGACATCATAATGGGGCCTCAGAGATAAAAGCCTGGGCCCAGGCAGTGTTGGTCAGTGCTGCTCAGCAGGCAGCACTGGACTGGACTGGATTACAGCTGATACAAGGTGTGAAGGAACAAGGGGTGGCTGTGGGCATGCACTTGCTGCCGCTGCCAGTGTTTATCTGCATGGCAGCAGGGCATTTGGGCGTTGCCAGGAAGGTGTTTTTATGTAGATTCCTCCTCTTTCAGCACTGCATTGTGGTGCAAGCAAAAGAAGCAAATCCTGTCTGGCTTCCTCTCCGGCCTTTATTCACCTCCCGTGTAGCTGTGAGTGTGTGAGCCTGCAGGGCCCCATGGAATTGCCTAGAAGTAGGCTGAATCGCTGCAAGGGCTGAACAGCAGTATCGGGCAGGCTCGGGCAACGCGCGGCCCGTTCGGGTTATCGCTTCTCGGCCTTTTGGCTAAGATCAAGTGTAGTATCTGTTCTTATCAGTTTAATATCTGATACGTCCCCTATCTGGGGACCATATATTAAATGGATTTTTAGAACAGGGAGATGGAAATAGAGCTTGCTCTGTCCACTCCACGCATTGACCTGGTATTGCAGTATTTCCAGGACCGGTGCACCCTTTCCTTATGTGTTGACTAAAAGCAGATTCCAAAAGTGTTTTTTGTCTTTGCTATTGTTTCTGTCTTTCTGAAGGGATCTCCCCTTTTAATCCCATTATTTCAACACCTGTTGGACAATGCATGAGTGATAATGAGCTCATTGATTAAATGCAATTAATGAATAGATTGCCACCTCTTGTTGTGTGTCGTCTGTGTTTCTGTGTTTCCGGCATTTCACATTGGAACACCTCATTCACCTTCCTTGTCTTCTCTCCGCCCTCCCTTTTAGGTAAGTTAAAGAGCTGCACCTGAGCCAGCCACTGATTGATTGATTGATTGATTGATTGATTGATTGATTGATTGATTGATTGATTGATTGATGCAGCACAACAGTCAAATAGTGGAGTGGAGTAGGGGAACAGCAAACAGCCAATAAAGCAGCCCGCCCGCTCGCCTGCCCGCCACAATGGACCTACCTGTGTACACTAGATGGATGTGATGGAATGTACTGTCGTCCCTACATTTCAAGAAGAAGTAAGAATTGCAGTTGCAACAAAGCCTTGCTTGCCTACAAAGAGAGCAGCAATTTGGATTTGTTACTATGTTACCTAGAAGAATAACAAACTGTGCAAGGATGGAGGTTGTAGGAGCAAGGAGAAGTTGTCTGTAAAGTTGGTGGATGCCTATTTTCCATTTTGCAGTCCCTTGTCTCCCTCTTGTGGCCTCCTGGAGGCAACTAGCTGTGCAAAAAAAAGACAGCCTGGCGGCCGGCTGTTGCAGTGTTGCCCTCTCAGGCAACACTGAGTGACTGACTGAGCCTCACCGTCTTATATAAAGTTCAGACGGAACTTTGCACGTGTCATAGTGGAGCCCTCAGGATTCCAGAGCCAGCTTTCTGACATCATAATGGGGCCTCAGAGATAAAAGCCTGGGCCCAGGCAGTGTTGGTCAGTGCTGCTCAGCAGGCAGCACTGGACTGGACTGGATTACAGCTGATACAAGGTGTGAAGGAACAAGGGGTGGCTGTGGGCATGCACTTGCTGCCGCTGCCAGTGTTTATCTGCATGGCAGCAGGGCATTTGGGCGTTGCCAGGAAGGCGTTTTTATGTAGATTCCTCCTCTTTCAGCACTGCATTGTGGTGCAAGCAAAAGAAGCAAATCCTGTCTGGCTTCCTCTCCGGCCTTTATTCACCTCCCGTGTAGCTGTGAGTGTGTGAGCCTGCAGGGCCCCATGGAATTGCCTAGAAGTAGGCTGAATCGCTGCAAGGGCTGAACAGCAGTATCGGGCAGGCTCGGGCAACGCGCGGCCCGTTCGGGTTATCGCTTCTCGGCCTTTTGGCTAAGATCAAGTGTAGTATCTGTTCTTATCAGTTTAATATCTGATACGTCCCCTATCTGGGGACCATATATTAAATGGATTTTTAGAACAGGGAGATGGAAATAGAGCTTGCTCTGTCCACTCCACGCATTGACCTGGTATTGCAGTATTTCCAGGACCGGTGCACCCTTTCCTTATGTGTTGACTAAAAGCAGATTCCAAAAGTGTTTTTTGTCTTTGCTATTGTTTCTGTCTTTCTGAAGGGATCTCCCCTTTTAATCCCATTATTTCAACACCTGTTGGACAATGCATGAGTGATAATGAGCTCATTGATTAAATGCAATTAATGAATAGATTGCCACCTCTTGTTGTGTGTCGTCTGTGTTTCTGTGTTTCCGGCATTTCACATTGGAACACCTCATTCACCTTCCTTGTCTTCTCTCCGCCCTCCCTTTTAGGTAAGTTAAAGAGCTGCACCTGAGCCAGCCACTGATTGATTGATTGATTGATTGATTGATTGATTGATTGATTGATGCAGCACAACAGTCAAATAGTGGAGTGGAGTAGGGGAACAGCAAACAGCCAATAAAGCAGCCCGCCCGCTCGCCTGCCCGCCACAATGGACCTACCTGTGTACACTAGATGGATGTGATGGAATGTACTGTCGTCCCTACATTTCAAGAAGAAGTAAGAATTGCAGTTGCAACAAAGCCTTGCTTGCCTACAAAGAGAGCAGCAATTTGGATTTGTTACTATGTTACCTAGAAGAATAACAAACTGTGCAAGGATGGAGGTTGTAGGAGCAAGGAGAAGTTGTCTGTAAAGTTGGTGGATGCCTATTTTCCATTTTGCAGTCCCTTGTCTCCCTCTTGTGGCCTCCTGGAGGCAACTAGCTGTGCAAAAAAAAGACAGCCTGGCGGCCGACTGTTGCAGTGTTGCCCTCTCAGGCAACACTGAGTGACTGACTGAGCCTCACCGTCTTATATAAAGTTCAGACGGAACTTTGCACGTGTCATAGTGGAGCCCTCAGGATTCCAGAGCCAGCTTTCTGACATCATAATGGGGCCTCAGAGATAAAAGCCTGGGCCCAGGCAGTGTTGGTCAGTGCTGCTCAGCAGGCAGCACTGGACTGGACTGGATTACAGCTGATACAAGGTGTGAAGGAACAAGGGGTGGCTGTGGGCATGCACTTGCTGCCGCTGCCAGTGTTTATCTGCATGGCAGCAGGGCATTTGGGCGTTGCCAGGAAGGCGTTTTTATGTAGATTCCTCCTCTTTCAGCACTGCATTGTGGTGCAAGCAAAAGAAGCAAATCCTGTCTGGCTTCCTCTCCGGCCTTTATTCACCTCCCGTGTAGCTGTGAGTGTGTGAGCCTGCAGGGCCCCATGGAATTGCCTAGAAGTAGGCTGAATCGCTGCAAGGGCTGAACAGCAGTATCGGGCAGGCTCGGGCAACGCGCGGCCCGTTCGGGTTATCGCTTCTCGGCCTTTTGGCTAAGATCAAGTGTAGTATCTGTTCTTATCAGTTTAATATCTGATACGTCCCCTATCTGGGGACCATATATTAAATGGATTTTTAGAACAGGGAGATGGAAATAGAGCTTGCTCTGTCCACTCCACGCATTGACCTGGTATTGCAGTATTTCCAGGACCGGTGCACCCTTTCCTTATGTGTTGACTAAAAGCAGATTCCAAAAGTGTTTTTTGTCTTTGCTATTGTTTCTGTCTTTCTGAAGGGATCTCCCCTTTTAATCCCATTATTTCAACACCTGTTGGACAATGCATGAGTGATAATGAGCTCATTGATTAAATGCAATTAATGAATAGATTGCCACCTCTTGTTGTGTGTCGTCTGTGTTTCTGTGTTTCCGGCATTTCACATTGGAACACCTCATTCACCTTCCTTGTCTTCTCTCCGCCCTCCCTTTTAGGTAAGTTAAAGAGCTGCACCTGAGCCAGCCACTGATTGATTGATTGATTGATTGATTGATTGATTGATTGATTGATTGATGCAGCACAACAGTCAAATAGTGGAGTGGAGTAGGGGAAAACAGCCAATAAAGCAGCCCGCCCGCTCGCCTGCCCGCCACAATGGACCTACCTGTGTACACTAGATGGATGTGATGGAATGTACTGTCGTCCCTACATTTCAAGAAGAAGTAAGAATTGCAGTTGCAACAAAGCCTTGCTTGCCTACAAAGAGAGCAGCAATTTGGATTTGTTACTATGTTACCTAGAAGAATAACAAACTGTGCAAGGATGGAGGTTGTAGGAGCAAGGAGAAGTTGTCTGTAAAGTTGGTGGATGCCTATTTTCCATTTTGCAGTCCCTTGTCTCCCTCTTGTGGCCTCCTGGAGGCAACTAGCTGTGCAAAAAAAAGACAGCCTGGCGGCCGGCTGTTGCAGTGTTGCCCTCTCAGGCAACACTGAGTGACTGACTGAGCCTCACCGTCTTATATAAAGTTCAGACGGAACTTTGCACGTGTCATAGTGGAGCCCTCAGGATTCCAGAGCCAGCTTTCTGACATCATAATGGGGCCTCAGAGATAAAAGCCTGGGCTCAGGCAGTGTTGGTCAGTGCTGCTCAGCAGGCAGCACTGGACTGGACTGGATTACAGCTGATACAAGGTGTGAAGGAACAAGGGGTGGCTGTGGGCATGCACTTGCTGCCGCTGCCAGTGTTTATCTGCATGGCAGCAGGGCATTTGGGCGTTGCCAGGAAGGCGTTTTTATGTAGATTCCTCCTCTTTCAGCACTGCATTGTGGTGCAAGCAAAAGAAGCAAATCCTGTCTGGCTTCCTCTCCGGCCTTTATTCACCTCCCGTGTAGCTGTGAGTGTGTGAGCCTGCAGGGCCCCATGGAATTGCCTAGAAGTAGGCTGAATCGCTGCAAGGGCTGAACAGCAGTATCGGGCAGGCTCGGGCAACGCGCGGCCCGTTCGGGTTATCGCTTCTCGGCCTTTTGGCTAAGATCAAGTGTAGTATCTGTTCTTATCAGTTTAATATCTGATACGTCCCCTATCTGGGGACCATATATTAAATGGATTTTTAGAACAGGGAGATGGAAATAGAGCTTGCTCTGTCCACTCCACGCATTGACCTGGTATTGCAGTATTTCCAGGACCGGTGCACCCTTTCCTTATGTGTTGACTAAAAGCAGATTCCAAAAGTGTTTTTTGTCTTTGCTATTGTTTCTGTCTTTCTGAAGGGATCTCCCCTTTTAATCCCATTATTTCAACACCTGTTGGACAATGCATGAGTGATAATGAGCTCATTGATTAAATGCAATTAATGAATAGATTGCCACCTCTTGTTGTGTGTCGTCTGTGTTTCTGTGTTTCCGGCATTTCACATTGGAACACCTCATTCACCTTCCTTGTCTTCTCTCCGCCCTCCCTTTTAGGTAAGTTAAAGAGCTGCACCTGAGCCAGCCACTGATTGATTGATTGATTGATTGATTGATTGATTGATTGATTGATTGCAGCACAACAGTCAAATAGTGGAGTGGAGTAGGGGAACAGCAAACAGCCAATAAAGCAGCCCGCCCGCTCGCCTGCCCGCCACAATGGACCTACCTGTGTACACTAGATGGATGTGATGGAATGTACTGTCGTCCCTACATTTCAAGAAGAAGTAAGAATTGCAGTTGCAACAAAGCCTTGCTTGCCTACAAAGAGAGCAGCAATTTGGATTTGTTACTATGTTACCTAGAAGAATAACAAACTGTGCAAGGATGGAGGTTGTAGGAGCAAGGAGAAGTTGTCTGTAAAGTTGGTGGATGCCTATTTTCCATTTTGCAGTCCCTTGTCTCCCTCTTGTGGCCTCCTGGAGGCAACTAGCTGTGCAAAAAAAAGACAGCCTGGTGGCCGGCTGTTGCAGTGTTGCCCTCTCAGGCAACACTGAGTGACTGACTGAGCCTCACCGTCTTATATAAAGTTCAGACGGAACTTTGCACGTGTCATAGTGGAGCCCTCAGGATTCCAGAGCCAGCTTTCTGACATCATAATGGGGCCTCAGAGATAAAAGCCTGGGCCCAGGCAGTGTTGGTCAGTGCTGCTCAGCAGGCAGCACTGGACTGGACTGGATTACAGCTGATACAAGGTGTGAAGGAACAAGGGGTGGCTGTGGGCATGCACTTGCTGCCGCTGCCAGTGTTTATCTGCATGGCAGCAGGGCATTTGGGCGTTGCCAGGAAGGCGTTTTTATGTAGATTCCTCCTCTTTCAGCACTGCATTGTGGTGCAAGCAAAAGAAGCAAATCCTGTCTGGCTTCCTCTCCGGCCTTTATTCACCTCCCGTGTAGCTGTGAGTGTGTGAGCCTGCAGGGCCCCATGGAATTGCCTAGAAGTAGGCTGAATCGCTGCAAGGGCTGAACAGCAGTATCGGGCAGGCTCGGGCAACGCGCGGCCCGTTCGGGTTATCGCTTCTCGGCCTTTTGGCTAAGATCAAGTGTAGTATCTGTTCTTATCAGTTTAATATCTGATACGTCCCCTATCTGGGGACCATATATTAAATGGATTTTTAGAACAGGGAGATGGAAATAGAGCTTGCTCTGTCCACTCCACGCATTGACCTGGTATTGCAGTATTTCCAGGACCGGTGCACCCTTTCCTTATGTGTTGACTAAAAGCAGATTCCAAAAGTGTTTTTTGTCTTTGCTATTGTTTCTGTCTTTCTGAAGGGATCTCCCCTTTTAATCCCATTATTTCAACACCTGTTGGACAATGCATGAGTGATAATGAGATCATTGATTAAATGCAATTAATGAATAGATTGCCACCTCTTGTTGTGTGTCGTCTGTGTTTCTGTGTTTCCGGCATTTCACATTGGAACACCTCATTCACCTTCCTTGTCTTCTCTCCGCCCTCCCTTTTAGGTAAGTTAAAGAGCTGCACCTGAGCCAGCCACTGATTGATTGATTGATTGATTGATTGATTGATTGATTGATTGATGCAGCACAACAGTCAAATAGTGGAGTGGAGTAGGGGAACAGCAAACAGCCAATAAAGCAGCCCGCCCGCTCGCCTGCCCGCCACAATGGACCTACCTGTGTACACTAGATGGATGTGATGGAATGTGCTGTCGTCCCTACATTTCAAGAAGAAGTAAGAATTGCAGTTGCAACAAAGCCTTGCTTGCCTACAAAGAGAGCAGCAATTTGGATTTGTTACTATGTTACCTAGAAGAATAACAAACTGTGCAAGGATGGAGGTTGTAGGAGCAAGGAGAAGTTGTCTGTAAAGTTGGTGGATGCCTATTTTCCATTTTGCAGTCCCTTGTCTCCCTCTTGTGGCCTCCTGGAGGCAACTAGCTGTGCAAAAAAAAGACAGCCTGGCGGCCGGCTGTTGCAGTGTTGCCCTCTCAGGCAACACTGAGTGACTGACTGAGCCTCACCGTCTTATATAAAGTTCAGACGGAACTTTGCACGTGTCATAGTGGAGCCCTCAGGATTCCAGAGCCAGCTTTCTGACATCATAATGGGGCCTCAGAGATAAAAGCCTGGGCCCAGGCAGTGTTGGTCAGTGCTGCTCAGCAGGCAGCACTGGACTGGACTGGATTACAGCTGATACAAGGTGTGAAGGAACAAGGGGTGGCTGTGGGCATGCACTTGCTGCCGCTGCCAGTGTTTATCTGCATGGCAGCAGGGCATTTGGGCGTTGCCAGGAAGGCGTTTTTATGTAGATTCCTCCTCTTTCAGCACTGCATTGTGGTGCAAGCAAAAGAAGCAAATCCTGTCTGGCTTCCTCTCCGGCCTTTATTCACCTCCCGTGTAGCTGTGAGTGTGTGAGCCTGCAGGGCCCCATGGAATTGCCTAGAAGTAGGCTGAATCGCTGCAAGGGCTGAACAGCAGTATCGGGCAGGCTCGGGCAACGCGCGGCCCGTTCGGGTTATCGCTTCTCGGCCTTTTGGCTAAGATCAAGTGTAGTATCTGTTCTTATCAGTTTAATATCTGATACGTCCCCTATCTGGGGACCATATATTAAATGGATTTTTAGAACAGGGAGATGGAAATAGAGCTTGCTCTGTCCACTCCACGCATTGACCTGGTATTGCAGTATTTCCAGGACCGGTGCACCCTTTCCTTATGTGTTGACTAAAAGCAGATTCCAAAAGTGTTTTTTGTCTTTGCTATTGTTTCTGTCTTTCTGAAGGGATCTCCCCTTTTAATCCCATTATTTCAACACCTGTTGGACAATGCATGAGTGATAATGAGCTCATTGATTAAATGCAATTAATGAATAGATTGCCACCTCTTGTTGTGTGTCGTCTGTGTTTCTGTGTTTCCGGCATTTCACATTGGAACACCTCATTCACCTTCCTTGTCTTCTCTCCGCCCTCCCTTTTAGGTAAGTTAAAGAGCTGCACCTGAGCCAGCCACTGATTGATTGATTGATTGATTGATTGATTGATTGATTGATTGATGCAGCACAACAGTCAAATAGTGGAGTGGAGTAGGGGAACAGCAAACAGCCAATAAAGCAGCCCGCCCGCTCGCCTGCCCGCCACAATGGACCTACCTGTGTACAGTAGATGGATGTGATGGAATGTACTGTCGTCCCTACATTTCAAGAAGAAGTAAGAATTGCAGTTGCAACAAAGCCTTGCTTGCCTACAAAGAGAGCAGCAATTTGGATTTGTTACTATGTTACCTAGAAGTATAACAAACTGTGCAAGGATGGAGGTTGTAGGAGCAAGGAGAAGTTGTCTGTAAAGTTGGTGGATGCCTATTTTCCATTTTGCAGTCCCTTGTCTCCCTCTTGTGGCCTCCTGGAGGCAACTAGCTGTGCAAAAAAAAGACAGCCTGGCGGCCGGCTGTTGCAGTGTTGCCCTCTCAGGCAACACTGAGTGACTGACTGAGCCTCACCGTCTTATATAAAGTTCAGACGGAACTTTGCACGTGTCATAGTGGAGCCCTCAGGATTCCAGAGCCAGCTTTCTGACATCATAATGGGGCCTCAGAGATAAAAGCCTGGGCCCAGGCAGTGTTGGTCAGTGCTGCTCAGCAGGCAGCACTGGACTGGACTGGATTACAGCTGATACAAGGTGTGAAGGAACAAGGGGTGGCTGTGGGCATGCACTTGCTGCCGCTGCCAGTGTTTATCTGCATGGCAGCAGGGCATTTGGGCGTTGCCAGGAAGGCGTTTTTATGTAGATTCCTCCTCACTGCATTGTGGTGCAAGCAAAAGAAGCAAATCCTGTCTGGCTTCCTCTCCGGCCTTTATTCACCTCCCGTGTAGCTGTGAGTGTGTGAGCCTGCAGGGCCCCATGGAATTGCCTAGAAGTAGGCTGAATCGCTGCAAGGGCTGAACAGCAGTATCGGGCAGGCTCGGGCAACGCGCGGCCCGTTCGGGTTATCGCTTCTCGGCCTTTTGGCTAAGATCAAGTGTAGTATCTGTTCTTATCAGTTTAATATCTGATACGTCCCCTATCTGGGGACCATATATTAAATGGATTTTTAGAACAGGGAGATGGAAATAGAGCTTGCTCTGTCCACTCCACGCATTGACCTGGTATTGCAGTATTTCCAGGACCGGTGCACCCTTTCCTTATGTGTTGACTAAAAGCAGATTCCAAAAGTGTTTTTTGTCTTTGCTATTGTTGTCTTTCTGAAGGGATCTCCCCTTTTAATCCCATTATTTCAACACCTGTTGGACAATGCATGAGTGATAATGAGCTCATTGATTAAATGCAATTAATGAATAGATTGCCACCTCTTGTTGTGTGTCGTCTGTGTTTCTGTGTTTCCGGCATTTCACATTGGAACACCTCATTCACCTTCCTTGTCTTCTCTCCGCCCTCCCTTTTAGGTAAGTTAAAGAGCTGCACCTGAGCCAGCCACTGATTGATTGATTGATTGATTGATTGATTGATTGATTGATTGATTGATTGATTGATGCAGCACAACAGTCAAATAGTGGAGTGGAGTAGGGGAACAGCAAACAGCCAATAAAGCAGCCCGCCCGCTCGCCTGCCCGCCACAATGGACCTACCTGTGTACACTAGATGGATGTGATGGAATGTACTGTCGTCCCTACATTTCAAGAAGAAGTAAGAATTGCAGTTGCAACAAAGCCTTGCTTGCCTACAAAGAGAGCAGCAATTTGGATTTGTTACTATGTTACCTAGAAGAATAACAAACTGTGCAAGGATGGAGGTTGTAGGAGCAAGGAGAAGTTGTCTGTAAAGTTGGTGGATGCCTATTTTCCATTTTGCAGTCCCTTGTCTCCCTCTTGTGGCCTCCTGGAGGCAACTAGCTGTGCAAAAAAAAGACAGCCTGGCGGCCGGCTGTTGCAGTGTTGCCCTCTCAGGCAACACTGAGTGACTGACTGAGCCTCACCGTCTTATATAAAGTTCAGACGGAACTTTGCACGTGTCATAGTGGAGCCCTCAGGATTCCAGAGCCAGCTTTCTGACATCATAATGGGGCCTCAGAGATAAAAGCCTGGGCCCAGGCAGTGTTGGTCAGTGCTGCTCAGCAGGCAGCACTGGACTGGACTGGATTACAGCTGATACAAGGTGTGAAGGAACAAGGGGTGGCTGTGGGCATGCACTTGCTGCCGCTGCCAGTGTTTATCTGCATGGCAGCAGGGCATTTGGGCGTTGCCAGGAAGGCGTTTTTATGTAGATTCCTCCTCTTTCAGCACTGCATTGTGGTGCAAGCAAAAGAAGCAAATCCTGTCTGGCTTCCTCTCCGGCCTTTATTCACCTCCCGTGTAGCTGTGAGTGTGTGAGCCTGCAGGGCCCCATGGAATTGCCTAGAAGTAGGCTGAATCGCTGCAAGGGCTGAACAGCAGTATCGGGCAGGCTCGGGCAACGCGCGGCCCGTTCGGGTTATCGCTTCTCGGCCTTTTGGCTAAGATCAAGTGTAGTATCTGTTCTTATCAGTTTAATATCTGATACGTCCCCTATCTGGGGACCATATATTAAATGGATTTTTAGAACAGGGAGATGGAAATAGAGCTTGCTCTGTCCACTCCACGCATTGACCTGGTATTGCAGTATTTCCAGGACCGGTGCACCCTTTCCTTATGTGTTGACTAAAAGCAGATTCCAAAAGTGTTTTTTGTCTTTGCTATTGTTTCTGTCTTTCTGAAGGGATCTCCCCTTTTAATCCCATTATTTCAACACCTGTTGGACAATGCATGAGTGATAATGAGCTCATTGATTAAATGCAATTAATGAATAGATTGCCACCTCTTGTTGTGTGTCGTCTGTGTTTCTGTGTTTCCGGCATTTCACATTGGAACACCTCATTCACCTTCCTTGTCTTCTCTCCGCCCTCCCTTTTAGGTAAGTTAAAGAGCTGCACCTGAGCCAGCCACTGATTGATTGATTGATTGATTGATTGATTGATTGATTGATTGATTGATTGATTGATGCAGCACAACAGTCAAATAGTGGAGTGGAGTAGGGGAACAGCAAACAGCCAATAAAGCAGCCCGCCCGCTCGCCTGCCCGCCACAATGGACCTACCTGTGTACACTAGATGGATGTGATGGAATGTACTGTCGTCCCTACATTTCAAGAAGAAGTAAGAATTGCAGTTGCAACAAAGCCTTGCTTGCCTACAAAGAGAGCAGCAATTTGGATTTGTTACTATGTTACCTAGAAGAATAACAAACTGTGCAAGGATGGAGGTTGTAGGAGCAAGGAGAAGTTGTCTGTAAAGTTGGTGGATGCCTATTTTCCATTTTGCAGTCCCTTGTCTCCCTCTTGTGGCCTCCTGGAGGCAACTAGCTGTGCAAAAAAAAGACAGCCTGGCGGCCGGCTGTTGCAGTGTTGCCCTCTCAGGCAACACTGAGTGACTGACTGAGCCTCACCGTCTTATATAAAGTTCAGACGGAACTTTGCACGTGTCATAGTGGAGCCCTCAGGATTCCAGAGCCAGCTTTCTGACATCATAATGGGGCCTCAGAGATAAAAGCCTGGGCCCAGGCAGTGTTGGTCAGTGCTGCTCAGCAGGCAGCACTGGACTGGACTGGATTACAGCTGATACAAGGTGTGAAGGAACAAGGGGTGGCTGTGGGCATGCACTTGCTGCCGCTGCCAGTGTTTATCTGCATGGCAGCAGGGCATTTGGGCGTTGCCAGGAAGGCGTTTTTATGTAGATTCCTCCTCTTTCAGCACTGCATTGTGGTGCAAGCAAAAGAAGCAAATCCTGTCTGGCTTCCTCTCCGGCCTTTATTCACCTCCCGTGTAGCTGTGAGTGTGTGAGCCTGCAGGGCCCCATGGAATTGCCTAGAAGTAGGCTGAATCGCTGCAAGGGCTGAACAGCAGTATCGGGCAGGCTCGGGCAACGCGCGGCCCGTTCGGGTTATCGCTTCTCGGCCTTTTGGCTAAGATCAAGTGTAGTATCTGTTCTTATCAGTTTAATATCTGATACGTCCCCTATCTGGGGACCATATATTAAATGGATTTTTAGAACAGGGAGATGGAAATAGAGCTTGCTCTGTCCACTCCACGCATTGACCTGGTATTGCAGTATTTCCAGGACCGGTGCACCCTTTCCTTATGTGTTGACTAAAAGCAGATTCCAAAAGTGTTTTTTGTCTTTGCTATTGTTTCTGTCTTTCTGAAGGGATCTCCCCTTTTAATCCCATTATTTCAACACCTGTTGGACAATGCATGAGTGATAATGAGCTCATTGATTAAATGCAATTAATGAATAGATTGCCACCTCTTGTTGTGTGTCGTCTGTGTTTCTGTGTTTCCGGCATTTCACATTGGAACACCTCATTCACCTTCCTTGTCTTCTCTCCGCCCTCCCTTTTAGGTAAGTTAAAGAGCTGCACCTGAGCCAGCCACATTGATTGATTGATTGATTGATTGATTGATTGATTGATTGATTGATTGATTGATTGATGCAGCACAACAGTCAAATAGTGGAGTGGAGTAGGGGAACAGCAAACAGCCAATAAAGCAGCCCGCCCGCTCGCCTGCCCGCCACAATGGACCTACCTGTGTACACTAGATGGATGTGATGGAATGTACTGTCGTCCCTACATTTCAAGAAGAAGTAAGAATTGCAGTTGCAACAAAGCCTTGCTTGCCTACAAAGAGAGCAGCAATTTGGATTTGTTACTATGTTACCTAGAAGAATAACAAACTGTGCAAGGATGGAGGTTGTAGGAGCAAGGAGAAGTTGTCTGTAAAGTTGGTGGATGCCTATTTTCCATTTTGCAGTCCCTTGTCTCCCTCTTGTGGCCTCCTGGAGGCAACTAGCTGTGCAAAAAAAAGACAGCCTGGCGGCCGGCTGTTGCAGTGTTGCCCTCTCAGGCAACACTGAGTGACTGACTGAGCCTCACCGTCTTATATAAAGTTCAGACGGAACTTTGCACGTGTCATAGTGGAGCCCTCAGGATTCCAGAGCCAGCTTTCTGACATCATAATGGGGCCTCAGAGATAAAAGCCTGGGCCCAGGCAGTGTTGGTCAGTGCTGCTCAGCAGGCAGCACTGGACTGGACTGGATTACAGCTGATACAAGGTGTGAAGGAACAAGGGGTGGCTGTGGGCATGCACTTGCTGCCGCTGCCAGTGTTTATCTGCATGGCAGCAGGGCATTTGGGCGTTGCCAGGAAGGCGTTTTTATGTAGATTCCTCCTCTTTCAGCACTGCATTGTGGTGCAAGCAAAAGAAGCAAATCCTGTCTGGCTTCCTCTCCGGCCTTTATTCACCTCCCGTGTAGCTGTGAGTGTGTGAGCCTGCAGGGCCCCATGGAATTGCCTAGAAGTAGGCTGAATCGCTGCAAGGGCTGAACAGCAGTATCGGGCAGGCTCGGGCAACGCGCGGCCCGTTCGGGTTATCGCTTCTCGGCCTTTTGGCTAAGATCAAGTGTAGTATCTGTTCTTATCAGTTTAATATCTGATACGTCCCCTATCTGGGGACCATATATTAAATGGATTTTTAGAACAGGGAGATGGAAATAGAGCTTGCTCTGTCCACTCCACGCATTGACCTGGTATTGCAGTATTTCCAGGACCGGTGCACCCTTTCCTTATGTGTTGACTAAAAGCAGATTCCAAAAGTGTTTTTTGTCTTTGCTATTGTTTCTGTCTTTCTGAAGGGATCTCCCCTTTTAATCCCATTATTTCAACACCTGTTGGACAATGCATGAGTGATAATGAGCTCATTGATTAAATGCAATTAATGAATAGATTGCCACCTCTTGTTGTGTGTCGTCTGTGTTTCTGTGTTTCCGGCATTTCACATTGGAACACCTCATTCACCTTCCTTGTCTTCTCTCCGCCCTCCCTTTTAGGTAAGTTAAAGAGCTGCACCTGAGCCAGCCACTGATTGATTGATTGATTGATTGATTGATTGATTGATTGATTGATTGATTGATTGATGCAGCACAACAGTCAAATAGTGGAGTGGAGTAGGGGAACAGCAAACAGCCAATAAAGCAGCCCGCCCGCTCGCCTGCCCGCCACAATGGACCTACCTGTGTACACTAGATGGATGTGATGGAATGTACTGTCGTCCCTACATTTCAAGAAGAAGTAAGAATTGCAGTTGCAACAAAGCCTTGCTTGCCTACAAAGAGAGCAGCAATTTGGATTTGTTACTATGTTACCTAGAAGAATAACAAACTGTGCAAGGATGGAGGTTGTAGGAGCAAGGAGAAGTTGTCTGTAAAGTTGGTGGATGCCTATTTTCCATTTTGCAGTCCCTTGTCTCCCTCTTGTGGCCTCCTGGAGGCAACTAGCTGTGCAAAAAAAAGACAGCCTGGCGGCCGGCTGTTGCAGTGGCAACACTGAGTGACTGACTGAGCCTCACCGTCTTATATAAAGTTCAGACGGAACTTTGCACGTGTCATAGTGGAGCCCTCAGGATTCCAGAGCCAGCTTTCTGACATCATAATGGGGCCTCAGAGATAAAAGCCTGGGCCCAGGCAGTGTTGGTCAGTGCTGCTCAGCAGGCAGCACTGGACTGGACTGGATTACAGCTGATACAAGGTGTGAAGGAACAAGGGGTGGCTGTGGGCATGCACTTGCTGCCGCTGCCAGTGTTTATCTGCATGGCAGCAGGGCATTTGGGCGTTGCCAGGAAGGCGTTTTTATGTAGATTCCTCCTCTTTCAGCACTGCATTGTGGTGCAAGCAAAAGAAGCAAATCCTGTCTGGCTTCCTCTCCGGCCTTTATTCACCTCCCGTGTAGCTGTGAGTGTGTGAGCCTGCAGGGCCCCATGGAATTGCCTAGAAGTAGGCTGAATCGCTGCAAGGGCTGAACAGCAGTATCGGGCAGGCTCGGGCAACGCGCGGCCCGTTCGGGTTATCGCTTCTCGGCCTTTTGGCTAAGATCAAGTGTAGTATCTGTTCTTATCAGTTTAATATCTGATACGTCCCCTATCTGGGGACCATATATTAAATGGATTTTTAGAACAGGGAGATGGAAATAGAGCTTGCTCTGTCCACTCCACGCATTGACCTGGTATTGCAGTATTTCCAGGACCGGTGCACCCTTTCCTTATGTGTTGACTAAAAGCAGATTCCAAAAGTGTTTTTTGTCTTTGCTATTGTTTCTGTCTTTCTGAAGGGATCTCCCCTTTTAATCCCATTATTTCAACACCTGTTGGACAATGCATGAGTGATAATGAGCTCATTGATTAAATGCAATTAATGAATAGATTGCCACCTCTTGTTGTGTGTCGTCTGTGTTTCTGTGTTTCCGGCATTTCACATTGGAACACCTCATTCACCTTCCTTGTCTTCTCTCCGCCCTCCCTTTTAGGTAAGTTAAAGAGCTGCACCTGAGCCAGCCACTGATTGATTGATTGATTGATTGATTGATTGATTGATTGATTGATTGATTGATTGATGCAGCACAACAGTCAAATAGTGGAGTGGAGTAGGGGAACAGCAAACAGCCAATAAAGCAGCCCGCCCGCTCGCCTGCCCGCCACAATGGACCTACCTGTGTACACTAGATGGATGTGATGGAATGTACTGTCGTCCCTACATTTCAAGAAGAAGTAAGAATTGCAGTTGCAACAAAGCCTTGCTTGCCTACAAAGAGAGCAGCAATTTGGATTTGTTACTATGTTACCTAGAAGAATAACAAACTGTGCAAGGATGGAGGTTGTAGGAGCAAGGAGAAGTTGTCTGTAAAGTTGGTGGATGCCTATTTTCCATTTTGCAGTCCCTTGTCTCCCTCTTGTGGCCTCCTGGAGGCAACTAGCTGTGCAAAAAAAAGACAGCCTGGCGGCCGGCTGTTGCAGTGTTGCCCTCTCAGGCAACACTGAGTGACTGACTGAGCCTCACCGTCTTATATAAAGTTCAGACGGAACTTTGCACGTGTCATAGTGGAGCCCTCAGGATTCCAGAGCCAGCTTTCTGACATCATAATGGGGCCTCAGAGATAAAAGCCTGGGCCCAGGCAGTGTTGGTCAGTGCTGCTCAGCAGGCAGCACTGGACTGGACTGGATTACAGCTGATACAAGGTGTGAAGGAACAAGGGGTGGCTGTGGGCATGCACTTGCTGCCGCTGCCAGTGTTTATCTGCATGGCAGCAGGGCATTTGGGCGTTGCCAGGAAGGCGTTTTTATGTCGATTCCTCCTCTTTCAGCACTGCATTGTGGTGCAAGCAAAAGAAGCAAATCCTGTCTGGCTTCCTCTCCGGCCTTTATTCACCTCCCGTGTAGCTGTGAGTGTGTGAGCCTGCAGGGCCCCATGGAATTGCCTAGAAGTAGGCTGAATCGCTGCAAGGGCTGAACAGCAGTATCGGGCAGGCTCGGGCAACGCGCGGCCCGTTCGGGTTATCGCTTCTCGGCCTTTTGGCTAAGATCAAGTGTAGTATCTGTTCTTATCAGTTTAATATCTGATACGTCCCCTATCTGGGGACCATATATTAAATGGATTTTTAGAACAGGGAGATGGAAATAGAGCTTGCTCTGTCCACTCCACGCATTGACCTGGTATTGCAGTATTTCCAGGACCGGTGCACCCTTTCCTTATGTGTTGACTAAAAGCAGATTCCAAAAGTGTTTTTTGTCTTTGCTATTGTTTCTGTCTTTCTGAAGGGATCTCCCCTTTTAATCCCATTATTTCAACACCTGTTGGACAATGCATGAGTGATAATGAGCTCATTGATTAAATGCAATTAATGAATAGATTGCCACCTCTTGTTGTGTGTCGTCTGTGTTTCTGTGTTTCCGGCATTTCACATTGGAACACCTCATTCACCTTCCTTGTCTTCTCTCCGCCCTCCCTTTTAGGTAAGTTAAAGAGCTGCACCTGAGCCAGCCACTGATTGATTGATTGATTGATTGATTGATTGATTGATTGATTGATTGATTGATGCAGCACAACAGTCAAATAGTGGAGTGGAGTAGGGGAACAGCAAACAGCCAATAAAGCAGCCCGCCCGCTCGCCTGCCCGCCACAATGGACCTACCTGTGTACACTAGATGGATGTGATGGAATGTACTGTCGTCCCTACATTTCAAGAAGAAGTAAGAATTGCAGTTGCAACAAAGCCTTGCTTGCCTACAAAGAGAGCAGCAATTTGGATTTGTTACTATGTTACCTAGAAGAATAACAAACTGTGCAAGGATGGAGGTTGTAGGAGCAAGGAGAAGTTGTCTGTAAAGTTGGTGGATGCCTATTTTCCATTTTGCAGTCCCTTGTCTCCCTCTTGTGGCCTCCTGGAGGCAACTAGCTGTGCAAAAAAAAGACAGCCTGGCGGCCGGCTGTTGCAGTGTTGCCCTCTCAGGCAACACTGAGTGACTGACTGAGCCTCACCGTCTTATATAAAGTTCAGACGGAACTTTGCACGTGTCATAGTGGAGCCCTCAGGATTCCAGAGCCAGCTTTCTGACATCATAATGGGGCCTCAGAGATAAAAGCCTGGGCCCAGGCAGTGTTGGTCAGTGCTGCTCAGCAGGCAGCACTGGACTGGACTGGATTACAGCTGATACAAGGTGTGAAGGAACAAGGGGTGGCTGTGGGCATGCACTTGCTGCCGCTGCCAGTGTTTATCTGCATGGCAGCAGGGCATTTGGGCGTTGCCAGGAAGGCGTTTTTATGTCGATTCCTCCTCTTTCAGCACTGCATTGTGGTGCAAGCAAAAGAAGCAAATCCTGTCTGGCTTCCTCTCCGGCCTTTATTCACCTCCCGTGTAGCTGTGAGTGTGTGAGCCTGCAGGGCCCCATGGAATTGCCTAGAAGTAGGCTGAATCGCTGCAAGGGCTGAACAGCAGTATCGGGCAGGCTCGGGCAACGCGCGGCCCGTTCGGGTTATCGCTTCTCGGCCTTTTGGCTAAGATCAAGTGTAGTATCTGTTCTTATCAGTTTAATATCTGATACGTCCCCTATCTGGGGACCATATATTAAATGGATTTTTAGAACAGGGAGATGGAAATAGAGCTTGCTCTGTCCACTCCACGCATTGACCTGGTATTGCAGTATTTTCAGGACCGGTGCACCCTTTCCTTATGTGTTGACTAAAAGCAGATTCCAAAAGTGTTTTTTGTCTTTGCTATTGTTTCTGTCTTTCTGAAGGGATCTCCCCTTTTAATCCCATTATTTCAACACCTGTTGGACAATGCATGAGTGATAATGAGCTCATTGATTAAATGCAATTAATGAATAGATTGCCACCTCTTGTTGTGTGTCGTCTGTGTTTCTGTGTTTCCGGCATTTCACATTGGAACACCTCATTCACCTTCCTTGTCTTCTCTCCGCCCTCCCTTTTAGGTAAGTTAAAGAGCTGCACCTGAGCCAGCCACTGATTGATTGATTGATTGATTGATTGATTGATTGATTGATTGATTGATTGATTGATGCAGCACAACAGTCAAATAGTGGAGTGGAGTAGGGGAACAGCAAACAGCCAATAAAGCAGCCCGCCCGCTCGCCTGCCCGCCACAATGGACCTACCTGTGTACACTAGATGGATGTGATGGAATGTACTGTCGTCCCTACATTTCAAGAAGAAGTAAGAATTGCAGTTGCAACAAAGCCTTGCTTGCCTACAAAGAGAGCAGCAATTTGGATTTGTTACTATGTTACCTAGAAGAATAACAAACTGTGCAAGGATGGAGGTTGTAGGAGCAAGGAGAAGTTGTCTGTAAAGTTGGTGGATGCCTATTTTCCATTTTGCAGTCCCTTGTCTCCCTCTTGTGGCCTCCTGGAGGCAACTAGCTGTGCAAAAAAAAGACAGCCTGGCGGCCGGCTGTTGCAGTGTTGCCCTCTCAGGCAACACTGAGTGACTGACTGAGCCTCACCGTCTTATATAAAGTTCAGACGGAACTTTGCACGTGTCATAGTGGAGCCCTCAGGATTCCAGAGCCAGCTTTCTGACATCATAATGGGGCCTCAGAGATAAAAGCCTGGGCCCAGGCAGTGTTGGTCAGTGCTGCTCAGCAGGCAGCACTGGACTGGACTGGATTACAGCTGATACAAGGTGTGAAGGAACAAGGGGTGGCTGTGGGCATGCACTTGCTGCCGCTGCCAGTGTTTATCTGCATGGCAGCAGGGCATTTGGGCGTTGCCAGGAAGGCGTTTTTATGTAGATTCCTCCTCTTTCAGCACTGCATTGTGGTGCAAGCAAAAGAAGCAAATCCTGTCTGGCTTCCTCTCCGGCCTTTATTCACCTCCCGTGTAGCTGTGAGTGTGTGAGCCTGCAGGGCCCCATGGAATTGCCTAGAAGTAGGCTGAATCGCTGCAAGGGCTGAACAGCAGTATCGGGCAGGCTCGGGCAACGCGCGGCCCGTTCGGGTTATCGCTTCTCGGCCTTTTGGCTAAGATCAGGTGTAGTATCTGTTCTTATCAGTTTAATATCTGATACGTCCCCTATCTGGGGACCATATATTAAATGGATTTTTAGAACAGGGAGATGGAAATAGAGCTTGCTCTGTCCACTCCACGCATTGACCTGGTATTGCAGTATTTCCAGGACCGGTGCACCCTTTCCTTATGTGTTGACTAAAAGCAGATTCCAAAAGTGTTTTTTGTCTTTGCTATTGTTTCTGTCTTTCTGAAGGGATCTCCCCTTTTAATCCCATTATTTCAACACCTGTTGGACAATGCATGAGTGATAATGAGCTCATTGATTAAATGCAATTAATGAATAGATTGCCACCTCTTGTTGTGTGTCGTCTGTGTTTCTGTGTTTCCGGCATTTCACATTGGAACACCTCATTCACCTTCCTTGTCTTCTCTCCGCCCTCCCTTTTAGGTAAGTTAAAGAGCTGCACCTGAGCCAGCCACTGATTGATTGATTGATTGATTGATTGATTGATTGATTGATTGATTGATTGATTGATGCAGCACAACAGTCAAATAGTGGAGTGGAGTAGGGGAACAGCAAACAGCCAATAAAGCAGCCCGCCCGCTCGCCTGCCCGCCACAATGGACCTACCTGTGTACACTAGATGGATGTGATGGAATGTACTGTCGTCCCTACATTTCAAGAAGAAGTAAGAATTGCAGTTGCAACAAAGCCTTGCTTGCCTACAAAGAGAGCAGCAATTTGGATTTGTTACTATGTTACCTAGAAGAATAACAAACTGTGCAAGGATGGAGGTTGTAGGAGCAAGGAGAAGTTGTCTGTAAAGTTGGTGGATGCCTATTTTCCATTTTGCAGTCCCTTGTCTCCCTCTTGTGGCCTCCTGGAGGCAACTAGCTGTGCAAAAAAAAGACAGCCTGGCGGCCGGCTGTTGCAGTGTTGCCCTCTCAGGCAACACTGAGTGACTGACTGAGCCTCACCGTCTTATATAAAGTTCAGACGGAACTTTGCACGTGTCATAGTGGAGCCCTCAGGATTCCAGAGCCAGCTTTCTGACATCATAATGGGGCCTCAGAGATAAAAGCCTGGGCCCAGGCAGTGTTGGTCAGTGCTGCTCAGCAGGCAGCACTGGACTGGACTGGATTACAGCTGATACAAGGTGTGAAGGAACAAGGGGTGGCTGTGGGCATGCACTTGCTGCCGCTGCCAGTGTTTATCTGCATGGCAGCAGGGCATTTGGGCGTTGCCAGGAAGGCGTTTTTATGTAGATTCCTCCTCTTTCAGCACTGCATTGTGGTGCAAGCAAAAGAAGCAAATCCTGTCTGGCTTCCTCTCCGGCCTTTATTCACCTCCCGTGTAGCTGTGAGTGTGTGAGCCTGCAGGGCCCCATGGAATTGCCTAGAAGTAGGCTGAATCGCTGCAAGGGCTGAACAGCAGTATCGGGCAGGCTCGGGCAACGCGCGGCCCGTTCGGGTTATCGCTTCTCGGCCTTTTGGCTAAGATCAAGTGTAGTATCTGTTCTTATCAGTTTAATATCTGATACGTCCCCTATCTGGGGACCATATATTAAATGGATTTTTAGAACAGGGAGATGGAAATAGAGCTTGCTCTGTCCACTCCACGCATTGACCTGGTATTGCAGTATTTCCAGGACCGGTGCACCCTTTCCTTATGTGTTGACTAAAAGCAGATTCCAAAAGTGTTTTTTGTCTTTGCTATTGTTTCTGTCTTTCTGAAGGGATCTCCCCTTTTAATCCCATTATTTCAACACCTGTTGGACAATGCATGAGTGATAATGAGCTCATTGATTAAATGCAATTAATGAATAGATTGCCACCTCTTGTTGTGTGTCGTCTGTGTTTCTGTGTTTCCGGCATTTCACATTGGAACACCTCATTCACCTTCCTTGTCTTCTCTCCGCCCTCCCTTTTAGGTAAGTTAAAGAGCTGCACCTGAGCCAGCCACTGATTGATTGATTGATTGATTGATTGATTGATTGATTGATTGATTGATTGATTGATGCAGCACAACAGTCAAATAGTGGAGTGGAGTAGGGGAACAGCAAACAGCCAATAAAGCAGCCCGCCCGCTCGCCTGCCCGCCACAATGGACCTACCTGTGTACACTAGATGGATGTGATGGAATGTACTGTCGTCCCTACATTTCAAGAAGAAGTAAGAATTGCAGTTGCAACAAAGCCTTGCTTGCCTACAAAGAGAGCAGCAATTTGGATTTGTTACTATGTTACCTAGAAGAATAACAAACTGTGCAAGGATGGAGGTTGTAGGAGCAAGGAGAAGTTGTCTGTAAAGTTGGTGGATGCCTATTTTCCATTTTGCAGTCCCTTGTCTCCCTCTTGTGGCCTCCTGGAGGCAACTAGCTGTGCAAAAAAAAGACAGCCTGGCGGCCGGCTGTTGCAGTGTTGCCCTCTCAGGCAACACTGAGTGACTGACTGAGCCTCACCGTCTTATATAAAGTTCAGACGGAACTTTGCACGTGTCATAGTGGAGCCCTCAGGATTCCAGAGCCAGCTTTCTGACATCATAATGGGGCCTCAGAGATAAAAGCCTGGGCCCAGGCAGTGTTGGTCAGTGCTGCTCAGCAGGCAGCACTGGACTGGACTGGATTACAGCTGATACAAGGTGTGAAGGAACAAGGGGTGGCTGTGGGCATGCACTTGCTGCCGCTGCCAGTGTTTATCTGCATGGCAGCAGGGCATTTGGGCGTTGCCAGGAAGGCGTTTTTATGTAGATTCCTCCTCTTTCAGCACTGCATTGTGGTGCAAGCAAAAGAAGCAAATCCTGTCTGGCTTCCTCTCTGGCCTTTATTCACCTCCCGTGTAGCTGTGAGTGTGTGAGCCTGCAGGGCCCCATGGAATTGCCTAGAAGTAGGCTGAATCGCTGCAAGGGCTGAACAGCAGTATCGGGCAGGCTCGGGCAACGCGCGGCCCGTTCGGGTTATCGCTTCTCGGCCTTTTGGCTAAGATCAAGTGTAGTATCTGTTCTTATCAGTTTAATATCTGATACGTCCCCTATCTGGGGAACATATATTAAATGGATTTTTAGAACAGGGAGATGGAAATAGAGCTTGCTCTGTCCACTCCACGCATTGACCTGGTATTGCAGTATTTCCAGGACCGGTGCACCCTTTCCTTATGTGTTGACTAAAAGCAGATTCCAAAAGTGTTTTTTGTCTTTGCTATTGTTTCTGTCTTTCTGAAGGGATCTCCCCTTTTAATCCCATTATTTCAACACCTGTTGGACAATGCATGAGTGATAATGAGCTCATTGATTAAATGCAATTAATGAATAGATTGCCACCTCTTGTTGTGTGTCGTCTGTGTTTCTGTGTTTCCGGCATTTCACATTGGAACACCTCATTCACCTTCCTTGTCTTCTCTCCGCCCCTCCCTTTTAGGTAAGTTAAAGAGCTGCACCTGAGCCAGCCACTGATTGATTGATTGATTGATTGATTGATTGATTGATTGATTGATTGATTGATTGATTGATGCAGCACAACAGTCAAATAGTGGAGTGGAGTAGGGGAACAGCAAACAGCCAATAAAGCAGCCCGCCCGCTCGCCTGCCCGCCACAATGGACCTACCTGTGTACACTAGATGGATGTGATGGAATGTACTGTCGTCCCTACATTTCAAGAAGAAGTAAGAATTGCAGTTGCAACAAAGCCTTGCTTGCCTACAAAGAGAGCAGCAATTTGGATTTGTTACTATGTTACCTAGAAGAATAACAAACTGTGCAAGGATGGAGGTTGTAGGAGCAAGGAGAAGTTGTCTGTAAAGTTGGTGGATGCCTATTTTCCATTTTGCAGTCCCTTGTCTCCCTCTTGTGGCCTCCTGGAGGCAACTAGCTGTGCAAAAAAAAGACAGCCTGGCGGCCGGCTGTTGCAGTGTTGCCCTCTCAGGCAACACTGAGTGACTGACTGAGCCTCACCGTCTTATATAAAGTTCAGACGGAACTTTGCACGTGTCATAGTGGAGCCCTCAGGATTCCAGAGCCAGCTTTCTGACATCATAATGGGGCCTCAGAGATAAAAGCCTGGGCCCAGGCAGTGTTGGTCAGTGCTGCTCAGCAGGCAGCACTGGACTGGACTGGATTACAGCTGATACAAGGTGTGAAGGAACAAGGGGTGGCTGTGGGCATGCACTTGCTGCCGCTGCCAGTGTTTATCTGCATGGCAGCAGGGCATTTGGGCGTTGCCAGGAAGGCGTTTTTATGTAGATTCCTCCTCTTTCAGCACTGCATTGTGGTGCAAGCAAAAGAAGCAAATCCTGTCTGGCTTCCTCTCCGGCCTTTATTCACCTCCCGTGTAGCTGTGAGTGTGTGAGCCTGCAGGGCCCCATGGAATTGCCTAGAAGTAGGCTGAATCGCTGCAAGGGCTGAACAGCAGTATCGGGCAGGCTCGGGCAACGCGCGGCCCGTTCGGGTTATCGCTTCTCGGCCTTTTGGCTAAGATCAAGTGTAGTATCTGTTCTTATCAGTTTAATATCTGATACGTCCCCTATCTGGGGACCATATATTAAATGGATTTTTAGAACAGGGAGATGGAAATAGAGCTTGCTCTGTCCACTCCACGCATTGACCTGGTATTGCAGTATTTCCAGGACCGGTGCACCCTTTCCTTATGTGTTGACTAAAAGCAGATTCCAAAAGTGTTTTTTGTCTTTGCTATTGTTTCTGTCTTTCTGAAGGGATCTCCCCTTTTAATCCCATTATTTCAACACCTGTTGGACAATGCATGAGTGATAATGAGCTCATTGATTAAATGCAATTAATGAATAGATTGCCACCTCTTGTTGTGTGTCGTCTGTGTTTCTGTGTTTCCGGCATTTCACATTGGAACACCTCATTCACCTTCCTTGTCTTCTCTCCGCCCTCCCTTTTAGGTAAGTTAAAGAGCTGCACCTGAGCCAGCCACTGATTGATTGATTGATTGATTGATTGATTGATTGATTGATTGATTGATTGATGCAGCACAACAGTGGGAACAGCAAACAGCCAATAAAGCAGCCCGCCCGCTCGCCTGCCCGCCACAATGGACCTACCTGTGTACACTAGATGGATGTGATGGAATGTACTGTCGTCCCTACATTTCAAGAAGAAGTAAGAATTGCAGTTGCAACAAAGCCTTGCTTGCCTACAAAGAGAGCAGCAATTTGGATTTGTTACTATGTTACCTAGAAGAATAACAAACTGTGCAAGGATGGAGGTTGTAGGAGCAAGGAGAAGTTGTCTGTAAAGTTGGTGGATGCCTATTTTCCATTTTGCAGTCCCTTGTCTCCCTCTTGTGGCCTCCTGGAGGCAACTAGCTGTGCAAAAAAAAGACAGCCTGGCGGCCGGCTGTTGCAGTGTTGCCCTCTCAGGCAACACTGAGTGACTGACTGAGCCTCACCGTCTTATATAAAGTTCAGACGGAACTTTGCACGTGTCATAGTGGAGCCCTCAGGATTCCAGAGCCAGCTTTCTGACATCATAATGGGGCCTCAGAGATAAAAGCCTGGGCCCAGGCAGTGTTGGTCAGTGCTGCTCAGCAGGCAGCACTGGACTGGACTGGATTACAGCTGATACAAGGTGTGAAGGAACAAGGGGTGGCTGTGGGCATGCACTTGCTGCCGCTGCCAGTGTTTATCTGCATGGCAGCAGGGCATTTGGGCGTTGCCAGGAAGGCGTTTTTATGTAGATTCCTCCTCTTTCAGCACTGCATTGTGGTGCAAGCAAAAGAAGCAAATCCTGTCTGGCTTCCTCTCCGGCCTTTATTCACCTCCCGTGTAGCTGTGAGTGTGTGAGCCTGCAGGGCCCCATGGAATTGCCTAGAAGTAGGCTGAATCGCTGCAAGGGCTGAACAGCAGTATCGGGCAGGCTCGGGCAACGCGCGGCCCGTTCGGGTTATCGCTTCTCGGCCTTTTGGCTAAGATCAAGTGTAGTATCTGTTCTTATCAGTTTAATATCTGATACGTCCCCTATCTGGGGACCATATATTAAATGGATTTTTAGAACAGGGAGATGGAAATAGAGCTTGCTCTGTCCACTCCACGCATTGACCTGGTATTGCAGTATTTCCAGGACCGGTGCACCCTTTCCTTATGTGTTGACTAAAAGCAGATTCCAAAAGTGTTTTTTGTCTTTGCTATTGTTTCTGTCTTTCTGAAGGGATCTCCCCTTTTAATCCCATTATTTCAACACCTGTTGGACAATGCATGAGTGATAATGAGCTCATTGATTAAATGCAATTAATGAATAGATTGCCACCTCTTGTTGTGTGTCGTCTGTGTTTCTGTGTTTCCGGCATTTCACATTGGAACACCTCATTCACCTTCCTTGTCTTCTCTCCGCCCTCCCTTTTAGGTAAGTTAAAGAGCTGCACCTGAGCCAGCCACTGATTGATTGATTGATTGATTGATTGATTGATTGATTGATTGATTGATTGATTGATTGATTGATGCAGCACAACAGTCAAATAGTGGAGTGGAGTAGGGGAACAGCAAACAGCCAATAAAGCAGCCCGCCCGCTCGCCTGCCCGCCACAATGGACCTACCTGTGTACACTAGATGGATGTGATGGAATGTACTGTCGTCCCTACATTTCAAGAAGAAGTAAGAATTGCAGTTGCAACAAAGCCTTGCTTGCCTACAAAGAGAGCAGCAATTTGGATTTGTTACTATGTTACCTAGAAGAATAACAAACTGTGCAAGGATGGAGGTTGTAGGAGCAAGGAGAAGTTGTCTGTAAAGTTGGTGGATGCCTATTTTCCATTTTGCAGTCCCTTGTCTCCCTCTTGTGGCCTCCTGGAGGCAACTAGCTGTGCAAAAAAAAGACAGCCTGGCGGCCGGCTGTTGCAGTGTTGCCCTCTCAGGCAACACTGAGTGACTGACTGAGCCTCACCGTCTTATATAAAGTTCAGACGGAACTTTGCACGTGTCATAGTGGAGCCCTCAGGATTCCAGAGCCAGCTTTCTGACATCATAATGGGGCCTCAGAGATAAAAGCCTGGGCCCAGGCAGTGTTGGTCAGTGCTGCTCAGCAGGCAGCACTGGACTGGACTGGATTACAGCTGATACAAGGTGTGAAGGAACAAGGGGTGGCTGTGGGCATGCACTTGCTGCCGCTGCCAGTGTTTATCTGCATGGCAGCAGGGCATTTGGGCGTTGCCAGGAAGGCGTTTTTATGTAGATTCCTCCTCTTTCAGCACTGCATTGTGGTGCAAGCAAAAGAAGCAAATCCTGTCTGGCTTCCTCTCCGGCCTTTATTCACCTCCCGTGTAGCTGTGAGTGTGTGAGCCTGCAGGGCCCCATGGAATTGCCTAGAAGTAGGCTGAATCGCTGCAAGGGCTGAACAGCAGTATCGGGCAGGCTCGGGCAACGCGCGGCCCGTTCGGGTTATCGCTTCTCGGCCTTTTGGCTAAGATCAAGTGTAGTATCTGTTCTTATCAGTTTAATATCTGATACGTCCCCTATCTGGGGACCATATATTAAATGGATTTTTAGAACAGGGAGATGGAAATAGAGCTTGCTCTGTCCACTCCACGCATTGACCTGGTATTGCAGTATTTCCAGGACCGGTGCACCCTTTCCTTATGTGTTGACTAAAAGCAGATTCCAAAAGTGTTTTTTGTCTTTGCTATTGTTTCTGTCTTTCTGAAGGGATCTCCCCTTTTAATCCCATTATTTCAACACCTGTTGGACAATGCATGAGTGATAATGAGCTCATTGATTAAATGCAATTAATGAATAGATTGCCACCTCTTGTTGTGTGTCGTCTGTGTTTCTGTGTTTCCGGCATTTCACATTGGAACACCTCATTCACCTTCCTTGTCTTCTCTCCGCCCTCCCTTTTAGGTAAGTTAAAGAGCTGCACCTGAGCCAGCCACTGATTGATTGATTGATTGATTGATTGATTGATTGATTGATTGATTGATTGATTGATTGATTGATGCAGCACAACAGTCAAATAGTGGAGTGGAGTAGGGGAACAGCAAACAGCCAATAAAGCAGCCCGCCCGCTCGCCTGCCCGCCACAATGGACCTACCTGTGTACACTAGATGGATGTGATGGAATGTACTGTCGTCCCTACATTTCAAGAAGAAGTAAGAATTGCAGTTGCAACAAAGCCTTGCTTGCCTACAAAGAGAGCAGCAATTTGGATTTGTTACTATGTTACCTAGAAGAATAACAAACTGTGCAAGGATGGAGGTTGTAGGAGCAAGGAGAAGTTGTCTGTAAAGTTGGTGGATGCCTATTTTCCATTTTGCAGTCCCTTGTCTCCCTCTTGTGGCCTCCTGGAGGCAACTAGCTGTGCAAAAAAAAGACAGCCTGGCGGCCGGCTGTTGCAGTGTTGCCCTCTCAGGCAACACTGAGTGACTGACTGAGCCTCACCGTCTTATATAAAGTTCAGACGGAACTTTGCACGTGTCATAGTGGAGCCCTCAGGATTCCAGAGCCAGCTTTCTGACATCATAATGGGGCCTCAGAGATAAAAGCCTGGGCCCAGGCAGTGTTGGTCAGTGCTGCTCAGCAGGCAGCACTGGACTGGACTGGATTACAGCTGATACAAGGTGTGAAGGAACAAGGGGTGGCTGTGGGCATGCACTTGCTGCCGCTGCCAGTGTTTATCTGCATGGCAGCAGGGCATTTGGGCGTTGCCAGGAAGGCGTTTTTATGTAGATTCCTCCTCTTTCAGCACTGCATTGTGGTGCAAGCAAAAGAAGCAAATCCTGTCTGGCTTCCTCTCTGGCCTTTATTCACCTCCCGTGTAGCTGTGAGTGTGTGAGCCTGCAGGGCCCCATGGAATTGCCTAGAAGTAGGCTGAATCGCTGCAAGGGCTGAACAGCAGTATCGGGCAGGCTCGGGCAACGCGCGGCCCGTTCGGGTTATCGCTTCTCGGCCTTTTGGCTAAGATCAAGTGTAGTATCTGTTCTTATCAGTTTAATATCTGATACGTCCCCTATCTGGGGACCATATATTAAATGGATTTTTAGAACAGGGAGATGGAAATAGAGCTTGCTCTGTCCACTCCACGCATTGACCTGGTATTGCAGTATTTCCAGGACCGGTGCACCCTTTCCTTATGTGTTGACTAAAAGCAGATTCCAAAAGTGTTTTTTGTCTTTGCTATTGTTTCTGTCTTTCTGAAGGGATCTCCCCTTTTAATCCCATTATTTCAACACCTGTTGGACAATGCATGAGTGATAATGAGCTCATTGATTAAATGCAATTAATGAATAGATTGCCACCTCTTGTTGTGTGTCGTCTGTGTTTCTGTGTTTCCGGCATTTCACATTGGAACACCTCATTCACCTTCCTTGTCTTCTCTCCGCCCTCCCTTTTAGGTAAGTTAAAGAGCTGCACCTGAGCCAGCCACTGATTGATTGATTGATTGATTGATTGATTGATTGATTGATTGATTGATTGATTGATTGATGCAGCACAACAGTCAAATAGTGGAGTGGAGTAGGGGAACAGCAAACAGCCAATAAAGCAGCCCGCCCGCTCGCCTGCCCGCCACAATGGACCTACCTGTGTACACTAGATGGATGTGATGGAATGTACTGTCGTCCCTACATTTCAAGAAGAAGTAAGAATTGCAGTTGCAACAAAGCCTTGATTGCCTACAAAGAGAGCAGCAATTTGGATTTGTTACTATGTTACCTAGAAGAATAACAAACTGTGCAAGGATGGAGGTTGTAGGAGCAAGGAGAAGTTGTCTGTAAAGTTGGTGGATGCCTATTTTCCATTTTGCAGTCCCTTGTCTCCCTCTTGTGGCCTCCTGGAGGCAACTAGCTGTGCAAAAAAAAGACAGCCTGGCGGCCGGCTGTTGCAGTGTTGCCCTCTCAGGCAACACTGAGTGACTGACTGAGCCTCACCGTCTTATATAAAGTTCAGACGGAACTTTGCACGTGTCATAGTGGAGCCCTCAGGATTCCAGAGCCAGCTTTCTGACATCATAATGGGGCCTCAGAGATAAAAGCCTGGGCCCAGGCAGTGTTGGTCAGTGCTGCTCAGCAGGCAGCACTGGACTGGACTGGATTACAGCTGATACAAGGTGTGAAGGAACAAGGGGTGGCTGTGGGCATGCACTTGCTGCCGCTGCCAGTGTTTATCTGCATGGCAGCAGGGCATTTGGGCGTTGCCAGGAAGGCGTTTTTATGTAGATTCCTCCTCTTTCAGCACTGCATTGTGGTGCAAGCAAAAGAAGCAAATCCTGTCTGGCTTCCTCTCCGGCCTTTATTCACCTCCCGTGTAGCTGTGAGTGTGTGAGCCTGCAGGGCCCCATGGAATTGCCTAGAAGTAGGCTGAATCGCTGCAAGGGCTGAACAGCAGTATCGGGCAGGCTCGGGCAACGCGCGGCCCGTTCGGGTTATCGCTTCTCGGCCTTTTGGCTAAGATCAAGTGTAGTATCTGTTCTTATCAGTTTAATATCTGATACGTCCCCTATCTGGGGACCATATATTAAATGGATTTTTAGAACAGGGAGATGGAAATAGAGCTTGCTCTGTCCACTCCACGCATTGACCTGGTATTGCAGTATTTCCAGGACCGGTGCACCCTTTCCTTATGTGTTGACTAAAAGCAGATTCCAAAAGTGTTTTTTGTCTTTGCTATTGTTTCTGTCTTTCTGAAGGGATCTCCCCTTTTAATCCCATTATTTCAACACCTGTTGGACAATGCATGAGTGATAATGAGCTCATTGATTAAATGCAATTAATGAATAGATTGCCACCTCTTGTTGTGTGTCGTCTGTGTTTCTGTGTTTCCGGCATTTCACATTGGAACACCTCATTCACCTTCCTTGTCTTCTCTCCGCCCTCCCTTTTAGGTAAGTTAAAGAGCTGCACCTGAGCCAGCCACTGATTGATTGATTGATTGATTGATTGATTGATTGATTGATTGATTGATTGATGCAGCACAACAGTCAAATAGTGGAGTGGAGTAGGGGAACAGCAAACAGCCAATAAAGCAGCCCGCCCGCTCGCCTGCCCGCCACAATGGACCTACCTGTGTACACTAGATGGATGTGATGGAATGTACTGTCGTCCCTACATTTCAAGAAGAAGTAAGAATTGCAGTTGCAACAAAGCCTTGCTTGCCTACAAAGAGAGCAGCAATTTGGATTTGTTACTATGTTACCTAGAAGAATAACAAACTGTGCAAGGATGGAGGTTGTAGGAGCAAGGAGAAGTTGTCTGTAAAGTTGGTGGATGCCTATTTTCCATTTTGCAGTCCCTTGTCTCCCTCTTGTGGCCTCCTGGAGGCAACTAGCTGTGCAAAAAAAAGACAGCCTGGCGGCCGGCTGTTGCAGTGTTGCCCTCTCAGGCAACACTGAGTGACTGACTGAGCCTCACCGTCTTATATAAAGTTCAGACGGAACTTTGCACGTGTCATAGTGGAGCCCTCAGGATTCCAGAGCCAGCTTTCTGACATCATAATGGGGCCTCAGAGATAAAAGCCTGGGCCCAGGCAGTGTTGGTCAGTGCTGCTCAGCAGGCAGCACTGGACTGGACTGGATTACAGCTGATACAAGGTGTGAAGGAACAAGGGGTGGCTGTGGGCATGCACTTGCTGCCGCTGCCAGTGTTTATCTGCATGGCAGCAGGGCATTTGGGCGTTGCCAGGAAGGCGTTTTTATGTAGATTCCTCCTCTTTCAGCACTGCATTGTGGTGCAAGCAAAAGAAGCAAATCCTGTCTGGCTTCCTCTCTGGCCTTTATTCACCTCCCGTGTAGCTGTGAGTGTGTGAGCCTGCAGGGCCCCATGGAATTGCCTAGAAGTAGGCTGAATCGCTGCAAGGGCTGAACAGCAGTATCGGGCAGGCTCGGGCAACGCGCGGCCCGTTCGGGTTATCGCTTCTCGGCCTTTTGGCTAAGATCAAGTGTAGTATCTGTTCTTATCAGTTTAATATCTGATACGTCCCCTATCTGGGGACCATATATTAAATGGATTTTTAGAACAGGGAGATGGAAATAGAGCTTGCTCTGTCCACTCCACGCATTGACCTGGTATTGCAGTATTTCCAGGACCGGTGCACCCTTTCCTTATGTGTTGACTAAAAGCAGATTCCAAAAGTGTTTTTTGTCTTTGCTATTGTTTCTGTCTTTCTGAAGGGATCTCCCCTTTTAATCCCATTATTTCAACACCTGTTGGACAATGCATGAGTGATAATGAGCTCATTGATTAAATGCAATTAATGAATAGATTGCCACCTCTTGTTGTGTGTCGTCTGTGTTTCTGTGTTTCCGGCATTTCACATTGGAACACCTCATTCACCTTCCTTGTCTTCTCTCCGCCCTCCCTTTTAGGTAAGTTAAAGAGCTGCACCTGAGCCAGCCACTGATTGATTGATTGATTGATTGATTGATTGATTGATTGATTGATTGATTGATTGATTGATGCAGCACAACAGTCAAATAGTGGAGTGGAGTAGGGGAACAGCAAACAGCCAATAAAGCAGCCCGCCCGCTCGCCTGCCCGCCACAATGGACCTACCTGTGTACACTAGATGGATGTGATGGAATGTACTGTCGTCCCTACATTTCAAGAAGAAGTAAGAATTGCAGTTGCAACAAAGCCTTGATTGCCTACAAAGAGAGCAGCAATTTGGATTTGTTACTATGTTACCTAGAAGAATAACAAACTGTGCAAGGATGGAGGTTGTAGGAGCAAGGAGAAGTTGTCTGTAAAGTTGGTGGATGCCTATTTTCCATTTTGCAGTCCCTTGTCTCCCTCTTGTGGCCTCCTGGAGGCAACTAGCTGTGCAAAAAAAAGACAGCCTGGCGGCCGGCTGTTGCAGTGTTGCCCTCTCAGGCAACACTGAGTGACTGACTGAGCCTCACCGTCTTATATAAAGTTCAGACGGAACTTTGCACGTGTCATAGTGGAGCCCTCAGGATTCCAGAGCCAGCTTTCTGACATCATAATGGGGCCTCAGAGATAAAAGCCTGGGCCCAGGCAGTGTTGGTCAGTGCTGCTCAGCAGGCAGCACTGGACTGGACTGGATTACAGCTGATACAAGGTGTGAAGGAACAAGGGGTGGCTGTGGGCATGCACTTGCTGCCGCTGCCAGTGTTTATCTGCATGGCAGCAGGGCATTTGGGCGTTGCCAGGAAGGCGTTTTTATGTAGATTCCTCCTCTTTCAGCACTGCATTGTGGTGCAAGCAAAAGAAGCAAATCCTGTCTGGCTTCCTCTCCGGCCTTTATTCACCTCCCGTGTAGCTGTGAGTGTGTGAGCCTGCAGGGCCCCATGGAATTGCCTAGAAGTAGGCTGAATCGCTGCAAGGGCTGAACAGCAGTATCGGGCAGGCTCGGGCAACGCGCGGCCCGTTCGGGTTATCGCTTCTCGGCCTTTTGGCTAAGATCAAGTGTAGTATCTGTTCTTATCAGTTTAATATCTGATACGTCCCCTATCTGGGGACCATATATTAAATGGATTTTTAGAACAGGGAGATGGAAATAGAGCTTGCTCTGTCCACTCCACGCATTGACCTGGTATTGCAGTATTTCCAGGACCGGTGCACCCTTTCCTTATGTGTTGACTAAAAGCAGATTCCAAAAGTGTTTTTTGTCTTTGCTATTGTTTCTGTCTTTCTGAAGGGATCTCCCCTTTTAATCCCATTATTTCAACACCTGTTGGACAATGCATGAGTGATAATGAGCTCATTGATTAAATGCAATTAATGAATAGATTGCCACCTCTTGTTGTGTGTCGTCTGTGTTTCTGTGTTTCCGGCATTTCACATTGGAACACCTCATTCACCTTCCTTGTCTTCTCTCCGCCCTCCCTTTTAGGTAAGTTAAAGAGCTGCACCTGAGCCAGCCACTGATTGATTGATTGATTGATTGATTGATTGATTGATTGATTGATTGATTGATTGATTGATTGATGCAGCACAACAGTCAAATAGTGGAGTGGAGTAGGGGAACAGCAAACAGCCAATAAAGCAGCCCGCCCGCTCGCCTGCCCGCCACAATGGACCTACCTGTGTACACTAGATGGATGTGATGGAATGTACTGTCGTCCCTACATTTCAAGAAGAAGTAAGAATTGCAGTTGCAACAAAGCCTTGCTTGCCTACAAAGAGAGCAGCAATTTGGATTTGTTACTATGTTACCTAGAAGAATAACAAACTGTGCAAGGATGGAGGTTGTAGGAGCAAGGAGAAGTTGTCTGTAAAGTTGGTGGATGCCTATTTTCCATTTTGCAGTCCCTTGTCTCCCTCTTGTGGCCTCCTGGAGGCAACTAGCTGTGCAAAAAAAAGACAGCCTGGCGGCCGGCTGTTGCAGTGTTGCCCTCTCAGGCAACACTGAGTGACTGACTGAGCCTCACCGTCTTATATAAAGTTCAGACGGAACTTTGCACGTGTCATAGTGGAGCCCTCAGGATTCCAGAGCCAGCTTTCTGACATCATAATGGGGCCTCAGAGATAAAAGCCTGGGCCCAGGCAGTGTTGGTCAGTGCTGCTCAGCAGGCAGCACTGGACTGGACTGGATTACAGCTGATACAAGGTGTGAAGGAACAAGGGGTGGCTGTGGGCATGCACTTGCTGCCGCTGCCAGTGTTTATCTGCATGGCAGCAGGGCATTTGGGCGTTGCCAGGAAGGCGTTTTTATGTAGATTCCTCCTCTTTCAGCACTGCATTGTGGTGCAAGCAAAAGAAGCAAATCCTGTCTGGCTTCCTCTCCGGCCTTTATTCACCTCCCGTGTAGCTGTGAGTGTGTGAGCCTGCAGGGCCCCATGGAATTGCCTAGAAGTAGGCTGAATCGCTGCAAGGGCTGAACAGCAGTATCGGGCAGGCTCGGGCAACGCGCGGCCCGTTCGGGTTATCGCTTCTCGGCCTTTTGGCTAAGATCAAGTGTAGTATCTGTTCTTATCAGTTTAATATCTGATACGTCCCCTATCTGGGGACCATATATTAAATGGATTTTTAGAACAGGGAGATGGAAATAGAGCTTGCTCTGTCCACTCCACGCATTGACCTGGTATTGCAGTATTTCCAGGACCGGTGCACCCTTTCCTTATGTGTTGACTAAAAGCAGATTCCAAAAGTGTTTTTTGTCTTTGCTATTGTTTCTGTCTTTCTGAAGGGATCTCCCCTTTTAATCCCATTATTTCAACACCTGTTGGACAATGCATGAGTGATAATGAGCTCATTGATTAAATGCAATTAATGAATAGATTGCCACCTCTTGTTGTGTGTCGTCTGTGTTTCTGTGTTTCCGGCATTTCACATTGGAACACCTCATTCACCTTCCTTGTCTTCTCTCCGCCCTCCCTTTTAGGTAAGTTAAAGAGCTGCACCTGAGCCAGCCACTGATTGATTGATTGATTGATTGATTGATTGATTGATTGATTGATTGATTGATTGATGCAGCACAACAGTCAAATAGTGGAGTGGAGTAGGGGAACAGCAAACAGCCAATAAAGCAGCCCGCCCGCTCGCCTGCCCGCCACAATGGACCTACCTGTGTACACTAGATGGATGTGATGGAATGTACTGTCGTCCCTACATTTCAAGAAGAAGTAAGAATTGCAGTTGCAACAAAGCCTTGCTTGCCTACAAAGAGAGCAGCAATTTGGATTTGTTACTATGTTACCTAGAAGAATAACAAACTGTGCAAGGATGGAGGTTGTAGGAGCAAGGAGAAGTTGTCTGTAAAGTTGGTGGATGCCTATTTTCCATTTTGCAGTCCCTTGTCTCCCTCTTGTGGCCTCCTGGAGGCAACTAGCTGTGCAAAAAAAAGACAGCCTGGCGGCCGGCTGTTGCAGTGTTGCCCTCTCAGGCAACACTGAGTGACTGACTGAGCCTCACCGTCTTATATAAAGTTCAGACGGAACTTTGCACGTGTCATAGTGGAGCCCTCAGGATTCCAGAGCCAGCTTTCTGACATCATAATGGGGCCTCAGAGATAAAAGCCTGGGCCCAGGCAGTGTTGGTCAGTGCTGCTCAGCAGGCAGCACTGGACTGGACTGGATTACAGCTGATACAAGGTGTGAAGGAACAAGGGGTGGCTGTGGGCATGCACTTGCTGCCGCTGCCAGTGTTTATCTGCATGGCAGCAGGGCATTTGGGCGTTGCCAGGAAGGCGTTTTTATGTAGATTCCTCCTCTTTCAGCACTGCATTGTGGTGCAAGCAAAAGAAGCAAATCCTGTCTGGCTTCCTCTCTGGCCTTTATTCACCTCCCGTGTAGCTGTGAGTGTGTGAGCCTGCAGGGCCCCATGGAATTGCCTAGAAGTAGGCTGAATCGCTGCAAGGGCTGAACAGCAGTATCGGGCAGGCTCGGGCAACGCGCGGCCCGTTCGGGTTATCGCTTCTCGGCCTTTTGGCTAAGATCAAGTGTAGTATCTGTTCTTATCAGTTTAATATCTGATACGTCCCCTATCTGGGGACCATATATTAAATGGATTTTTAGAACAGGGAGATGGAAATAGAGCTTGCTCTGTCCACTCCACGCATTGACCTGGTATTGCAGTATTTCCAGGACCGGTGCACCCTTTCCTTATGTGTTGACTAAAAGCAGATTCCAAAAGTGTTTTTTGTCTTTGCTATTGTTTCTGTCTTTCTGAAGGGATCTCCCCTTTTAATCCCATTATTTCAACACCTGTTGGACAATGCATGAGTGATAATGAGCTCATTGATTAAATGCAATTAATGAATAGATTGCCACCTCTTGTTGTGTGTCGTCTGTGTTTCTGTGTTTCCGGCATTTCACATTGGAACACCTCATTCACCTTCCTTGTCTTCTCTCCGCCCTCCCTTTTAGGTAAGTTAAAGAGCTGCACCTGAGCCAGCCACTGATTGATTGATTGATTGATTGATTGATTGATTGATTGATTGATTGATTGATTGATTGATTGATTGATTGATTGATGCAGCACAACAGTCAAATAGTGGAGTGGAGTAGGGGAACAGCAAACAGCCAATAAAGCAGCCCGCCCGCTCGCCTGCCCGCCACAATGGACCTACCTGTGTACACTAGATGGATGTGATGGAATGTACTGTCGTCCCTACATTTCAAGAAGAAGTAAGAATTGCAGTTGCAACAAAGCCTTGCTTGCCTACAAAGAGAGCAGCAATTTGGATTTGTTACTATGTTACCTAGAAGAATAACAAACTGTGCAAGGATGGAGGTTGTAGGAGCAAGGAGAAGTTGTCTGTAAAGTTGGTGGATGCCTATTTTCCATTTTGCAGTCCCTTGTCTCCCTCTTGTGGCCTCCTGGAGGCAACTAGCTGTGCAAAAAAAAGACAGCCTGGCGGCCGGCTGTTGCAGTGTTGCCCTCTCAGGCAACACTGAGTGACTGACTGAGCCTCACCGTCTTATATAAAGTTCAGACGGAACTTTGCACGTGTCATAGTGGAGCCCTCAGGATTCCAGAGCCAGCTTTCTGACATCATAATGGGGCCTCAGAGATAAAAGCCTGGGCCCAGGCAGTGTTGGTCAGTGCTGCTCAGCAGGCAGCACTGGACTGGACTGGATTACAGCTGATACAAGGTGTGAAGGAACAAGGGGTGGCTGTGGGCATGCACTTGCTGCCGCTGCCAGTGTTTATCTGCATGGCAGCAGGGCATTTGGGCGTTGCCAGGAAGGCGTTTTTATGTAGATTCCTCCTCTTTCAGCACTGCATTGTGGTGCAAGCAAAAGAAGCAAATCCTGTCTGGCTTCCTCTCCGGCCTTTATTCACCTCCCGTGTAGCTGTGAGTGTGTGAGCCTGCAGGGCCCCATGGAATTGCCTAGAAGTAGGCTGAATCGCTGCAAGGGCTGAACAGCAGTATCGGGCAGGCTCGGGCAACGCGCGGCCCGTTCGGGTTATCGCTTCTCGGCCTTTTGGCTAAGATCAAGTGTAGTATCTGTTCTTATCAGTTTAATATCTGATACGTCCCCTATCTGGGGACCATATATTAAATGGATTTTTAGAACAGGGAGATGGAAATAGAGCTTGCTCTGTCCACTCCACGCATTGACCTGGTATTGCAGTATTTCCAGGACCGGTGCACCCTTTCCTTATGTGTTGACTAAAAGCAGATTCCAAAAGTGTTTTTTGTCTTTGCTATTGTTTCTGTCTTTCTGAAGGGATCTCCCCTTTTAATCCCATTATTTCAACACCTGTTGGACAATGCATGAGTGATAATGAGCTCATTGATTAAATGCAATTAATGAATAGATTGCCACCTCTTGTTGTGTGTCGTCTGTGTTTCTGTGTTTCCGGCATTTCACATTGGAACACCTCATTCACCTTCCTTGTCTTCTCTCCGCCCTCCCTTTTAGGTAAGTTAAAGAGCTGCACCTGAGCCAGCCACTGATTGATTGATTGATTGATTGATTGATTGATTGATTGATTGATTGATTGATTGATTGATTGATGCAGCACAACAGTCAAATAGTGGAGTGGAGTAGGGGAACAGCAAACAGCCAATAAAGCAGCCCGCCCGCTCGCCTGCCCGCCACAATGGACCTACCTGTGTACACTAGATGGATGTGATGGAATGTACTGTCGTCCCTACATTTCAAGAAGAAGTAAGAATTGCAGTTGCAACAAAGCCTTGCTTGCCTACAAAGAGAGCAGCAATTTGGATTTGTTACTATGTTACCTAGAAGAATAACAAACTGTGCAAGGATGGAGGTTGTAGGAGCAAGGAGAAGTTGTCTGTAAAGTTGGTGGATGCCTATTTTCCATTTTGCAGTCCCTTGTCTCCCTCTTGTGGCCTCCTGGAGGCAACTAGCTGTGCAAAAAAAAGACAGCCTGGCGGCCGGCTGTTGCAGTGTTGCCCTCTCAGGCAACACTGAGTGACTGACTGAGCCTCACCGTCTTATATAAAGTTCAGACGGAACTTTGCACGTGTCATAGTGGAGCCCTCAGGATTCCAGAGCCAGCTTTCTGACATCATAATGGGGCCTCAGAGATAAAAGCCTGGGCCCAGGCAGTGTTGGTCAGTGCTGCTCAGCAGGCAGCACTGGACTGGACTGGATTACAGCTGATACAAGGTGTGAAGGAACAAGGGGTGGCTGTGGGCATGCACTTGCTGCCGCTGCCAGTGTTTATCTGCATGGCAGCAGGGCATTTGGGCGTTGCCAGGAAGGCGTTTTTATGTAGATTCCTCCTCTTTCAGCACTGCATTGTGGTGCAAGCAAAAGAAGCAAATCCTGTCTGGCTTCCTCTCCGGCCTTTATTCACCTCCCGTGTAGCTGTGAGTGTGTGAGCCTGCAGGGCCCCATGGAATTGCCTAGAAGTAGGCTGAATCGCTGCAAGGGCTGAACAGCAGTATCGGGCAGGCTCGGGCAACGCGCGGCCCGTTCGGGTTATCGCTTCTCGGCCTTTTGGCTAAGATCAAGTGTAGTATCTGTTCTTATCAGTTTAATATCTGATACGTCCCCTATCTGGGGACCATATATTAAATGGATTTTTAGAACAGGGAGATGGAAATAGAGCTTGCTCTGTCCACTCCACGCATTGACCTGGTATTGCAGTATTTCCAGGACCGGTGCACCCTTTCCTTATGTGTTGACTAAAAGCAGATTCCAAAAGTGTTTTTTGTCTTTGCTATTGTTTCTGTCTTTCTGAAGGGATCTCCCCTTTTAATCCCATTATTTCAACACCTGTTGGACAATGCATGAGTGATAATGAGCTCATTGATTAAATGCAATTAATGAATAGATTGCCACCTCTTGTTGTGTGTCGTCTGTGTTTCTGTGTTTCCGGCATTTCACATTGGAACACCTCATTCACCTTCCTTGTCTTCTCTCCGCCCTCCCTTTTAGGTAAGTTAAAGAGCTGCACCTGAGCCAGCCACTTGATTGATTGATTGATTGATTGATTGATTGATTGATTGATTGATTGATTGATGCAGCACAACAGTCAAATAGTGGAGTGGAGTAGGGGAACAGCAAACAGCCAATAAAGCAGCCCGCCCGCTCGCCTGCCCGCCACAATGGACCTACCTGTGTACACTAGATGGATGTGATGGAATGTACTGTCGTCCCTACATTTCAAGAAGAAGTAAGAATTGCAGTTGCAACAAAGCCTTGCTTGCCTACAAAGAGAGCAGCAATTTGGATTTGTTACTATGTTACCTAGAAGAATAACAAACTGTGCAAGGATGGAGGTTGTAGGAGCAAGGAGAAGTTGTCTGTAAAGTTGGTGGATGCCTATTTTCCATTTTGCAGTCCCTTGTCTCCCTCTTGTGGCCTCCTGGAGGCAACTAGCTGTGCAAAAAAAAGACAGCCTGGCGGCCGGCTGTTGCAGTGTTGCCCTCTCAGGCAACACTGAGTGACTGACTGAGCCTCACCGTCTTATATAAAGTTCAGACGGAACTTTGCACGTGTCATAGTGGAGCCCTCAGGATTCCAGAGCCAGCTTTCTGACATCATAATGGGGCCTCAGAGATAAAAGCCTGGGCCCAGGCAGTGTTGGTCAGTGCTGCTCAGCAGGCAGCACTGGACTGGACTGGATTACAGCTGATACAAGGTGTGAAGGAACAAGGGGTGGCTGTGGGCATGCACTTGCTGCCGCTGCCAGTGTTTATCTGCATGGCAGCAGGGCATTTGGGCGTTGCCAGGAAGGCGTTTTTATGTAGATTCCTCCTCTTTCAGCACTGCATTGTGGTGCAAGCAAAAGAAGCAAATCCTGTCTGGCTTCCTCTCTGGCCTTTATTCACCTCCCGTGTAGCTGTGAGTGTGTGAGCCTGCAGGGCCCCATGGAATTGCCTAGAAGTAGGCTGAATCGCTGCAAGGGCTGAACAGCAGTATCGGGCAGGCTCGGGCAACGCGCGGCCCGTTCGGGTTATCGCTTCTCGGCCTTTTGGCTAAGATCAAGTGTAGTATCTGTTCTTATCAGTTTAATATCTGATACGTCCCCTATCTGGGGACCATATATTAAATGGATTTTTAGAACAGGGAGATGGAAATAGAGCTTGCTCTGTCCACTCCACGCATTGACCTGGTATTGCAGTATTTCCAGGACCGGTGCACCCTTTCCTTATGTGTTGACTAAAAGCAGATTCCAAAAGTGTTTTTTGTCTTTGCTATTGTTTCTGTCTTTCTGAAGGGATCTCCCCTTTTAATCCCATTATTTCAACACCTGTTGGACAATGCATGAGTGATAATGAGCTCATTGATTAAATGCAATTAATGAATAGATTGCCACCTCTTGTTGTGTGTCGTCTGTGTTTCTGTGTTTCCGGCATTTCACATTGGAACACCTCATTCACCTTCCTTGTCTTCTCTCCGCCCTCCCTTTTAGGTAAGTTAAAGAGCTGCACCTGAGCCAGCCACTGATTGATTGATTGATTGATTGATTGATTGATTGATTGATTGATTGATTGATTGATTGATGCAGCACAACAGTCAAATAGTGGAGTGGAGTAGGGGAACAGCAAACAGCCAATAAAGCAGCCCGCCCGCTCGCCTGCCCGCCACAATGGACCTACCTGTGTACACTAGATGGATGTGATGGAATGTACTGTCGTCCCTACATTTCAAGAAGAAGTAAGAATTGCAGTTGCAACAAAGCCTTGCTTGCCTACAAAGAGAGCAGCAATTTGGATTTGTTACTATGTTACCTAGAAGAATAACAAACTGTGCAAGGATGGAGGTTGTAGGAGCAAGGAGAAGTTGTCTGTAAAGTTGGTGGATGCCTATTTTCCATTTTGCAGTCCCTTGTCTCCCTCTTGTGGCCTCCTGGAGGCAACTAGCTGTGCAAAAAAAAGACAGCCTGGCGGCCGGCTGTTGCAGTGTTGCCCTCTCAGGCAACACTGAGTGACTGACTGAGCCTCACCGTCTTATATAAAGTTCAGACGGAACTTTGCACGTGTCATAGTGGAGCCCTCAGGATTCCAGAGCCAGCTTTCTGACATCATAATGGGGCCTCAGAGATAAAAGCCTGGGCCCAGGCAGTGTTGGTCAGTGCTGCTCAGCAGGCAGCACTGGACTGGACTGGATTACAGCTGATACAAGGTGTGAAGGAACAAGGGGTGGCTGTGGGCATGCACTTGCTGCCGCTGCCAGTGTTTATCTGCATGGCAGCAGGGCATTTGGGCGTTGCCAGGAAGGCGTTTTTATGTAGATTCCTCCTCTTTCAGCACTGCATTGTGGTGCAAGCAAAAGAAGCAAATCCTGTCTGGCTTCCTCTCCGGCCTTTATTCACCTCCCGTGTAGCTGTGAGTGTGTGAGCCTGCAGGGCCCCATGGAATTGCCTAGAAGTAGGCTGAATCGCTGCAAGGGCTGAACAGCAGTATCGGGCAGGCTCGGGCAACGCGCGGCCCGTTCGGGTTATCGCTTCTCGGCCTTTTGGCTAAGATCAAGTGTAGTATCTGTTCTTATCAGTTTAATATCTGATACGTCCCCTATCTGGGGACCATATATTAAATGGATTTTTAGAACAGGGAGATGGAAATAGAGCTTGCTCTGTCCACTCCACGCATTGACCTGGTATTGCAGTATTTCCAGGACCGGTGCACCCTTTCCTTATGTGTTGACTAAAAGCAGATTCCAAAAGTGTTTTTTGTCTTTGCTATTGTTTCTGTCTTTCTGAAGGGATCTCCCCTTTTAATCCCATTATTTCAACACCTGTTGGACAATGCATGAGTGATAATGAGCTCATTGATTAAATGCAATTAATGAATAGATTGCCACCTCTTGTTGTGTGTCGTCTGTGTTTCTGTGTTTCCGGCATTTCACATTGGAACACCTCATTCACCTTCCTTGTCTTCTCTCCGCCCTCCCTTTTAGGTAAGTTAAAGAGCTGCACCTGAGCCAGCCACTGATTGATTGATTGATTGATTGATTGATTGATTGATTGATTGATTGATTGATTGATTGATTGATGCAGCACAACAGTCAAATAGTGGAGTGGAGTAGGGGAACAGCAAACAGCCAATAAAGCAGCCCGCCCGCTCGCCTGCCCGCCACAATGGACCTACCTGTGTACACTAGATGGATGTGATGGAATGTACTGTCGTCCCTACATTTCAAGAAGAAGTAAGAATTGCAGTTGCAACAAAGCCTTGCTTGCCTACAAAGAGAGCAGCAATTTGGATTTGTTACTATGTTACCTAGAAGAATAACAAACTGTGCAAGGATGGAGGTTGTAGGAGCAAGGAGAAGTTGTCTGTAAAGTTGGTGGATGCCTATTTTCCATTTTGCAGTCCCTTGTCTCCCTCTTGTGGCCTCCTGGAGGCAACTAGCTGTGCAAAAAAAAGAAAGCCTGGCGGCCGGCTGTTGCAGTGTTGCCCTCTCAGGCAACACTGAGTGACTGACTGAGCCTCACCGTCTTATATAAAGTTCAGACGGAACTTTGCACGTGTCATAGTGGAGCCCTCAGGATTCCAGAGCCAGCTTTCTGACATCATAATGGGGCCTCAGAGATAAAAGCCTGGGCCCAGGCAGTGTTGGTCAGTGCTGCTCAGCAGGCAGCACTGGACTGGACTGGATTACAGCTGATACAAGGTGTGAAGGAACAAGGGGTGGCTGTGGGCATGCACTTGCTGCCGCTGCCAGTGTTTATCTGCATGGCAGCAGGGCATTTGGGCGTTGCCAGGAAGGCGTTTTTATGTAGATTCCTCCTCTTTCAGCACTGCATTGTGGTGCAAGCAAAAGAAGCAAATCCTGTCTGGCTTCCTCTCCGGCCTTTATTCACCTCCCGTGTAGCTGTGAGTGTGTGAGCCTGCAGGGCCCCATGGAATTGCCTAGAAGTAGGCTGAATCGCTGCAAGGGCTGAACAGCAGTATCGGGCAGGCTCGGGCAACGCGCGGCCCGTTCGGGTTATCGCTTCTCGGCCTTTTGGCTAAGATCAAGTGTAGTATCTGTTCTTATCAGTTTAATATCTGATACGTCCCCTATCTGGGGACCATATATTAAATGGATTTTTAGAACAGGGAGATGGAAATAGAGCTTGCTCTGTCCACTCCACGCATTGACCTGGTATTGCAGTATTTCCAGGACCGGTGCACCCTTTCCTTATGTGTTGACTAAAAGCAGATTCCAAAAGTGTTTTTTGTCTTTGCTATTGTTTCTGTCTTTCTGAAGGGATCTCCCCTTTTAATCCCATTATTTCAACACCTGTTGGACAATGCATGAGTGATAATGAGCTCATTGATTAAATGCAATTAATGAATAGATTGCCACCTCTTGTTGTGTGTCGTCTGTGTTTCTGTGTTTCCGGCATTTCACATTGGAACACCTCATTCACCTTCCTTGTCTTCTCTCCGCCCTCCCTTTTAGGTAAGTTAAAGAGCTGCACCTGAGCCAGCCACTGATTGATTGATTGATTGATTGATTGATTGATTGATTGATTGATTGATTGATTGATTGATGCAGCACAACAGTCAAATAGTGGAGTGGAGTAGGGGAACAGCAAACAGCCAATAAAGCAGCCCGCCCGCTCGCCTGCCCGCCACAATGGACCTACCTGTGTACACTAGATGGATGTGATGGAATGTACTGTCGTCCCTACATTTCAAGAAGAAGTAAGAATTGCAGTTGCAACAAAGCCTTGATTGCCTACAAAGAGAGCAGCAATTTGGATTTGTTACTATGTTACCTAGAAGAATAACAAACTGTGCAAGGATGGAGGTTGTAGGAGCAAGGAGAAGTTGTCTGTAAAGTTGGTGGATGCCTATTTTCCATTTTGCAGTCCCTTGTCTCCCTCTTGTGGCCTCCTGGAGGCAACTAGCTGTGCAAAAAAAAGACAGCCTGGCGGCCGGCTGTTGCAGTGTTGCCCTCTCAGGCAACACTGAGTGACTGACTGAGCCTCACCGTCTTATATAAAGTTCAGACGGAACTTTGCACGTGTCATAGTGGAGCCCTCAGGATTCCAGAGCCAGCTTTCTGACATCATAATGGGGCCTCAGAGATAAAAGCCTGGGCCCAGGCAGTGTTGGTCAGTGCTGCTCAGCAGGCAGCACTGGACTGGACTGGATTACAGCTGATACAAGGTGTGAAGGAACAAGGGGTGGCTGTGGGCATGCACTTGCTGCCGCTGCCAGTGTTTATCTGCATGGCAGCAGGGCATTTGGGCGTTGCCAGGAAGGCGTTTTTATGTAGATTCCTCCTCTTTCAGCACTGCATTGTGGTGCAAGCAAAAGAAGCAAATCCTGTCTGGCTTCCTCTCCGGCCTTTATTCACCTCCCGTGTAGCTGTGAGTGTGTGAGCCTGCAGGGCCCCATGGAATTGCCTAGAAGTAGGCTGAATCGCTGCAAGGGCTGAACAGCAGTATCGGGCAGGCTCGGGCAACGCGCGGCCCGTTCGGGTTATCGCTTCTCGGCCTTTTGGCTAAGATCAAGTGTAGTATCTGTTCTTATCAGTTTAATATCTGATACGTCCCCTATCCGGGGACCATATATTAAATGGATTTTTAGAACAGGGAGATGGAAATAGAGCTTGCTCTGTCCACTCCACGCATTGACCTGGTATTGCAGTATTTCCAGGACCGGTGCACCCTTTCCTTATGTGTTGACTAAAAGCAGATTCCAAAAGTGTTTTTTGTCTTTGCTATTGTTTCTGTCTTTCTGAAGGGATCTCCCCTTTTAATCCCATTATTTCAACACCTGTTGGACAATGCATGAGTGATAATGAGCTCATTGATTAAATGCAATTAATGAATAGATTGCCACCTCTTGTTGTGTGTCGTCTGTGTTTCTGTGTTTCCGGCATTTCACATTGGAACACCTCATTCACCTTCCTTGTCTTCTCTCCGCCCTCCCTTTTAGGTAAGTTAAAGAGCTGCACCTGAGCCAGCCACTGATTGATTGATTGATTGATTGATTGATTGATTGATTGATTGATTGATTGATGCAGCACAACAGTCAAATAGTGGAGTGGAGTAGGGGAACAGCAAACAGCCAATAAAGCAGCCCGCCCGCTCGCCTGCCCGCCACAATGGACCTACCTGTGTACACTAGATGGATGTGATGGAATGTACTGTCGTCCCTACATTTCAAGAAGAAGTAAGAATTGCAGTTGCAACAAAGCCTTGCTTGCCTACAAAGAGAGCAGCAATTTGGATTTGTTACTATGTTACCTAGAAGAATAACAAACTGTGCAAGGATGGAGGTTGTAGGAGCAAGGAGAAGTTGTCTGTAAAGTTGGTGGATGCCTATTTTCCATTTTGCAGTCCCTTGTCTCCCTCTTGTGGCCTCCTGGAGGCAACTAGCTGTGCAAAAAAAAGACAGCCTGGCGGCCGGCTGTTGCAGTGTTGCCCTCTCAGGCAACACTGAGTGACTGACTGAGCCTCACCGTCTTATATAAAGTTCAGACGGAACTTTGCACGTGTCATAGTGGAGCCCTCAGGATTCCAGAGCCAGCTTTCTGACATCATAATGGGGCCTCAGAGATAAAAGCCTGGGCCCAGGCAGTGTTGGTCAGTGCTGCTCAGCAGGCAGCACTGGACTGGACTGGATTACAGCTGATACAAGGTGTGAAGGAACAAGGGGTGGCTGTGGGCATGCACTTGCTGCCGCTGCCAGTGTTTATCTGCATGGCAGCAGGGCATTTGGGCGTTGCCAGGAAGGCGTTTTTATGTAGATTCCTCCTCTTTCAGCACTGCATTGTGGTGCAAGCAAAAGAAGCAAATCCTGTCTGGCTTCCTCTCCGGCCTTTATTCACCTCCCGTGTAGCTGTGAGTGTGTGAGCCTGCAGGGCCCCATGGAATTGCCTAGAAGTAGGCTGAATCGCTGCAAGGGCTGAACAGCAGTATCGGGCAGGCTCGGGCAACGCGCGGCCCGTTCGGGTTATCGCTTCTCGGCCTTTTGGCTAAGATCAAGTGTAGTATCTGTTCTTATCAGTTTAATATCTGATACGTCCCCTATCCGGGGACCATATATTAAATGGATTTTTAGAACAGGGAGATGGAAATAGAGCTTGCTCTGTCCACTCCACGCATTGACCTGGTATTGCAGTATTTCCAGGACCGGTGCACCCTTTCCTTATGTGTTGACTAAAAGCAGATTCCAAAAGTGTTTTTTGTCTTTGCTATTGTTTCTGTCTTTCTGAAGGGATCTCCCCTTTTAATCCCATTATTTCAACACCTGTTGGACAATGCATGAGTGATAATGAGCTCATTGATTAAATGCAATTAATGAATAGATTGCCACCTCTTGTTGTGTGTCGTCTGTGTTTCTGTGTTTCCGGCATTTCACATTGGAACACCTCATTCACCTTCCTTGTCTTCTCTCCGCCCTCCCTTTTAGGTAAGTTAAAGAGCTGCACCTGAGCCAGCCACTGATTGATTGATTGATTGATTGATTGATTGATTGATTGATTGATTGATTGATTGATTGATGCAGCACAACAGTCAAATAGTGGAGTGGAGTAGGGGAACAGCAAACAGCCAATAAAGCAGCCCGCCCGCTCGCCTGCCCGCCACAATGGACCTACCTGTGTACACTAGATGGATGTGATGGAATGTACTGTCGTCCCTACATTTCAAGAAGAAGTAAGAATTGCAGTTGCAACAAAGCCTTGCTTGCCTACAAAGAGAGCAGCAATTTGGATTTGTTACTATGTTACCTAGAAGAATAACAAACTGTGCAAGGATGGAGGTTGTAGGAGCAAGGAGAAGTTGTCTGTAAAGTTGGTGGATGCCTATTTTCCATTTTGCAGTCCCTTGTCTCCCTCTTGTGGCCTCCTGGAGGCAACTAGCTGTGCAAAAAAAAGACAGCCTGGCGGCCGGCTGTTGCAGTGTTGCCCTCTCAGGCAACACTGAGTGACTGACTGAGCCTCACCGTCTTATATAAAGTTCAGACGGAACTTTGCACGTGTCATAGTGGAGCCCTCAGGATTCCAGAGCCAGCTTTCTGACATCATAATGGGGCCTCAGAGATAAAAGCCTGGGCCCAGGCAGTGTTGGTCAGTGCTGCTCAGCAGGCAGCACTGGACTGGACTGGATTACAGCTGATACAAGGTGTGAAGGAACAAGGGGTGGCTGTGGGCATGCACTTGCTGCCGCTGCCAGTGTTTATCTGCATGGCAGCAGGGCATTTGGGCGTTGCCAGGAAGGCGTTTTTATGTAGATTCCTCCTCTTTCAGCACTGCATTGTGGTGCAAGCAAAAGAAGCAAATCCTGTCTGGCTTCCTCTCCGGCCTTTATTCACCTCCCGTGTAGCTGTGAGTGTGTGAGCCTGCAGGGCCCCATGGAATTGCCTAGAAGTAGGCTGAATCGCTGCAAGGGCTGAACAGCAGTATCGGGCAGGCTCGGGCAACGCGCGGCCCGTTCGGGTTATCGCTTCTCGGCCTTTTGGCTAAGATCAAGTGTAGTATCTGTTCTTATCAGTTTAATATCTGATACGTCCCCTATCTGGGGACCATATATTAAATGGATTTTTAGAACAGGGAGATGGAAATAGAGCTTGCTCTGTCCACTCCACGCATTGACCTGGTATTGCAGTATTTCCAGGACCGGTGCACCCTTTCCTTATGTGTTGACTAAAAGCAGATTCCAAAAGTGTTTTTTGTCTTTGCTATTGTTTCTGTCTTTCTGAAGGGATCTCCCCTTTTAATCCCATTATTTCAACACCTGTTGGACAATGCATGAGTGATAATGAGCTCATTGATTAAATGCAATTAATGAATAGATTGCCACCTCTTGTTGTGTGTCGTCTGTGTTTCTGTGTTTCCGGCATTTCACATTGGAACACCTCATTCACCTTCCTTGTCTTCTCTCCGCCCTCCCTTTTAGGTAAGTTAAAGAGCTGCACCTGAGCCAGCCACTGATTGATTGATTGATTGATTGATTGATTGATTGATTGATTGATTGATTGATTGATGCAGCACAACAGTCAAATAGTGGAGTGGAGTAGGGGAACAGCAAACAGCCAATAAAGCAGCCCGCCCGCTCGCCTGCCTGCCACAATGGACCTACCTGTGTACACTAGATGGATGTGATGGAATGTACTGTCGTCCCTACATTTCAAGAAGAAGTAAGAATTGCAGTTGCAACAAAGCCTTGCTTGCCTACAAAGAGAGCAGCAATTTGGATTTGTTACTATGTTACCTAGAAGAATAACAAACTGTGCAAGGATGGAGGTTGTAGGAGCAAGGAGAAGTTGTCTGTAAAGTTGGTGGATGCCTATTTTCCATTTTGCAGTCCCTTGTCTCCCTCTTGTGGCCTCCTGGAGGCAACTAGCTGTGCAAAAAAAAGACAGCCTGGCGGCCGGCTGTTGCAGTGTTGCCCTCTCAGGCAACACTGAGTGACTGACTGAGCCTCACCGTCTTATATAAAGTTCAGACGGAACTTTGCACGTGTCATAGTGGAGCCCTCAGGATTCCAGAGCCAGCTTTCTGACATCATAATGGGGCCTCAGAGATAAAAGCCTGGGCCCAGGCAGTGTTGGTCAGTGCTGCTCAGCAGGCAGCACTGGACTGGACTGGATTACAGCTGATACAAGGTGTGAAGGAACAAGGGGTGGCTGTGGGCATGCGCTTGCTGCCGCTGCCAGTGTTTATCTGCATGGCAGCAGGGCATTTGGGCGTTGCCAGGAAGGCGTTTTTATGTAGATTCCTCCTCTTTCAGCACTGCATTGTGGTGCAAGCAAAAGAAGCAAATCCTGTCTGGCTTCCTCTCCGGCCTTTATTCACCTCCCGTGTAGCTGTGAGTGTGTGAGCCTGCAGGGCCCCATGGAATTGCCTAGAAGTAGGCTGAATCGCTGCAAGGGCTGAACAGCAGTATCGGGCAGGCTCGGGCAACGCGCGGCCCGTTCGGGTTATCGCTTCTCGGCCTTTTGGCTAAGATCAAGTGTAGTATCTGTTCTTATCAGTTTAATATCTGATACGTCCCCTATCTGGGGACCATATATTAAATGGATTTTTAGAACAGGGAGATGGAAATAGAGCTTGCTCTGTCCACTCCACGCATTGACCTGGTATTGCAGTATTTCCAGGACCGGTGCACCCTTTCCTTATGTGTTGACTAAAAGCAGATTCCAAAAGTGTTTTTTGTCTTTGCTATTGTTTCTGTCTTTCTGAAGGGATCTCCCCTTTTAATCCCATTATTTCAACACCTGTTGGACAATGCATGAGTGATAATGAGCTCATTGATTAAATGCAATTAATGAATAGATTGCCACCTCTTGTTGTGTGTCGTCTGTGTTTCTGTGTTTCCGGCATTTCACATTGGAACACCTCATTCACCTTCCTTGTCTTCTCTCCGCCCTCCCTTTTAGGTAAGTTAAAGAGCTGTACCTGAGCCAGCCACTGATTGATTGATTGATTGATTGATTGATTGATTGATTGATTGATTGATTGATTGATTGATTGATGCAGCACAACAGTCAAATAGTGGAGTGGAGTAGGGGAACAGCAAACAGCCAATAAAGCAGCCCGCCCGCTCGCCTGCCCGCCACAATGGACCTACCTGTGTACACTAGATGGATGTGATGGAATGTACTGTCGTCCCTACATTTCAAGAAGAAGTAAGAATTGCAGTTGCAACAAAGCCTTGCTTGCCTACAAAGAGAGCAGCAATTTGTATTTGTTACTATGTTACCTAGAAGAATAACAAACTGTGCAAGGATGGAGGTTGTAGGAGCAAGGAGAAGTTGTCTGTAAAGTTGGTGGATGCCTATTTTCCATTTTGCAGTCCCTTGTCTCCCTCTTGTGGCCTCCTGGAGGCAACTAGCTGTGCAAAAAAAAGACAGCCTGGCGGCCGGCTGTTGCAGTGTTGCCCTCTCAGGCAACACTGAGTGACTGACTGAGCCTCACCGTCTTATATAAAGTTCAGACGGAACTTTGCACGTGTCATAGTGGAGCCCTCAGGATTCCAGAGCCAGCTTTCTGACATCATAATGGGGCCTCAGAGATAAAAGCCTGGGCCCAGGCAGTGTTGGTCAGTGCTGCTCAGCAGGCAGCACTGGACTGGACTGGATTACAGCTGATACAAGGTGTGAAGGAACAAGGGGTGGCTGTGGGCATGCACTTGCTGCCGCTGCCAGTGTTTATCTGCATGGCAGCAGGGCATTTGGGCGTTGCCAGGAAGGCGTTTTTATGTAGATTCCTCCTCTTTCAGCACTGCATTGTGGTGCAAGCAAAAGAAGCAAATCCTGTCTGGCTTCCTCTCCGGCCTTTATTCACCTCCCGTGTAGCTGTGAGTGTGTGAGCCTGCAGGGCCCCATGGAATTGCCTAGAAGTAGGATGAATCGCTGCAAGGGCTGAACAGCAGTATCGGGCAGGCTCGGGCAACGCGCGGCCCGTTCGGGTTATCGCTTCTCGGCCTTTTGGCTAAGATCAAGTGTAGTATCTGTTCTTATCAGTTTAATATCTGATACGTCCCCTATCTGGGGACCATATATTAAATGGATTTTTAGAACAGGGAGATGGAAATAGAGCTTGCTCTGTCCACTCCACGCATTGACCTGGTATTGCAGTATTTCCAGGACCGGTGCACCCTTTCCTTATGTGTTGACTAAAAGCAGATTCCAAAAGTGTTTTTTGTCTTTGCTATTGTTTCTGTCTTTCTGAAGGGATCTCCCCTTTTAATCCCATTATTTCAACACCTGTTGGACAATGCATGAGTGATAATGAGCTCATTGATTAAATGCAATTAATGAATAGATTGCCACCTCTTGTTGTGTGTCGTCTGTGTTTCTGTGTTTCCGGCATTTCACATTGGAACACCTCATTCACCTTCCTTGTCTTCTCTCCGCCCTCCCTTTTAGGTAAGTTAAAGAGCTGCACCTGAGCCAGCCACTGATTGATTGATTGATTGATTGATTGATTGATTGATGCAGCACAACAGTCAAATAGTGGAGTGGAGTAGGGGAACAGCAAACAGCCAATAAAGCAGCCCGCCCGCTCGCCTGCCCGCCACAATGGACCTACCTGTGTACACTAGATGGATGTGATGGAATGTACTGTCGTCCCTACATTTCAAGAAGAAGTAAGAATTGCAGTTGCAACAAAGCCTTGCTTGCCTACAAAGAGAGCAGCAATTTGGATTTGTTACTATGTTACCTAGAAGAATAACAAACTGTGCAAGGATGGAGGTTGTAGGAGCAAGGAGAAGTTGTCTGTAAAGTTGGTGGATGCCTATTTTCCATTTTGCAGTCCCTTGTCTCCCTCTTGTGGCCTCCTGGAGGCAACTAGCTGTGCAAAAAAAAGACAGCCTGGCGGCCGGCTGTTGCAGTGTTGCCCTCTCAGGCAACACTGAGTGACTGACTGAGCCTCACCGTCTTATATAAAGTTCAGACGGAACTTTGCACGTGTCATAGTGGAGCCCTCAGGATTCCAGAGCCAGCTTTCTGACATCATAATGGGGCCTCAGAGATAAAAGCCTGGGCCCAGGCAGTGTTGGTCAGTGCTGCTCAGCAGGCAGCACTGGACTGGACTGGATTACAGCTGATACAAGGTGTGAAGGAACAAGGGGTGGCTGTGGGCATGCACTTGCTGCCGCTGCCAGTGTTTATCTGCATGGCAGCAGGGCATTTGGGCGTTGCCAGGAAGGCGTTTTTATGTAGATTCCTCCTCTTTCAGCACTGCATTGTGGTGCAAGCAAAAGAAGCAAATCCTGTCTGGCTTCCTCTCCAGCCTTTATTCACCTCCCGTGTAGCTGTGAGTGTGTGAGCCTGCAGGGCCCCATGGAATTGCCTAGAAGTAGGCTGAATCGCTGCAAGGGCTGAACAGCAGTATCGGGCAGGCTCGGGCAACGCGCGGCCCGTTCGGGTTATCGCTTCTCGGCCTTTTGGCTAAGATCAAGTGTAGTATCTGTTCTTATCAGTTTAATATCTGATACGTCCCCTATCTGGGGACCATATATTAAATGGATTTTTAGAACAGGGAGATGGAAATAGAGCTTGCTCTGTCCACTCCACGCATTGACCTGGTATTGCAGTATTTCCAGGACCGGTGCACCCTTTCCTTATGTGTTGACTAAAAGCAGATTCCAAAAGTGTTTTTTGTCTTTGCTATTGTTTCTGTCTTTCTGAAGGGATCTCCCCTTTTAATCCCATTATTTCAACACCTGTTGGACAATGCATGAGTGATAATGAGCTCATTGATTAAATGCAATTAATGAATAGATTGCCACCTCTTGTTGTGTGTCGTCTGTGTTTCTGTGTTTCCGGCATTTCACATTGGAACACCTCATTCACCTTCCTTGTCTTCTCTCCGCCCTCCCTTTTAGGTAAGTTAAAGAGCTGCACCTGAGCCAGCCACTGATTGATTGATTGATTGATTGATTGATTGATTGATTGATTGATTGATTGATTGATTGATTGATTGATTGATGCAGCACAACAGTCAAATAGTGGAGTGGAGTAGGGGAACAGCAAACAGCCAATAAAGCAGCCCGCCCGCTCGCCTGCCCGCCACAATGGACCTACCTGTGTACACTAGATGGATGTGATGGAATGTACTGTCGTCCCTACATTTCAAGAAGAAGTAAGAATTGCAGTTGCAACAAAGCCTTGCTTGCCTACAAAGAGAGCAGCAATTTGGATTTGTTACTATGTTACCTAGAAGAATAACAAACTGTGCAAGGATGGAGGTTGTAGGAGCAAGGAGAAGTTGCCTATTTTCCATTTTGCAGTCCCTTGTCTCCCTCTTGTGGCCTCCTGGAGGCAACTAGCTGTGCAAAAAAAAGACAGCCTGGCGGCCGGCTGTTGCAGTGTTGCCCTCTCAGGCAACACTGAGTGACTGACTGAGCCTCACCGTCTTATATAAAGTTCAGACGGAACTTTGCACGTGTCATAGTGGAGCCCTCAGGATTCCAGAGCCAGCTTTCTGACATCATAATGGGGCCTCAGAGATAAAAGCCTGGGCCCAGGCAGTGTTGGTCAGTGCTGCTCAGCAGGCAGCACTGGACTGGACTGGATTACAGCTGATACAAGGTGTGAAGGAACAAGGGGTGGCTGTGGGCATGCACTTGCTGCCGCTGCCAGTGTTTATCTGCATGGCAGCAGGGCATTTGGGCGTTGCCAGGAAGGCGTTTTTATGTAGATTCCTCCTCTTTCAGCACTGCATTGTGGTGCAAGCAAAAGAAGCAAATCCTGTCTGGCTTCCTCTCCGGCCTTTATTCACCTCCCGTGTAGCTGTGAGTGTGTGAGCCTGCAGGGCCCCATGGAATTGCCTAGAAGTAGGCTGAATCGCTGCAAGGGCTGAACAGCAGTATCGGGCAGGCTCGGGCAACGCGCGGCCCGTTCGGGTTATCGCTTCTCGGCCTTTTGGCTAAGATCAAGTGTAGTATCTGTTCTTATCAGTTTAATATCTGATACGTCCCCTATCTGGGGACCATATATTAAATGGATTTTTAGAACAGGGAGATGGAAATAGAGCTTGCTCTGTCCACTCCACGCATTGACCTGGTATTGCAGTATTTCCAGGACCGGTGCACCCTTTCCTTATGTGTTGACTAAAAGCAGATTCCAAAAGTGTTTTTTGTCTTTGCTATTGTTTCTGTCTTTCTGAAGGGATCTCCCCTTTTAATCCCATTATTTCAACACCTGTTGGACAATGCATGAGTGATAATGAGCTCATTGATTAAATGCAATTAATGAATAGATTGCCACCTCTTGTTGTGTGTCGTCTGTGTTTCTGTGTTTCCGGCATTTCACATTGGAACACCTCATTCACCTTCCTTGTCTTCTCTCCGCCCTCCCTTTTAGGTAAGTTAAAGAGCTGCACCTGAGCCAGCCACTGATTGATTGCTTGATTGATTGATTGATTGATTGATTGATTGATTGATTGATTGATTGATGCAGCACAACAGTCAAATAGTGGAGTGGAGTAGGGGAACAGCAAACAGCCAATAAAGCAGCCCGCCCGCTCGCCTGCCCGCCACAATGGACCTACCTGTGTACACTAGATGGATGTGATGGAATGTACTGTCGTCCCTACATTTCAAGAAGAAGTAAGAATTGCAGTTGCAACAAAGCCTTGCTTGCCTACAAAGAGAGCAGCAATTTGGATTTGTTACTATGTTACCTAGAAGAATAACAAACTGTGCAAGGATGGAGGTTGTAGGAGCAAGGAGAAGTTGTCTGTAAAGTTGGTGGATGCCTATTTTCCATTTTGCAGTCCCTTGTCTCCCTCTTGTGGCCTCCTGGAGGCAACTAGCTGTGCAAAAAAAAGACAGCCTGGCGGCCGGCTGTTGCAGTGTTGCCCTCTCAGGCAACACTGAGTGACTGACTGAGCCTCACCGTCTTATATAAAGTTCAGACGGAACTTTGCACGTGTCATAGTGGAGCCCTCAGGATTCCAGAGCCAGCTTTCTGACATCATAATGGGGCCTCAGAGATAAAAGCCTGGGCCCAGGCAGTGTTGGTCAGTGCTGCTCAGCAGGCAGCACTGGACTGGACTGGATTACAGCTGATACAAGGTGTGAAGGAACAAGGGGTGGCTGTGGGCATGCACTTGCTGCCACTGCCAGTGTTTATCTGCATGGCAGCAGGGCATTTGGGTGTTGCCAGGAAGGCGTTTTTATGTAGATTCCTCCTCTTTCAGCACTGCATTGTGGTGCAAGCAAAAGAAGCAAATCCTGTCTGGCTTCCTCTCCGGCCTTTATTCACCTCCCGTGTAGCTGTGAGTGTGTGAGCCTGCAGGGCCCCATGGAATTGCCTAGAAGTAGGCTGAATCGCTGCAAGGGCTGAACAGCAGGCTCGGGCAACGCGCGGCCCGTTCGGGTTATCGCTTCTCGGCCTTTTGGCTAAGATCATGTGTAGTATCTGTTCTTATCAGTTTAATATCTGATACGTCCCCTATCTGGGGACCATATATTAAATGGATTTTTAGAACAGGGAGATGGAAATAGAGCTTGCTCTGTCCACTCCACGCATTGACCTGGTATTGCAGTATTTCCAGGACCGGTGCACCCTTTCCTTATGTGTTGACTAAAAGCAGATTCCAAAAGTGTTTTTTGTCTTTGCTATTGTTTCTGTCTTTCTGAAGGGATCTCCCCTTTTAATCCCATTATTTCAACACCTGTTGGACAATGCATGAGTGATAATGAGCTCATTGATTAAATGCAATTAATGAATAGATTGCCACCTCTTGTTGTGTGTCGTCTGTGTTTCTGTGTTTCCGGCATTTCACATTGGAACACCTCATTCACCTTCCTTGTCTTCTCTCCGCCCTCCCTTTTAGGTAAGTTAAAGAGCTGCACCTGAGCCAGCCACTGATTGATTGATTGATTGATTGATTGATTGATTGATTGATTGATTGATGCAGCACAACAGTCAAATAGTGGAGTGGAGTAGGGGAACAGCAAACAGCCAATAAAGCAGCCCGCCCGCTCGCCTGCCCGCCACAATGGACCTACCTGTGTACACTAGATGGATGTGATGGAATGTACTGTCGTCCCTACATTTCAAGAAGAAGTAAGAATTGCAGTTGCAACAAAGCCTTGCTTGCCTACAAAGAGAGCAGCAATTTGGATTTGTTACTATGTTACCTAGAAGAATAACAAACTGTGCAAGGATGGAGGTTGTAGGAGCAAGGAGAAGTTGTCTGTAAAGTTGGTGGATGCCTATTTTCCATTTTGCAGTCCCTTGTCTCCCTCTTGTGGCCTCCTGGAGGCAACTAGCTGTGCAAAAAAAAGACAGCCTGGCGGCCGGCTGTTGCAGTGTTGCCCTCTCAGGCAACACTGAGTGACTGACTGAGCCTCACCGTCTTATATAAAGTTCAGACGGAACTTTGCACGTGTCATAGTGGAGCCCTCAGGATTCCAGAGCCAGCTTTCTGACATCATAATGGGGCCTCAGAGATAAAAGCCTGGGCCCAGGCAGTGTTGGTCAGTGCTGCTCAGCAGGCAGCACTGGACTGGACTGGATTACAGCTGATACAAGGTGTGAAGGAACAAGGGGTGGCTGTGGGCATGCACTTGCTGCCGCTGCCAGTGTTTATCTGCATGGCAGCAGGGCATTTGGGCGTTGCCAGGAAGGCGTTTTTATGTAGATTCCTCCTCTTTCAGCACTGCATTGTGGTGCAAGCAAAAGAAGCAAATCCTGTCTGGCTTCCTCTCCGGCCTTTATTCACCTCCCGTGTAGCTGTGAGTGTGTGAGCCTGCAGGGCCCCATGGAATTGCCTAGAAGTAGGCTGAATCGCTGCAAGGGCTGAACAGCAGTATCGGGCAGGCTCGGGCAACGCGCGGCCCGTTCGGGTTATCGCTTCTCGGCCTTTTGGCTAAGATCAAGTGTAGTATCTGTTCTTATCAGTTTAATATCTGATACGTCCCCTATCTGGGGACCATATATTAAATGGATTTTTAGAACAGGGAGATGGAAATAGAGCTTGCTCTGTCCACTCCACGCATTGACCTGGTATTGCAGTATTTCCAGGACCGGTGCACCCTTTCCTTATGTGTTGACTAAAAGCAGATTCCAAAAGTGTTTTTTGTCTTTGCTATTGTTTCTGTCTTTCTGAAGGGATCTCCCCTTTTAATCCCATTATTTCAACACCTGTTGGACAATGCATGAGTGATAATGAGCTCATTGATTAAATGCAATTAATGAATAGATTGCCACCTCTTGTTGTGTGTCGTCTGTGTTTCTGTGTTTCCGGCATTTCACATTGGAACACCTCATTCACCTTCCTTGTCTTCTCTCTGCCCTCCCTTTTAGGTAAGTTAAAGAGCTGCACCTGAGCCAGCCACTGATTGATTGATTGATTGATTGATTGATTGATTGATTGATTGATTGATTGATTGATTGATGCAGCACAACAGTCAAATAGTGGAGTGGAGTAGGGGAACAGCAAACAGCCAATAAAGCAGCCCGCCCGCTCGCCTGCCCGCCACAATGGACCTACCTGTGTACACTAGATGGATGTGATGGAATGTACTGTCGTCCCTACATTTCAAGAAGAAGTAAGAATTGCAGTTGCAACAAAGCCTTGCTTGCCTACAAAGAGAGCAGCAATTTGGATTTGTTACTATGTTACCTAGAAGAATAACAAACTGTGCAAGGATGGAGGTTGTAGGAGCAAGGAGAAGTTGTCTGTAAAGTTGGTGGATGCCTATTTTCCATTTTGCAGTCCCTTGTCTCCCTCTTGTGGCCTCCTGGAGGCAACTAGCTGTGCAAAAAAAAGACAGCCTGGCGGCCGGCTGTTGCAGTGTTGCCCTCTCAGGCAACACTGAGTGACTGACTGAGCCTCACCGTCTTATATAAAGTTCAGACGGAACTTTGCACGTGTCATAGTGGAGCCCTCAGGATTCCAGAGCCAGCTTTCTGACATCATAATGGGGCCTCAGAGATAAAAGCCTGGGCCCAGGCAGTGTTGGTCAGTGCTGCTCAGCAGGCAGCACTGGACTGGACTGGATTACAGCTGATACAAGGTGTGAAGGAACAAGGGGTGGCTGTGGGCATGCACTTGCTGCCGCTGCCAGTGTTTATCTGCATGGCAGCAGGGCATTTGGGCGTTGCCAGGAAGGCGTTTTTATGTAGATTCCTCCTCTTTCAGCACTGCATTGTGGTGCAAGCAAAAGAAGCAAATCCTGTCTGGCTTCCTCTCCGGCCTTTATTCACCTCCCGTGTAGCTGTGAGTGTGTGAGCCTGCAGGGCCCCATGGAATTGCCTAGAAGTAGGCTGAATCGCTGCAAGGGCTGAACAGCAGTATCGGGCAGGCTCGGGCAACGCGCGGCCCGTTCGGGTTATCGCTTCTCGGCCTTTTGGCTAAGATCAAGTGTAGTATCTGTTCTTATCAGTTTAATATCTGATACGTCCCCTATCTGGGGACCATATATTAAATGGATTTTTAGAACAGGGAGATGGAAATAGAGCTTGCTCTGTCCACTCCACGCATTGACCTGGTATTGCAGTATTTCCAGGACCGGTGCACCCTTTCCTTATGTGTTGACTAAAAGCAGATTCCAAAAGTGTTTTTTGTCTTTGCTATTGTTTCTGTCTTTCTGAAGGGATCTCCCCTTTTAATCCCATTATTTCAACACCTGTTGGACAATGCATGAGTGATAATGAGCTCATTGATTAAATGCAATTAATGAATAGATTGCCACCTCTTGTTGTGTGTCGTCTGTGTTTCTGTGTTTCCGGCATTTCACATTGGAACACCTCATTCACCTTCCTTGTCTTCTCTCCGCCCTCCCTTTTAGGTAAGTTAAAGAGCTGCACCTGAGCCAGCCACTGATTGATTGATTGATTGATTGATTGATTGATTGATTGATTGATTGATTGATTGATTGATTGCAGCACAACAGTCAAATAGTGGAGTGGAGTAGGGGAACAGCAAACAGCCAATAAAGCAGCCCGCCCGCTCGCCTGCCCGCCACAATGGACCTACCTGTGTACACTAGATGGATGTGATGGAATGTACTGTCGTCCCTACATTTCAAGAAGAAGTAAGAATTGCAGTTGCAACAAAGCCTTGCTTGCCTACAAAGAGAGCAGCAATTTGGATTTGTTACTATGTTACCTAGAAGAATAACAAACTGTGCAAGGATGGAGGTTGTAGGAGCAAGGAGAAGTTGTCTGTAAAGTTGGTGGATGCCTATTTTCCATTTTGCAGTCCCTTGTCTCCCTCTTGTGGCCTCCTGGAGGCAACTAGCTGTGCAAAAAAAAGACAGCCTGGCGGCCGGCTGTTGCAGTGTTGCCCTCTCAGGCAACACTGAGTGACTGACTGAGCCTCACCGTCTTATATAAAGTTCAGACGGAACTTTGCACGTGTCATAGTGGAGCCCTCAGGATTCCAGAGCCAGCTTTCTGACATCATAATGGGGCCTCAGAGATAAAAGCCTGGGCCCAGGCAGTGTTGGTCAGTGCTGCTCAGCAGGCAGCACTGGACTGGACTGGATTACAGCTGATACAAGGTGTGAAGGAACAAGGGGTGGCTGTGGGCATGCACTTGCTGCCGCTGCCAGTGTTTATCTGCATGGCAGCAGGGCATTTGGGCGTTGCCAGGAAGGCGTTTTTATGTAGATTCCTCCTCTTTCAGCACTGCATTGTGGTGCAAGCAAAAGAAGCAAATCCTGTCTGGCTTCCTCTCCGGCCTTTATTCACCTCCCGTGTAGCTGTGAGTGTGTGAGCCTGCAGGGCCCCATGGAATTGCCTAGAAGTAGGCTGAATCGCTGCAAGGGCTGAACAGCAGTATCGGGCAGGCTCGGGCAACGCGCGGCCCGTTCGGGTTATCGCTTCTCGGCCTTTTGGCTAAGATCAAGTGTAGTATCTGTTCTTATCAGTTTAATATCTGATACGTCCCCTATCTGGGGACCATATATTAAATGGATTTTTAGAACAGGGAGATGGAAATAGAGCTTGCTCTGTCCACTCCACGCATTGACCTGGTATTGCAGTATTTCCAGGACCGGTGCACCCTTTCCTTATGTGTTGACTAAAAGCAGATTCCAAAAGTGTTTTTTATCTTTGCTATTGTTTCTGTCTTTCTGAAGGGATCTCCCCTTTTAATCCCATTATTTCAACACCTGTTGGACAATGCATGAGTGATAATGAGCTCATTGATTAAATGCAATTAATGAATAGATTGCCACCTTTTGTTGTGTGTCGTCTGTGTTTCTGTGTTTCCGGCATTTCACATTGGAACACCTCATTCACCTTCCTTGTCTTCTCTCCGCCCTCCCTTTTAGGTAAGTTAAAGAGCTGCACCTGAGCCAGCCACTGATTGATTGATTGATTGATTGATTGATTGATTGATTGATTGATTGATTGATTGATGCAGCACAACAGTCAAATAGTGGAGTGGAGTAGGGGAACAGCAAACAGCCAATAAAGCAGCCCGCCCGCTCGCCTGCCCGCCACAATGGACCTACCTGTGTACACTAGATGGATGTGATGGAATGTACTGTCGTCCCTACATTTCAAGAAGAAGTAAGAATTGCAGTTGCAACAAAGCCTTGCTTGCCTACAAAGAGAGCAGCAATTTGGATTTGTTACTATGTTACCTAGAAGAATAACAAACTGTGCAAGGATGGAGGTTGTAGGAGCAAGGAGAAGTTGTCTGTAAAGTTGGTGGATGCCTATTTTCCATTTTGCAGTCCCTTGTCTCCCTCTTGTGGCCTCCTGGAGGCAACTAGCTGTGCAAAAAAAAGACAGCCTGGCGGCCGGCTGTTGCAGTGTTGCCCTCTCAGGCAACACTGAGTGACTGACTGAGCCTCACCGTCTTATATAAAGTTCAGACGGAACTTTGCACGTGTCATAGTGGAGCCCTCAGGATTCCAGAGCCAGCTTTCTGACATCATAATGGGGCCTCAGAGATAAAAGCCTGGGCCCAGGCAGTGTTGGTCAGTGCTGCTCAGCAGGCAGCACTGGACTGGACTGGATTACAGCTGATACAAGGTGTGAAGGAACAAGGGGTGGCTGTGGGCATGCACTTGCTGCCGCTGCCAGTGTTTATCTGCATGGCAGCAGGGCATTTGGGCGTTGCCAGGAAGGCATTTTTATGTAGATTCCTCCTCTTTCAGCACTGCATTGTGGTGCAAGCAAAAGAAGCAAATCCTGTCTGGCTTCCTCTCCGGCCTTTATTCACCTCCCGTGTAGCTGTGAGTGTGTGAGCCTGCAGGGCCCCATGGAATTGCCTAGAAGTAGGCTGAATCGCTGCAAGGGCTGAACAGCAGTATCGGGCAGGCTCGGGCAACGCGCGGCCCGTTCGGGTTATCGCTTCTCGGCCTTTTGGCTAAGATCAAGTGTAGTATCTGTTCTTATCAGTTTAATATCTGATACGTCCCCTATCTGGGGACCATATATTAAATGGATTTTTAGAACAGGGAGATGGAAATAGAGCTTGCTCTGTCCACTCCACGCATTGACCTGGTATTGCAGTATTTCCAGGACCGGTGCACCCTTTCCTTATGTGTTGACTAAAAGCAGATTCCAAAAGTGTTTTTTGTCTTTGCTATTGTTTCTGTCTTTCTGAAGGGATCTCCCCTTTTAATCCCATTATTTCAACACCTGTTGGACAATGCATGAGTGATAATGAGCTCATTGATTAAATGCAATTAATGAATAGATTGCCACCTCTTGTTGTGTGTCGTCTGTGTTTCTGTGTTTCCGGCATTTCACATTGGAACACCTCATTCACCTTCCTTGTCTTCTCTCCGCCCTCCCTTTTAGGTAAGTTAAAGAGCTGCACCTGAGCCAGCCACTGATTGATTGATTGATTGATTGATTGATTGATTGATTGATTGATTGATTGATGCAGCACAACAGTCAAATAGTGGAGTGGAGTAGGGGAACAGCAAACAGCCAATAAAGCAGCCCGCCCGCTCGCCTGCCCGCCACAATGGACCTACCTGTGTACACTAGATGGATGTGATGGAATGTACTGTCGTCCCTACATTTCAAGAAGAAGTAAGAATTGCAGTTGCAACAAAGCCTTGCTTGCCTACAAAGAGAGCAGCAATTTGGATTTGTTACTATGTTACCTAGAAGAATAACAAACTGTGCAAGGATGGAGGTTGTAGGAGCAAGGAGAAGTTGTCTGTAAAGTTGGTGGATGCCTATTTTCCATTTTGCAGTCCCTTGTCTCCCTCTTGTGGCCTCCTGGAGGCAACTAGCTGTGCAAAAAAAAGACAGCCTGGCGGCCGGCTGTTGCAGTGTTGCCCTCTCAGGCAACACTGAGTGACTGACTGAGCCTCACCGTCTTATATAAAGTTCAGACGGAACTTTGCACGTGTCATAGTGGAGCCCTCAGGATTCCAGAGCCAGCTTTCTGACATCATAATGGGGCCTCAGAGATAAAAGCCTGGGCCCAGGCAGTGTTGGTCAGTGCTGCTCAGCAGGCAGCACTGGACTGGACTGGATTACAGCTGATACAAGGTGTGAAGGAACAAGGGGTGGCTGTGGGCATGCACTTGCTGCCGCTGCCAGTGTTTATCTGCATGGCAGCAGGGCATTTGGGCGTTGCCAGGAAGGCGTTTTTATGTAGATTCCTCCTCTTTCAGCACTGCATTGTGGTGCAAGCAAAAGAAGCAAATCCTGTCTGGCTTCCTCTCCGGCCTTTATTCACCTCCCGTGTAGCTGTGAGTGTGTGAGCCTGCAGGGCCCCATGGAATTGCCTAGAAGTAGGCTGAATCGCTGCAAGGGCTGAACAGCAGTATCGGGCAGGCTCGGGCAACGCGCGGCCCGTTCGGGTTATCGCTTCTCGGCCTTTTGGCTAAGATCAAGTGTAGTATCTGTTCTTATCAGTTTAATATCTGATACGTCCCCTATCTGGGGACCATATATTAAATGGATTTTTAGAACAGGGAGATGGAAATAGAGCTTGCTCTGTCCACTCCACGCATTGACCTGGTATTGCAGTATTTCCAGGACCGGTGCACCCTTTCCTTATGTGTTGACTAAAAGCAGATTCCAAAAGTGTTTTTTGTCTTTGCTATTGTTTCTGTCTTTCTGAAGGGATCTCCCCTTTTAATCCCATTATTTCAACACCTGTTGGACAATGCATGAGTGATAATGAGCTCATTGATTAAATGCAATTAATGAATAGATTGCCACCTCTTGTTGTGTGTCGTCTGTGTTTCTGTGTTTCTGGCATTTCACATTGGAACACCTCATTCACCTTCCTTGTCTTCTCTCCGCCCTCCCTTTTAGGTAAGTTAAAGAGCTGCACCTGAGCCAGCCACTGATTGATTGCTTGATTGATTGATTGATTGATTGATTGATTGATTGATTGATGCAGCACAACAGTCAAATAGTGGAGTGGAGTAGGGGAACAGCAAACAGCCAATAAAGCAGCCCGCCCGCTCGCCTGCCCGCCACAATGGACCTACCTGTGTACACTAGATGGATGTGATGGAATGTACTGTCGTCCCTACATTTCAAGAAGAAGTAAGAATTGCAGTTGCAACAAAGCCTTGCTTGCCTACAAAGAGAGCAGCAATTTGGATTTGTTACTATGTTACCTAGAAGAATAACAAACTGTGCAAGGATGGAGGTTGTAGGAGCAAGGAGAAGTTGTCTGTAAAGTTGGTGGATGCCTATTTTCCATTTTGCAGTCCCTTGTCTCCCTCTTGTGGCCTCCTGGAGGCAACTAGCTGTGCAAAAAAAAGACAGCCTGGCGGCCGGCTGTTGCAGTGTTGCCCTCTCAGGCAACACTGAGTGACTGACTGAGCCTCACCGTCTTATATAAAGTTCAGACGGAACTTTGCACGTGTCATAGTGGAGCCCTCAGGATTCCAGAGCCAGCTTTCTGACATCATAATGGGGCCTCAGAGATAAAAGCCTGGGCCCAGGCAGTGTTGGTCAGTGCTGCTCAGCAGGCAGCACTGGACTGGACTGGATTACAGCTGATACAAGGTGTGAAGGAACAAGGGGTGGCTGTGGGCATGCACTTGCTGCCACTGCCAGTGTTTATCTGCATGGCAGCAGGGCATTTGGGCGTTGCCAGGAAGGCGTTTTTATGTAGATTCCTCCTCTTTCAGCACTGCATTGTGGTGCAAGCAAAAGAAGCAAATCCTGTCTGGCTTCCTCTCCGGCCTTTATTCACCTCCCGTGTAGCTGTGAGTGTGTGAGCCTGCAGGGCCCCATGGAATTGCCTAGAAGTAGGCTGAATCGCTGCAAGGGCTGAACAGCAGTATCGGGCAGGCTCGGGCAACGCGCGGCCCGTTCGGGTTATCGCTTCTCGGCCTTTTGGCTAAGATCAAGTGTAGTATCTGTTCTTATCAGTTTAATATCTGATACGTCCCCTATCTGGGGACCATATATTAAATGGATTTTTAGAACAGGGAGATGGAAATAGAGCTTGCTCTGTCCACTCCACGCATTGACCTGGTATTGCAGTATTTCCAGGACCGGTGCACCCTTTCCTTATGTGTTGACTAAAAGCAGATTCCAAAAGTGTTTTTTGTCTTTGCTATTGTTTCTGTCTTTCTGAAGGGATCTCCCCTTTTAATCCCATTATTTCAACACCTGTTGGACAATGCATGAGTGATAATGAGCTCATTGATTAAATGCAATTAATGAATAGATTGCCACCTCTTGTTGTGTGTCGTCTGTGTTTCTGTGTTTCCGGCATTTCACATTGGAACACCTCATTCACCTTCCTTGTCTTCTCTCCGCCCTCCCTTTTAGGTAAGTTAAAGAGCTGCACCTGAGCCAGCCACTGATTGATTGATTGATTGATTGATTGATTGATTGATTGATTGATTGATTGATTGATGCAGCACAACAGTCAAATAGTGGAGTGGAGTAGGGGAACAGCAAACAGCCAATAAAGCAGCCCGCCCGCTCGCCTGCCCGCCACAATGGACCTACCTGTGTACACTAGATGGATGTGATGGAATGTACTGTCGTCCCTACATTTCAAGAAGAAGTAAGAATTGCAGTTGCAACAAAGCCTTGCTTGCCTACAAAGAGAGCAGCAATTTGGATTTGTTACTATGTTACCTAGAAGAATAACAAACTGTGCAAGGATGGAGGTTGTAGGAGCAAGGAGAAGTTGTCTGTAAAGTTGGTGGATGCCTATTTTCCATTTTGCAGTCCCTTGTCTCCCTCTTGTGGCCTCCTGGAGGCAACTAGCTGTGCAAAAAAAAGACAGCCTGGCGGCCGGCTGTTGCAGTGTTGCCCTCTCAGGCAACACTGAGTGACTGACTGAGCCTCACCGTCTTATATAAAGTTCAGACGGAACTTTGCACGTGTCATAGTGGAGCCCTCAGGATTCCAGAGCCAGCTTTCTGACATCATAATGGGGCCTCAGAGATAAAAGCCTGGGCCCAGGCAGTGTTGGTCAGTGCTGCTCAGCAGGCAGCACTGGACTGGACTGGATTACAGCTGATACAAGGTGTGAAGGAACAAGGGGTGGCTGTGGGCATGCACTTGCTGCCGCTGCCAGTGTTTATCTGCATGGCAGCAGGGCATTTGGGCGTTGCCAGGAAGGCGTTTTTATGTAGATTCCTCCTCTTTCAGCACTGCATTGTGGTGCAAGCAAAAGAAGCAAATCCTGTCTGGCTTCCTCTCCGGCCTTTATTCACCTCCCGTGTAGCTGTGAGTGTGTGAGCCTGCAGGGCCCCATGGAATTGCCTAGAAGTAGGCTGAATCGCTGCAAGGGCTGAACAGCAGTATCGGGCAGGCTCGGGCAACGCGCGGCCCGTTCGGGTTATCGCTTCTCGGCCTTTTGGCTAAGATCAAGTGTAGTATCTGTTCTTATCAGTTTAATATCTGATACGTCCCCTATCTGGGGACCATATATTAAATGGATTTTTAGAACAGGGAGATGGAAATAGAGCTTGCTCTGTCCACTCCACGCATTGACCTGGTATTGCAGTATTTCCAGGACCGGTGCACCCTTTCCTTATGTGTTGACTAAAAGCAGATTCCAAAAGTGTTTTTTGTCTTTGCTATTGTTTCTGTCTTTCTGAAGGGATCTCCCCTTTTAATCCCATTATTTCAACACCTGTTGGACAATGCATGAGTGATAATGAGCTCATTGATTAAATGCAATTAATGAATAGATTGCCACCTCTTGTTGTGTGTCGTCTGTGTTTCTGTGTTTCCGGCATTTCACATTGGAACACCTCATTCACCTTCCTTGTCTTCTCTCCGCCCTCCCTTTTAGGTAAGTTAAAGAGCTGCACCTGAGCCAGCCACTGATTGATTGATTGATTGATTGATTGATTGATTGATTGATTGATTGATTGATGCAGCACAACAGTCAAATAGTGGAGTGGAGTAGGGGAACAGCAAACAGCCAATAAAGCAGCCCGCCCGCTCGCCTGCCCGCCACAATGGACCTACCTGTGTACACTAGATGGATGTGATGGAATGTACTGTCGTCCCTACATTTCAAGAAGAAGTAAGAATTGCAGTTGCAACAAAGCCTTGCTTGCCTACAAAGAGAGCAGCAATTTGGATTTGTTACTATGTTACCTAGAAGAATAACAAACTGTGCAAGGATGGAGGTTGTAGGAGCAAGGAGAAGTTGTCTGTAAAGTTGGTGGATGCCTATTTTCCATTTTGCAGTCCCTTGTCTCCCTCTTGTGGCCTCCTGGAGGCAACTAGCTGTGCAAAAAAAAGACAGCCTGGCGGCCGGCTGTTGCAGTGTTGCCCTCTCAGGCAACACTGAGTGACTGACTGAGCCTCACCGTCTTATATAAAGTTCAGACGGAACTTTGCACGTGTCATAGTGGAGCCCTCAGGATTCCAGAGCCAGCTTTCTGACATCATAATGGGGCCTCAGAGATAAAAGCCTGGGCCCAGGCAGTGTTGGTCAGTGCTGCTCAGCAGGCAGCACTGGACTGGACTGGATTACAGCTGATACAAGGTGTGAAGGAACAAGGGGTGGCTGTGGGCATGCACTTGCTGCCGCTGCCAGTGTTTATCTGCATGGCAGCAGGGCATTTGGGCGTTGCCAGGAAGGTGTTTTTATGTAGATTCCTCCTCTTTCAGCACTGCATTGTGGTGCAAGCAAAAGAAGCAAATCCTGTCTGGCTTCCTCTCCGGCCTTTATTCACCTCCCGTGTAGCTGTGAGTGTGTGAGCCTGCAGGGCCCCATGGAATTGCCTAGAAGTAGGCTGAATCGCTGCAAGGGCTGAACAGCAGTATCGGGCAGGCTCGGGCAACGCGCGGCCCGTTCGGGTTATCGCTTCTCGGCCTTTTGGCTAAGATCAAGTGTAGTATCTGTTCTTATCAGTTTAATATCTGATACGTCCCCTATCTGGGGACCATATATTAAATGGATTTTTAGAACAGGGAGATGGAAATAGAGCTTGCTCTGTCCACTCCACGCATTGACCTGGTATTGCAGTATTTCCAGGACCGGTGCACCCTTTCCTTATGTGTTGACTAAAAGCAGATTCCAAAAGTGTTTTTTGTCTTTGCTATTGTTTCTGTCTTTCTGAAGGGATCTCCCCTTTTAATCCCATTATTTCAACACCTGTTGGACAATGCATGAGTGATAATGAGCTCATTGATTAAATGCAATTAATGAATAGATTGCCACCTCTTGTTGTGTGTCGTCTGTGTTTCTGTGTTTCCGGCATTTCACATTGGAACACCTCATTCACCTTCCTTGTCTTCTCTCCGCCCTCCCTTTTAGGTAAGTTAAAGAGCTGCACCTGAGCCAGCCACTGATTGATTGATTGATTGATTGATTGATTGATTGATTGATTGATTGATTGATTGATGCAGCACAACAGTCAAATAGTGGAGTGGAGTAGGGGAACAGCAAACAGCCAATAAAGCAGCCCGCCCGCTCGCCTGCCCGCCACAATGGACCTACCTGTGTACACTAGATGGATGTGATGGAATGTACTGTCGTCCCTACATTTCAAGAAGAAGTAAGAATTGCAGTTGCAACAAAGCCTTGCTTGCCTACAAAGAGAGCAGCAATTTGGATTTGTTACTATGTTACCTAGAAGAATAACAAACTGTGCAAGGATGGAGGTTGTAGGAGCAAGGAGAAGTTGTCTGTAAAGTTGGTGGATGCCTATTTTCCATTTTGCAGTCCCTTGTCTCCCTCTTGTGGCCTCCTGGAGGCAACTAGCTGTGCAAAAAAAAGACAGCCTGGCGGCCGGCTGTTGCAGTGTTGCCCTCTCAGGCAACACTGAGTGACTGACTGAGCCTCACCGTCTTATATAAAGTTCAGACGGAACTTTGCACGTGTCATAGTGGAGCCCTCAGGATTCCAGAGCCAGCTTTCTGACATCATAATGGGGCCTCAGAGATAAAAGCCTGGGCCCAGGCAGTGTTGGTCAGTGCTGCTCAGCAGGCAGCACTGGACTGGACTGGATTACAGCTGATACAAGGTGTGAAGGAACAAGGGGTGGCTGTGGGCATGCACTTGCTGCCGCTGCCAGTGTTTATCTGCATGGCAGCAGGGCATTTGGGCGTTGCCAGGAAGGCGTTTTTATGTAGATTCCTCCTCTTTCAGCACTGCATTGTGGTGCAAGCAAAAGAAGCAAATCCTGTCTGGCTTCCTCTCCGGCCTTTATTCACCTCCCGTGTAGCTGTGAGTGTGTGAGCCTGCAGGGCCCCATGGAATTGCCTAGAAGTAGGCTGAATCGCTGCAAGGGCTGAACAGCAGTATCGGGCAGGCTCGGGCAACGCGCGGCCCGTTCGGGTTATCGCTTCTCGGCCTTTTGGCTAAGATCAAGTGTAGTATCTGTTCTTATCAGTTTAATATCTGATACGTCCCCTATCTGGGGACCATATATTAAATGGATTTTTAGAACAGGGAGATGGAAATAGAGCTTGCTCTGTCCACTCCACGCATTGACCTGGTATTGCAGTATTTCCAGGACCGGTGCACCCTTTCCTTATGTGTTGACTAAAAGCAGATTCCAAAAGTGTTTTTTGTCTTTGCTATTGTTTCTGTCTTTCTGAAGGGATCTCCCCTTTTAATCCCATTATTTCAACACCTGTTGGACAATGCATGAGTGATAATGAGCTCATTGATTAAATGCAATTAATGAATAGATTGCCACCTCTTGTTGTGTGTCGTCTGTGTTTCTGTGTTTCCGGCATTTCACATTGGAACACCTCATTCACCTTCCTTGTCTTCTCTCCGCCCTCCCTTTTAGGTAAGTTAAAGAGCTGCACCTGAGCCAGCCACTGATTGATTGATTGATTGATTGATTGATTGATTGATTGATTGATTGATTGATTGATGCAGCACAACAGTCAAATAGTGGAGTGGAGTAGGGGAACAGCAAACAGCCAATAAAGCAGCCCGCCCGCTCGCCTGCCCGCCACAATGGACCTACCTGTGTACACTAGATGGATGTGATGGAATGTACTGTCGTCCCTACATTTCAAGAAGAAGTAAGAATTGCAGTTGCAACAAAGCCTTGCTTGCCTACAAAGAGAGCAGCAATTTGGATTTGTTACTATGTTACCTAGAAGAATAACAAACTGTGCAAGGATGGAGGTTGTAGGAGCAAGGAGAAGTTGTCTGTAAAGTTGGTGGATGCCTATTTTCCATTTTGCAGTCCCTTGTCTCCCTCTTGTGGCCTCCTGGAGGCAACTAGCTGTGCAAAAAAAAGACAGCCTGGCGGCCGGCTGTTGCAGTGTTGCCCTCTCAGGCAACACTGAGTGACTGACTGAGCCTCACCGTCTTATATAAAGTTCAGACGGAACTTTGCACGTGTCATAGTGGAGCCCTCAGGATTCCAGAGCCAGCTTTCTGACATCATAATGGGGCCTCAGAGATAAAAGCCTGGGCCCAGGCAGTGTTGGTCAGTGCTGCTCAGCAGGCAGCACTGGACTGGACTGGATTACAGCTGATACAAGGTGTGAAGGAACAAGGGGTGGCTGTGGGCATGCACTTGCTGCCGCTGCCAGTGTTTATCTGCATGGCAGCAGGGCATTTGGGCGTTGCCAGGAAGGCGTTTTTATGTAGATTCCTCCTCTTTCAGCACTGCATTGTGGTGCAAGCAAAAGAAGCAAATCCTGTCTGGCTTCCTCTCCGGCCTTTATTCACCTCCCGTGTAGCTGTGAGTGTGTGAGCCTGCAGGGCCCCATGGAATTGCCTAAAAGTAGTCTGAATCGCTGCAAGGGCTGAACAGCAGTATCGGGCAGGCTCGGGCAACGCGCGGCCCGTTCGGGTTATCGCTTCTCGGCCTTTTGGCTAAGATCAAGTGTAGTATCTGTTCTTATCAGTTTAATATCTGATACGTCCCCTATCTGGGGACCATATATTAAATGGATTTTTAGAACAGGGAGATGGAAATAGAGCTTGCTCTGTCCACTCCACGCATTGACCTGGTATTGCAGTATTTCCAGGACCGGTGCACCCTTTCCTTATGTGTTGACTAAAAGCAGATTCCAAAAGTGTTTTTTGTCTTTGCTATTGTTTCTGTCTTTCTGAAGGGATCTCCCCTTTTAATCCCATTATTTCAACACCTGTTGGACAATGCATGAGTGATAATGAGCTCATTGATTAAATGCAATTAATGAATAGATTGCCACCTCTTGTTGTGTGTCGTCTGTGTTTCTGTGTTTCCGGCATTTCACATTGGAACACCTCATTCACCTTCCTTGTCTTCTCTCCGCCCTCCCTTTTAGGTAAGTTAAAGAGCTGCACCTGAGCCAGCCACTGATTGATTGATTGATTGATTGATTGATTGATTGATTGATTGATTGATGCAGCACAACAGTCAAATAGTGGAGTGGAGTAGGGGAACAGCAAACAGCCAATAAAGCAGCCCGCCCGCTCGCCTGCCCGCCACAATGGACCTACCTGTGTACACTAGATGGATGTGATGGAATGTACTGTCGTCCCTACATTTCAAGAAGAAGTAAGAATTGCAGTTGCAACAAAGCCTTGCTTGCCTACAAAGAGAGCAGCAATTTGGATTTGTTACTATGTTACCTAGAAGAATAACAAACTGTGCAAGGATGGAGGTTGTAGGAGCAAGGAGAAGTTGTCTGTAAAGTTGGTGGATGCCTATTTTCCATTTTGCAGTCCCTTGTCTCCCTCTTGTGGCCTCCTGGAGGCAACTAGCTGTGCAAAAAAAAGACAGCCTGGCGGCCGGCTGTTGCAGTGTTGCCCTCTCAGGCAACACTGAGTGACTGACTGAGCCTCACCGTCTTATATAAAGTTCAGACGGAACTTTGCACGTGTCATAGTGGAGCCCTCAGGATTCCAGAGCCAGCTTTCTGACATCATAATGGGGCCTCAGAGATAAAAGCCTGGGCCCAGGCAGTGTTGGTCAGTGCTGCTCAGCAGGCAGCACTGGACTGGACTGGATTACAGCTGATACAAGGTGTGAAGGAACAAGGGGTGGCTGTGGGCATGCACTTGCTGCCGCTGCCAGTGTTTATCTGCATGGCAGCAGGGCATTTGGGCGTTGCCAGGAAGGCGTTTTTATGTAGATTCCTCCTCTTTCAGCACTGCATTGTGGTGCAAGCAAAAGAAGCAAATCCTGTCTGGCTTCCTCTCCGGCCTTTATTCACCTCCCGTGTAGCTGTGAGTGTGTGAGCCTGCAGGGCCCCATGGAATTGCCTAGAAGTAGGCTGAATCGCTGCAAGGGCTGAACAGCAGTATCGGGCAGGCTCGGGCAACGCGCGGCCCGTTCGGGTTATCGCTTCTCGGCCTTTTGGCTAAGATCAAGTGTAGTATCTGTTCTTATCAGTTTAATATCTGATACGTCCCCTATCTGGGGACCATATATTAAATGGATTTTTAGAACAGGGAGATGGAAATAGAGCTTGCTCTGTCCACTCCACGCATTGACCTGGTATTGCAGTATTTCCAGGACCGGTGCACCCTTTCCTTATGTGTTGACTAAAAGCAGATTCCAAAAGTGTTTTTTGTCTTTGCTATTGTTTCTGTCTTTCTGAAGGGATCTCCCCTTTTAATCCCATTATTTCAACACCTGTTGGACAATGCATGAGTGATAATGAGCTCATTGATTAAATGCAATTAATGAATAGATTGCCACCTCTTGTTGTGTGTCGTCTGTGTTTCTGTGTTTCCGGCATTTCACATTGGAACACCTCATTCACCTTCCTTGTCTTCTCTCCGCCCTCCCTTTTAGGTAAGTTAAAGAGCTGCACCTGAGCCAGCCACTGATTGATTGATTGATTGATTGATTGATTGATTGATTGATTGATTGATGCAGCACAACAGTCAAATAGTGGAGTGGAGTAGGGGAACAGCAAACAGCCAATAAAGCAGCCCGCCCGCTCGCCTGCCCGCCACAATGGACCTACCTGTGTACACTAGATGGATGTGATGGAATGTACTGTCGTCCCTACATTTCAAGAAGAAGTAAGAATTGCAGTTGCAACAAAGCCTTGCTTGCCTACAAAGAGAGCAGCAATTTGGATTTGTTACTATGTTACCTAGAAGAATAACAAACTGTGCAAGGATGGAGGTTGTAGGAGCAAGGAGAAGTTGTCTGTAAAGTTGGTGGATGCCTATTTTCCATTTTGCAGTCCCTTGTCTCCCTCTTGTGGCCTCCTGGAGGCAACTAGCTGTGCAAAAAAAAGACAGCCTGGCGGCCGGCTGTTGCAGTGTTGCCCTCTCAGGCAACACTGAGTGACTGACTGAGCCTCACCGTCTTATATAAAGTTCAGACGGAACTTTGCACGTGTCATAGTGGAGCCCTCAGGATTCCAGAGCCAGCTTTCTGACATCATAATGGGGCCTCAGAGATAAAAGCCTGGGCCCAGGCAGTGTTGGTCAGTGCTGCTCAGCAGGCAGCACTGGACTGGACTGGATTACAGCTGATACAAGGTGTGAAGGAACAAGGGGTGGCTGTGGGCATGCACTTGCTGCCGCTGCCAGTGTTTATCTGCATGGCAGCAGGGCATTTGGGCGTTGCCAGGAAGGCGTTTTTATGTAGATTCCTCCTCTTTCAGCACTGCATTGTGGTGCAAGCAAAAGAAGCAAATCCTGTCTGGCTTCCTCTCCGGCCTTTATTCACCTCCCGTGTAGCTGTGAGTGTGTGAGCCTGCAGGGCCCCATGGAATTGCCTAAAAGTAGTCTGAATCGCTGCAAGGGCTGAACAGCAGTATCGGGCAGGCTCGGGCAACGCGCGGCCCGTTCGGGTTATCGCTTCTCGGCCTTTTGGCTAAGATCAAGTGTAGTATCTGTTCTTATCAGTTTAATATCTGATACGTCCCCTATCTGGGGACCATATATTAAATGGATTTTTAGAACAGGGAGATGGAAATAGAGCTTGCTCTGTCCACTCCACGCATTGACCTGGTATTGCAGTATTTCCAGGACCGGTGCACCCTTTCCTTATGTGTTGACTAAAAGCAGATTCCAAAAGTGTTTTTTGTCTTTGCTATTGTTTCTGTCTTTCTGAAGGGATCTCCCCTTTTAATCCCATTATTTCAACACCTGTTGGACAATGCATGAGTGATAATGAGCTCATTGATTAAATGCAATTAATGAATAGATTGCCACCTCTTGTTGTGTGTCGTCTGTGTTTCTGTGTTTCCGGCATTTCACATTGGAACACCTCATTCACCTTCCTTGTCTTCTCTCCGCCCTCCCTTTTAGGTAAGTTAAAGAGCTGCACCTGAGCCAGCCACTGATTGATTGATTGATTGATTGATTGATTGATTGATTGATTGATTGATTGATTGATGCAGCACAACAGTCAAATAGTGGAGTGGAGTAGGGGAACAGCAAACAGCCAATAAAGCAGCCCGCCCGCTCGCCTGCCCGCCACAATGGACCTACCTGTGTACACTAGATGGATGTGATGGAATGTACTGTCGTCCCTACATTTCAAGAAGAAGTAAGAATTGCAGTTGCAACAAAGCCTTGCTTGCCTACAAAGAGAGCAGCAATTTGGATTTGTTACTATGTTACCTAGAAGAATAACAAACTGTGCAAGGATGGAGGTTGTAGGAGCAAGGAGAAGTTGTCTGTAAAGTTGGTGGATGCCTATTTTCCATTTTGCAGTCCCTTGTCTCCCTCTTGTGGCCTCCTGGAGGCAACTAGCTGTGCAAAAAAAAGACAGCCTGGCGGCCGGCTGTTGCAGTGTTGCCCTCTCAGGCAACACTGAGTGACTGACTGAGCCTCACCGTCTTATATAAAGTTCAGACGGAACTTTGCACGTGTCATAGTGGAGCCCTCAGGATTCCAGAGCCAGCTTTCTGACATCATAATGGGGCCTCAGAGATAAAAGCCTGGGCCCAGGCAGTGTTGGTCAGTGCTGCTCAGCAGGCAGCACTGGACTGGACTGGATTACAGCTGATACAAGGTGTGAAGGAACAAGGGGTGGCTGTGGGCATGCACTTGCTGCCGCTGCCAGTGTTTATCTGCATGGCAGCAGGGCATTTGGGCGTTGCCAGGAAGGCGTTTTTATGTAGATTCCTCCTCTTTCAGCACTGCATTGTGGTGCAAGCAAAAGAAGCAAATCCTGTCTGGCTTCCTCTCCGGCCTTTATTCACCTCCCGTGTAGCTGTGAGTGTGTGAGCCTGCAGGGCCCCATGGAATTGCCTAGAAGTAGGCTGAATCGCTGCAAGGGCTGAACAGCAGTATCGGGCAGGCTCGGGCAACGCGCGGCCCGTTCGGGTTATCGCTTCTCGGCCTTTTGGCTAAGATCAAGTGTAGTATCTGTTCTTATCAGTTTAATATCTGATACGTCCCCTATCTGGGGACCATATATTAAATGGATTTTTAGAACAGGGAGATGGAAATAGAGCTTGCTCTGTCCACTCCACGCATTGACCTGGTATTGCAGTATTTCCAGGACCGGTGCACCCTTTCCTTATGTGTTGACTAAAAGCAGATTCCAAAAGTGTTTTTTGTCTTTGCTATTGTTTCTGTCTTTCTGAAGGGATCTCCCCTTTTAATCCCATTATTTCAACACCTGTTGGACAATGCATGAGTGATAATGAGCTCATTGATTAAATGCAATTAATGAATAGATTGCCACCTCTTGTTGTGTGTCGTCTGTGTTTCTGTGTTTCCGGCATTTCACATTGGAACACCTCATTCACCTTCCTTGTCTTCTCTCCGCCCTCCCTTTTAGGTAAGTTAAAGAGCTGCACCTGAGCCAGCCACTGATTGATTGATTGATTGATTGATTGATTGATTGATTGATTGATTGATTGATTGATGCAGCACAACAGTCAAATAGTGGAGTGGAGTAGGGGAACAGCAAACAGCCAATAAAGCAGCCCGCCCGCTCGCCTGCCCGCCACAATGGACCTACCTGTGTACACTAGATGGATGTGATGGAATGTACTGTCGTCCCTACATTTCAAGAAGAAGTAAGAATTGCAGTTGCAACAAAGCCTTGCTTGCCTACAAAGAGAGCAGCAATTTGGATTTGTTACTATGTTACCTAGAAGAATAACAAACTGTGCAAGGATGGAGGTTGTAGGAGCAAGGAGAAGTTGTCTGTAAAGTTGGTGGATGCCTATTTTCCATTTTGCAGTCCCTTGTCTCCCTCTTGTGGCCTCCTGGAGGCAACTAGCTGTGCAAAAAAAAGACAGCCTGGCGGCCGGCTGTTGCAGTGTTGCCCTCTCAGGCAACACTGAGTGACTGACTGAGCCTCACCGTCTTATATAAAGTTCAAACGGAACTTTGCACGTGTCATAGTGGAGCCCTCAGGATTCCAGAGCCAGCTTTCTGACATCATAATGGGGCCTCAGAGATAAAAGCCTGGGCCCAGGCAGTGTTGGTCAGTGCTGCTCAGCAGGCAGCACTGGACTGGACTGGATTACAGCTGATACAAGGTGTGAAGGAACAAGGGGTGGCTGTGGGCATGCACTTGCTGCCGCTGCCAGTGTTTATCTGCATGGCAGCAGGGCATTTGGGCGTTGCCAGGAAGGCGTTTTTATGTAGATTCCTCCTCTTTCAGCACTGCATTGTGGTGCAAGCAAAAGAAGCAAATCCTGTCTGGCTTCCTCTCCGGCCTTTATTCACCTCCCGTGTAGCTGTGAGTGTGTGAGCCTGCAGGGCCCCATGGAATTGCCTAGAAGTAGGCTGAATCGCTGCAAGGGCTGAACAGCAGTATCGGGCAGGCTCGGGCAACGCGCGGCCCGTTCGGGTTATCGCTTCTCGGCCTTTTGGCTAAGATCAAGTGTAGTATCTGTTCTTATCAGTTTAATATCTGATACGTCCCCTATCTGGAGACCATATATTAAATGGATTTTTAGAACAGGGAGATGGAAATAGAGCTTGCTCTGTCCACTCCACGCATTGACCTGGTATTGCAGTATTTCCAGGACCGGTGCACCCTTTCCTTATGTGTTGACTAAAAGCAGATTCCAAAAGTGTTTTTTGTCTTTGCTATTGTTTCTGTCTTTCTGAAGGGATCTCCCCTTTTAATCCCATTATTTCAACACCTGTTGGACAATGCATGAGTGATAATGAGCTCATTGATTAAATGCAATTAATGAATAGATTGCCACCTCTTGTTGTGTGTCGTCTGTGTTTCTGTGTTTCCGGCATTTCACATTGGAAAACCTCATTCACCTTCCTTGTCTTCTCTCCGCCCTCCCTTTTAGGTAAGTTAAAGAGCTGCACCTGAGCCAGCCACTGATTGATTGATTGATTGATTGATTGATTGATTGATTGATTGATGCAGCACAACAGTCAAATAGTGGAGTGGAGTAGGGGAACAGCAAACAGCCAATAAAGCAGCCCGCCCGCTCGCCTGCCCGCCACAATGGACCTACCTGTGTACACTAGATGGATGTGATGGAATGTACTGTCGTCCCTACATTTCAAGAAGAAGTAAGAATTGCAGTTGCAACAAAGCCTTGCTTGCCTACAAAGAGAGCAGCAATTTGGATTTGTTACTATGTTACCTAGAAGAATAACAAACTGTGCAAGGATGGAGGTTGTAGGAGCAAGGAGAAGTTGTCTGTAAAGTTGGTGGATGCCTATTTTCCATTTTGCAGTCCCTTGTCTCCCTCTTGTGGCCTCCTGGAGGCAACTAGCTGTGCAAAAAAAAGACAGCCTGGCGGCCGGCTGTTGCAGTGTTGCCCTCTCAGGCAACACTGAGTGACTGACTGAGCCTCACCGTCTTATATAAAGTTCAGACGGAACTTTGCACGTGTCATAGTGGAGCCCTCAGGATTCCAGAGCCAGCTTTCTGACATCATAATGGGGCCTCAGAGATAAAAGCCTGGGCCCAGGCAGTGTTGGTCAGTGCTGCTCAGCAGGCAGCACTGGACTGGACTGGATTACAGCTGATACAAGGTGTGAAGGAACAAGGGGTGGCTGTGGGCATGCACTTGCTGCCGCTGCCAGTGTTTATCTGCATGGCAGCAGGGCATTTGGGCGTTGCCAGGAAGGCGTTTTTATGTAGATTCCTCCTCTTTCAGCACTGCATTGTGGTGCAAGCAAAAGAAGCAAATCCTGTCTGGCTTCCTCTCCGGCCTTTATTCACCTCCCGTGTAGCTGTGAGTGTGTGAGCCTGCAGGGCCCCATGGAATTGCCTAGAAGTAGGCTGAATCGCTGCAAGGGCTGAACAGCAGTATCGGGCAGGCTCGGGCAACGCGCGGCCCGTTCGGGTTATCGCTTCTCAGCCTTTTGGCTAAGATCAAGTGTAGTATCTGTTCTTATCAGTTTAATATCTGATACGTCCCCTATCTGGGGACCATATATTAAATGGATTTTTAGAACAGGGAGATGGAAATAGAGCTTGCTCTGTCCACTCCACGCATTGACCTGGTATTGCAGTATTTCCAGGACCGGTGCACCCTTTCCTTATGTGTTGACTAAAAGCAGATTCCAAAAGTGTTTTTTGTCTTTGCTATTGTTTCTGTCTTTCTGAAGGGATCTCCCCTTTTAATCCCATTATTTCAACACCTGTTGGACAATGCATGAGTGATAATGAGCTCATTGATTAAATGCAATTAATGAATAGATTGCCACCTCTTGTTGTGTGTCGTCTGTGTTTCTGTGTTTCCGGCATTTCACATTGGAACACCTCATTCACCTTCCTTGTCTTCTCTCCGCCCTCCCTTTTAGGTAAGTTAAAGAGCTGCACCTGAGCCAGCCACTGATTGATTGATTGATTGATTGATTGATTGATTGATTGATTGATTGATGCAGCACAACAGTCAAATAGTGGAGTGGAGTAGGGGAACAGCAAACAGCCAATAAAGCAGCCCGCCCGCTCGCCTGCCCGCCACAATGGACCTACCTGTGTACACTAGATGGATGTGATGGAATGTACTGTCGTCCCTACATTTCAAGAAGAAGTAAGAATTGCAGTTGCAACAAAGCCTTGCTTGCCTACAAAGAGAGCAGCAATTTGGATTTGTTACTATGTTACCTAGAAGAATAACAAACTGTGCAAGGATGGAGGTTGTAGGAGCAAGGAGAAGTTGTCTGTAAAGTTGGTGGATGCCTATTTTCCATTTTGCAGTCCCTTGTCTCCCTCTTGTGGCCTCCTGGAGGCAACTAGCTGTGCAAAAAAAAGACAGCCTGGCGGCCGGCTGTTGCAGTGTTGCCCTCTCAGGCAACACTGAGTGACTGACTGAGCCTCACCGTCTTATATAAAGTTCAGACGGAACTTTGCACGTGTCATAGTGGAGCCCTCAGGATTCCAGAGCCAGCTTTCTGACATCATAATGGGGCCTCAGAGATAAAAGCCTGGGCCCAGGCAGTGTTGGTCAGTGCTGCTCAGCAGGCAGCACTGGACTGGACTGGATTACAGCTGATACAAGGTGTGAAGGAACAAGGGGTGGCTGTGGGCATGCACTTGCTGCCGCTGCCAGTGTTTATCTGCATGGCAGCAGGGCATTTGGGCGTTGCCAGGAAGGCGTTTTTATGTAGATTCCTCCTCTTTCAGCACTGCATTGTGGTGCAAGCAAAAGAAGCAAATCCTGTCTGGCTTCCTCTCCGGCCTTTATTCACCTCCCGTGTAGCTGTGAGTGTGTGAGCCTGCAGGGCCCCATGGAATTGCCTAGAAGTAGGCTGAATCGCTGCAAGGGCTGAACAGCAGTATCGGGCAGGCTCGGGCAACGCGCGGCCCGTTCGGGTTATCGCTTCTCGGCCTTTTGGCTAAGATCAAGTGTAGTATCTGTTCTTATCAGTTTAATATCTGATACGTCCCCTATCTGGGGACCATATATTAAATGGATTTTTAGAACAGGGAGATGGAAATAGAGCTTGCTCTGTCCACTCCACGCATTGACCTGGTATTGCAGTATTTCCAGGACCGGTGCACCCTTTCCTTATGTGTTGACTAAAAGCAGATTCCAAAAGTGTTTTTTGTCTTTGCTATTGTTTCTGTCTTTCTGAAGGGATCTCCCCTTTTAATCCCATTATTTCAACACCTGTTGGACAATGCATGAGTGATAATGAGCTCATTGATTAAATGCAATTAATGAATAGATTGCCACCTCTTGTTGTGTGTCGTCTGTGTTTCTGTGTTTCCGGCATTTCACATTGGAACACCTCATTCACCTTCCTTGTCTTCTCTCCGCCCTCCCTTTTAGGTAAGTTAAAGAGCTGCACCTGAGCCAGCCACTGATTGATTGATTGATTGATTGATTGATTGATTGATTGATTGATTGATTGATGCAGCACAACAGTCAAATAGTGGAGTGGAGTAGGGGAACAGCAAACAGCCAATAAAGCAGCCCGCCCGCTCGCCTGCCCGCCACAATGGACCTACCTGTGTACACTAGATGGATGTGATGGAATGTACTGTCGTCCCTACATTTCAAGAAGAAGTAAGAATTGCAGTTGCAACAAAGCCTTGCTTGCCTACAAAGAGAGCAGCAATTTGGATTTGTTACTATGTTACCTAGAAGAATAACAAACTGTGCAAGGATGGAGGTTGTAGGAGCAAGGAGAAGTTGTCTGTAAAGTTGGTGGATGCCTATTTTCCATTTTGCAGTCCCTTGTCTCCCTCTTGTGGCCTCCTGGAGGCAACTAGCTGTGCAAAAAAAAGACAGCCTGGCGGCCGGCTGTTGCAGTGTTGCCCTCTCAGGCAACACTGAGTGACTGACTGAGCCTCACCGTCTTATATAAAGTTCAGACGGAACTTTGCACGTGTCATAGTGGAGCCCTCAGGATTCCAGAGCCAGCTTTCTGACATCATAATGGGGCCTCAGAGATAAAAGCCTGGGCCCAGGCAGTGTTGGTCAGTGCTGCTCAGCAGGCAGCACTGGACTGGACTGGATTACAGCTGATACAAGGTGTGAAGGAACAAGGGGTGGCTGTGGGCATGCACTTGCTGCCGCTGCCAGTGTTTATCTGCATGGCAGCAGGGCATTTGGGCGTTGCCAGGAAGGCGTTTTTATGTAGATTCCTCCTCTTTCAGCACTGCATTGTGGTGCAAGCAAAAGAAGCAAATCCTGTCTGGCTTCCTCTCCGGCCTTTATTCACCTCCCGTGTAGCTGTGAGTGTGTGAGCCTGCAGGGCCCCATGGAATTGCCTAGAAGTAGGCTGAATCGCTGCAAGGGCTGAACAGCAGTATCGGGCAGGCTCGGGCAACGCGCGGCCCGTTCGGGTTATCGCTTCTCAGCCTTTTGGCTAAGATCAAGTGTAGTATCTGTTCTTATCAGTTTAATATCTGATACGTCCCCTATCTGGGGACCATATATTAAATGGATTTTTAGAACAGGGAGATGGAAATAGAGCTTGCTCTGTCCACTCCACGCATTGACCTGGTATTGCAGTATTTCCAGGACCGGTGCACCCTTTCCTTATGTGTTGACTAAAAGCAGATTCCAAAAGTGTTTTTTGTCTTTGCTATTGTTTCTGTCTTTCTGAAGGGATCTCCCCTTTTAATCCCATTATTTCAACACCTGTTGGACAATGCATGAGTGATAATGAGCTCATTGATTAAATGCAATTAATGAATAGATTGCCACCTCTTGTTGTGTGTCGTCTGTGTTTCTGTGTTTCCGGCATTTCACATTGGAACACCTCATTCACCTTCCTTGTCTTCTCTCCGCCCTCCCTTTTAGGTAAGTTAAAGAGCTGCACCTGAGCCAGCCACTGATTGATTGATTGATTGATTGATTGATTGATTGATTGATTGATTGATGCAGCACAACAGTCAAATAGTGGAGTGGAGTAGGGGAACAGCAAACAGCCAATAAAGCAGCCCGCCCGCTCGCCTGCCCGCCACAATGGACCTACCTGTGTACACTAGATGGATGTGATGGAATGTACTGTCGTCCCTACATTTCAAGAAGAAGTAAGAATTGCAGTTGCAACAAAGCCTTGCTTGCCTACAAAGAGAGCAGCAATTTGGATTTGTTACTATGTTACCTAGAAGAATAACAAACTGTGCAAGGATGGAGGTTGTAGGAGCAAGGAGAAGTTGTCTGTAAAGTTGGTGGATGCCTATTTTCCATTTTGCAGTCCCTTGTCTCCCTCTTGTGGCCTCCTGGAGGCAACTAGCTGTGCAAAAAAAAGACAGCCTGGCGGCCGGCTGTTGCAGTGTTGCCCTCTCAGGCAACACTGAGTGACTGACTGAGCCTCACCGTCTTATATAAAGTTCAGACGGAACTTTGCACGTGTCATAGTGGAGCCCTCAGGATTCCAGAGCCAGCTTTCTGACATCATAATGGGGCCTCAGAGATAAAAGCCTGGGCCCAGGCAGTGTTGGTCAGTGCTGCTCAGCAGGCAGCACTGGACTGGACTGGATTACAGCTGATACAAGGTGTGAAGGAACAAGGGGTGGCTGTGGGCATGCACTTGCTGCCGCTGCCAGTGTTTATCTGCATGGCAGCAGGGCATTTGGGCGTTGCCAGGAAGGCGTTTTTATGTAGATTCCTCCTCTTTCAGCACTGCATTGTGGTGCAAGCAAAAGAAGCAAATCCTGTCTGGCTTCCTCTCCGGCCTTTATTCACCTCCCGTGTAGCTGTGAGTGTGTGAGCCTGCAGGGCCCCATGGAATTGCCTAGAAGTAGGCTGAATCGCTGCAAGGGCTGAACAGCAGTATCGGGCAGGCTCGGGCAACGCGCGGCCCGTTCGGGTTATCGCTTCTCGGCCTTTTGGCTAAGATCAAGTGTAGTATCTGTTCTTATCAGTTTAATATCTGATACGTCCCCTATCTGGGGACCATATATTAAATGGATTTTTAGAACAGGGAGATGGAAATAGAGCTTGCTCTGTCCACTCCACGCATTGACCTGGTATTGCAGTATTTCCAGGACCGGTGCACCCTTTCCTTATGTGTTGACTAAAAGCAGATTCCAAAAGTGTTTTTTGTCTTTGCTATTGTTTCTGTCTTTCTGAAGGGATCTCCCCTTTTAATCCCATTATTTCAACACCTGTTGGACAATGCATGAGTGATAATGAGCTCATTGATTAAATGCAATTAATGAATAGATTGCCACCTCTTGTTGTGTGTCGTCTGTGTTTCTGTGTTTCCGGCATTTCACATTGGAACACCTCATTCACCTTCCTTGTCTTCTCTCCGCCCTCCCTTTTAGGTAAGTTAAAGAGCTGCACCTGAGCCAGCCACTGATTGATTGATTGATTGATTGATTGATTGATTGATTGATTGATTGATTGATTGATGCAGCACAACAGTCAAATAGTGGAGTGGAGTAGGGGAACAGCAAACAGCCAATAAAGCAGCCCGCCCGCTCGCCTGCCCGCCACAATGGACCTACCTGTGTACACTAGATGGATGTGATGGAATGTACTGTCGTCCCTACATTTCAAGAAGAAGTAAGAATTGCAGTTGCAACAAAGCCTTGCTTGCCTACAAAGAGAGCAGCAATTTGGATTTGTTACTATGTTACCTAGAAGAATAACAAACTGTGCAAGGATGGAGGTTGTAGGAGCAAGGAGAAGTTGTCTGTAAAGTTGGTGGATGCCTATTTTCCATTTTGCAGTCCCTTGTCTCCCTCTTGTGGCCTCCTGGAGGCAACTAGCTGTGCAAAAAAAAGACAGCCTGGCGGCCGGCTGTTGCAGTGTTGCCCTCTCAGGCAACACTGAGTGACTGACTGAGCCTCACCGTCTTATATAAAGTTCAGACGGAACTTTGCACGTGTCATAGTGGAGCCCTCAGGATTCCAGAGCCAGCTTTCTGACATCATAATGGGGCCTCAGAGATAAAAGCCTGGGCCCAGGCAGTGTTGGTCAGTGCTGCTCAGCAGGCAGCACTGGACTGGACTGGATTACAGCTGATACAAGGTGTGAAGGAACAAGGGGTGGCTGTGGGCATGCACTTGCTGCCGCTGCCAGTGTTTATCTGCATGGCAGCAGGGCATTTGGGCGTTGCCAGGAAGGCGTTTTTATGTAGATTCCTCCTCTTTCAGCACTGCATTGTGGTGCAAGCAAAAGAAGCAAATCCTGTCTGGCTTCCTCTCCGGCCTTTATTCACCTCCCGTGTAGCTGTGAGTGTGTGAGCCTGCAGGGCCCCATGGAATTGCCTAGAAGTAGGCTGAATCGCTGCAAGGGCTGAACAGCAGTATCGGGCAGGCTCGGGCAACGCGCGGCCCGTTCGGGTTATCGCTTCTCGGCCTTTTGGCTAAGATCAAGTGTAGTATCTGTTCTTATCAGTTTAATATCTGATACGTCCCCTATCTGGGGACCATATATTAAATGGATTTTTAGAACAGGGAGATGGAAATAGAGCTTGCTCTGTCCACTCCACGCATTGACCTGGTATTGCAGTATTTCCAGGACCGGTGCACCCTTTCCTTATGTGTTGACTAAAAGCAGATTCCAAAAGTGTTTTTTGTCTTTGCTATTGTTTCTGTCTTTCTGAAGGGATCTCCCCTTTTAATCCCATTATTTCAACACCTGTTGGACAATGCATGAGTGATAATGAGCTCATTGATTAAATGCAATTAATGAATAGATTGCCACCTCTTGTTGTGTGTCGTCTGTGTTTCTGTGTTTCCGGCATTTCACATTGGAACACCTCATTCACCTTCCTTGTCTTCTCTCCGCCCTCCCTTTTAGGTAAGTTAAAGAGCTGCACCCTGATTGATTGATTGATTGATTGATTGATTGATTGATTGATTGATTGATTGATTGATTGATTGATTGATGCAGCACAACAGTCAAATAGTGGAGTGGAGTAGGGGAACAGCAAACAGCCAATAAAGCAGCCCGCCCGCTCGCCTGCCCGCCACAATGGACCTACCTGTGTACACTAGATGGATGTGATGGAATGTACTGTCGTCCCTACATTTCAAGAAGAAGTAAGAATTGCAGTTGCAACAAAGCCTTGCTTGCCTACAAAGAGAGCAGCAATTTGGATTTGTTACTATGTTACCTAGAAGAATAACAAACTGTGCAAGGATGGAGGTTGTAGGAGCAAGGAGAAGTTGTCTGTAAAGTTGGTGGATGCCTATTTTCCATTTTGCAGTCCCTTGTCTCCCTCTTGTGGCCTCCTGGAGGCAACTAGCTGTGCAAAAAAAAGACAGCCTGGCGGCCGGCTGTTGCAGTGTTGCCCTCTCAGGCAACACTGAGTGACTGACTGAGCCTCACCGTCTTATATAAAGTTCAGACGGAACTTTTCACGTGTCATAGTGGAGCCCTCAGGATTCCAGAGCCAGCTTTCTGACATCATAATGGGGCCTCAGAGATAAAAGCCTGGGCCCAGGCAGTGTTGGTCAGTGCTGCTCAGCAGGCAGCACTGGACTGGACTGGATTACAGCTGATACAAGGTGTGAAGGAACAAGGGGTGGCTGTGGGCATGCACTTGCTGCCGCTGCCAGTGTTTATCTGCATGGCAGCAGGGCATTTGGGCGTTGCCAGGAAGGCGTTTTTATGTAGATTCCTCCTCTTTCAGCACTGCATTGTGGTGCAAGCAAAAGAAGCAAATCCTGTCTGGCTTCCTCTCCGGCCTTTATTCACCTCCCGTGTAGCTGTGAGTGTGTGAGCCTGCAGGGCCCCATGGAATTGCCTAGAAGTAGGCTGAATCGCTGCAAGGGCTGAACAGCAGTATCGGGCAGGCTCGGGCAACGCGCGGCCCGTTCGGGTTATCGCTTCTCGGCCTTTTGGCTAAGATCAAGTGTAGTATCTGTTCTTATCAGTTTAATATCTGATACGTCCCCTATCTGGGGACCATATATTAAATGGATTTTTAGAACAGGGAGATGGAAATAGAGCTTGCTCTGTCCACTCCACGCATTGACCTGGTATTGCAGTATTTCCAGGACCGGTGCACCCTTTCCTTATGTGTTGACTAAAAGCAGATTCCAAAAGTGTTTTTTGTCTTTGCTGTTGTTTCTGTCTTTCTGAAGGGATCTCCCCTTTTAATCCCATTATTTCAACACCTGTTGGACAATGCATGAGTGATAATGAGCTCATTGATTAAATGCAATTAATGAATAGATTGCCACCTCTTGTTGTGTGTCGTCTGTGTTTCTGTGTTTCCGGCATTTCACATTGGAACACCTGATTCACCTTCCTTGTCTTCTCTCCGCCCTCCCTTTTAGGTAAGTTAAAGAGCTGCACCTGAGCCAGCCACTGATTGATTGATTGATTGATTGATTGATTGATGCAGCACAACAGTCAAATAGTGGAGTGGAGTAGGGGAACAGCAAACAGCCAATAAAGCAGCCCGCCCGCTCGCCTGCCCGCCACAATGGACCTACCTGTGTACACTAGATGGATGTGATGGAATGTACTGTCGTCCCTACATTTCAAGAAGAAGTAAGAATTGCAGTTGCAACAAAGCCTTGCTTGCCTACAAAGAGAGCAGCAATTTGGATTTGTTACTATGTTACCTAGAAGAATAACAAACTGTGCAAGGATGGAGGTTGTAGGAGCAAGGAGAAGTTGTCTGTAAAGTTGGTGGATGCCTATTTTCCATTTTGCAGTCCCTTGTCTCCCTCTTGTGGCCTCCTGGAGGCAACTAGCTGTGCAAAAAAAAGACAGCCTGGCGGCCGGCTGTTGCAGTGTTGCCCTCTCAGGCAACACTGAGTGACTGACTGAGCCTCACCGTCTTATATAAAGTTCAGACGGAACTTTGCACGTGTCATAGTGGAGCCCTCAGGATTCCAGAGCCAGCTTTCTGACATCATAATGGGGCCTCAGAGATAAAAGCCTGGGCCCAGGCAGTGTTGGTCAGTGCTGCTCAGCAGGCAGCACTGGACTGGACTGGATTACAGCTGATACAAGGTGTGAAGGAACAAGGGGTGGCTGTGGGCATGCACTTGCTGCCGCTGCCAGTGTTTATCTGCATGGCAGCAGGGCATTTGGGCGTTGCCAGGAAGGCGTTTTTATGTAGATTCCTCCTCTTTCAGCACTGCATTGTGGTGCAAGCAAAAGAAGCAAATCCTGTCTGGCTTCCTCTCCGGCCTTTATTCACCTCCGGTGTAGCTGTGAGTGTGTGAGCCTGCAGGGCCCCATGGAATTGCCTAGAAGTAGGCTGAATCGCTGCAAGGGCTGAACAGCAGTATCGGGCAGGCTCGGGCAACGCGCGGCCCGTTCGGGTTATCGCTTCTCGGCCTTTTGGCTAAGATCAAGTGTAGTATCTGTTCTTATCAGTTTAATATCTGATACGTCCCCTATCTGGGGACCATATATTAAATGGATTTTTAGAACAGGGAGATGGAAATAGAGCTTGCTCTGTCCACTCCACGCATTGACCTGGTATTGCAGTATTTCCAGGACCGGTGCACCCTTTCCTTATGTGTTGACTAAAAGCAGATTCCAAAAGTGTTTTTTGTCTTTGCTATTGTTTCTGTCTTTCTGAAGGGATCTCCCCTTTTAATCCCATTATTTCAACACCTGTTGGACAATGCATGAGTGATAATGAGCTCATTGATTAAATGCAATTAATGAATAGATTGCCACCTCTTGTTGTGTGTCGTCTGTGTTTCTGTGTTTCCGGCATTTCACATTGGAACACCTCATTCACCTTCCTTGTCTTCTCTCCGCCCTCCCTTTTAGGTAAGTTAAAGAGCTGCACCTGAGCCAGCCACTGATTGATTGATTGATTGATTGATTGATTGATTGATTGATTGATTGATTGATTGATGCAGCACAACAGTCAAATAGTGGAGTGGAGTAGGGGAACAGCAAACAGCCAATAAAGCAGCCCGCCCGCTCGCCTGCCCGCCACAATGGACCTACCTGTGTACACTAGATGGATGTGATGGAATGTACTGTCGTCCCTACATTTCAAGAAGAAGTAAGAATTGCAGTTGCAACAAAGCCTTGCTTGCCTACAAAGAGAGCAGCAATTTGGATTTGTTACTATGTTACCTAGAAGAATAACAAACTGTGCAAGGATGGAGGTTGTAGGAGCAAGGAGAAGTTGTCTGTAAAGTTGGTGGATGCCTATTTTCCATTTTGCAGTCCCTTGTCTCCCTCTTGTGGCCTCCTGGAGGCAACTAGCTGTGCAAAAAAAAGACAGCCTGGCGGCCGGCTGTTGCAGTGTTGCCCTCTCAGGCAACACTGAGTGACTGACTGAGCCTCACCGTCTTATATAAAGTTCAGACGGAACTTTGCACGTGTCATAGTGGAGCCCTCAGGATTCCAGAGCCAGCTTTCTGACATCATAATGGGGCCTCAGAGATAAAAGCCTGGGCCCAGGCAGTGTTGGTCAGTGCTGCTCAGCAGGCAGCACTGGACTGGACTGGATTACAGCTGATACAAGGTGTGAAGGAACAAGGGGTGGCTGTGGGCATGCACTTGCTGCCGCTGCCAGTGTTTATCTGCATGGCAGCAGGGCATTTGGGCGTTGCCAGGAAGGCGTTTTTATGTAGATTCCTCCTCTTTCAGCACTGCATTGTGGTGCAAGCAAAAGAAGCAAATCCTGTCTGGCTTCCTCTCCGGCCTTTATTCACCTCCCGTGTAGCTGTGAGTGTGTGAGCCTGCAGGGCCCCATGGAATTGCCTAGAAGTAGGCTGAATCGCTGCAAGGGCTGAACAGCAGTATCGGGCAGGCTCGGGCAACGCGCGGCCCGTTCGGGTTATCGCTTCTCGGCCTTTTGGCTAAGATCAAGTGTAGTATCTGTTCTTATCAGTTTAATATCTGATACGTCCCCTATCTGGGGACCATATATTAAATGGATTTTTAGAACAGGGAGATGGAAATAGAGCTTGCTCTGTCCACTCCACGCATTGACCTGGTATTGCAGTATTTCCAGGACCGGTGCACCCTTTCCTTATGTGTTGACTAAAAGCAGATTCCAAAAGTGTTTTTTGTCTTTGCTATTGTTTCTGTCTTTCTGAAGGGATCTCCCCTTTTAATCCCATTATTTCAACACCTGTTGGACAATGCATGAGTGATAATGAGCTCATTGATTAAATGCAATTAATGAATAGATTGCCACCTCTTGTTGTGTGTCGTCTGTGTTTCTGTGTTTCCGGCATTTCACATTGGAACACCTCATTCACCTTCCTTGTCTTCTCTCCGCCCTCCCTTTTAGGTAAGTTAAAGAGCTGCACCTGAGCCAGCCACTGATTGATTGATTGATTGATTGATTGATTGATTGATTGATTGATTGATTGATGCAGCACAACAGTCAAATAGTGGAGTGGAGTAGGGGAACAGCAAACAGCCAATAAAGCAGCCCGCCCGCTCGCCTGCCCGCCACAATGGACCTACCTGTGTACACTAGATGGATGTGATGGAATGTACTGTCGTCCCTACATTTCAAGAAGAAGTAAGAATTGCAGTTGCAACAAAGCCTTGCTTGCCTACAAAGAGAGCAGCAATTTGGATTTGTTACTATGTTACCTAGAAGAATAACAAACTGTGCAAGGATGGAGGTTGTAGGAGCAAGGAGAAGTTGTCTGTAAAGTTGGTGGATGCCTATTTTCCATTTTGCAGTCCCTTGTCTCCCTCTTGTGGCCTCCTGGAGGCAACTAGCTGTGCAAAAAAAAGACAGCCTGGCGGCCGGCTGTTGCAGTGTTGCCCTCTCAGGCAACACTGAGTGACTGACTGAGCCTCACCGTCTTATATAAAGTTCAGACGGAACTTTGCACGTGTCATAGTGGAGCCCTCAGGATTCCAGAGCCAGCTTTCTGACATCATAATGGGGCCTCAGAGATAAAAGCCTGGGCCCAGGCAGTGTTGGTCAGTGCTGCTCAGCAGGCAGCACTGGACTGGACTGGATTACAGCTGATACAAGGTGTGAAGGAACATGGGGTGGCTGTGGGCATGCACTTGCTGCCGCTGCCAGTGTTTATCTGCATGGCAGCAGGGCATTTGGGCGTTGCCAGGAAGGCGTTTTTATGTAGATTCCTCCTCTTTCAGCACTGCATTGTGGTGCAAGCAAAAGAAGCAAATCCTGTCTGGCTTCCTCTCCGGCCTTTATTCACCTCCCGTGTAGCTGTGAGTGTGTGAGCCTGCAGGGCCCCATGGAATTGCCTAGAAGTAGGCTGAATCGCTGCAAGGGCTGAACAGCAGTATCGGGCAGGCTCGGGCAACGCGCGGCCCGTTCGGGTTATCGCTTCTCGGCCTTTTGGCTAAGATCAAGTGTAGTATCTGTTCTTATCAGTTTAATATCTGATACGTCCCCTATCTGGGGACCATATATTAAATGGATTTTTAGAACAGGGAGATGGAAATAGAGCTTGCTCTGTCCACTCCACGCATTGACCTGGTATTGCAGTATTTCCAGGACCGGTGCACCCTTTCCTTATGTGTTGACTAAAAGCAGATTCCAAAAGTGTTTTTTGTCTTTGCTATTGTTTCTGTCTTTCTGAAGGGATCTCCCCTTTTAATCCCATTATTTCAACACCTGTTGGACAATGCATGAGTGATAATGAGCTCATTGATTAAATGCAATTAATGAATAGATTGCCACCTCTTGTTGTGTGTCGTCTGTGTTTCTGTGTTTCCGGCATTTCACATTGGAACACCTCATTCACCTTCCTTGTCTTCTCTCCGCCCTCCCTTTTAGGTAAGTTAAAGAGCTGCACCTGAGCCAGCCACTGATTGATTGATTGATTGATTGATTGATTGATTGATTGATTGATTGATTGATTGATTGATTGATTGCAGCACAACAGTCAAATAGTGGAGTGGAGTAGGGGAACAGCAAACAGCCAATAAAGCAGCCCGCCCGCTCGCCTGCCCGCCACAATGGACCTACCTGTGTACACTAGATGGATGTGATGGAATGTACTGTCGTCCCTACATTTCAAGAAGAAGTAAGAATTGCAGTTGCAACAAAGCCTTGCTTGCCTACAAAGAGAGCAGCAATTTGGATTTGTTACTATGTTACCTAGAAGAATAACAAACTGTGCAAGGATGGAGGTTGTAGGAGCAAGGAGAAGTTGTCTGTAAAGTTGGTGGATGCCTATTTTCCATTTTGCAGTCCCTTGTCTCCCTCTTGTGGCCTCCTGGAGGCAACTAGCTGTGCAAAAAAAAGACAGCCTGGCGGCCGGCTGTTGCAGTGTTGCCCTCTCAGGCAACACTGAGTGACTGACTGAGCCTCACCGTCTTATATAAAGTTCAGACGGAACTTTGCACGTGTCATAGTGGAGCCCTCAGGATTCCAGAGCCAGCTTTCTGACATCATAATGGGGCCTCAGAGATAAAAGCCTGGGCCCAGGCAGTGTTGGTCAGTGCTGCTCAGCAGGCAGCACTGGACTGGACTGGATTACAGCTGATACAAGGTGTGAAGGAACAAGGGGTGGCTGTGGGCATGCACTTGCTGCCGCTGCCAGTGTTTATCTGCATGGCAGCAGGGCATTTGGGCGTTGCCAGGAAGGCGTTTTTATGTAGATTCCTCCTCTTTCAGCACTGCATTGTGGTGCAAGCAAAAGAAGCAAATCCTGTCTGGCTTCCTCTCCGGCCTTTATTCACCTCCCGTGTAGCTGTGAGTGTGTGAGCCTGCAGGGCCCCATGGAATTGCCTAGAAGTAGGCTGAATCGCTGCAAGGGCTGAACAGCAGTATCGGGCAGGCTCGGGCAACGCGCGGCCCGTTCGGGTTATCGCTTCTCGGCCTTTTGGCTAAGATCAAGTGTAGTATCTGTTCTTATCAGTTTAATATCTGATACGTCCCCTATCTGGGGACCATATATTAAATGGATTTTTAGAACAGGGAGATGGAAATAGAGCTTGCTCTGTCCACTCCACGCATTGACCTGGTATTGCAGTATTTCCAGGACCGGTGCACCCTTTCCTTATGTGTTGACTAAAAGCAGATTCCAAAAGTGTTTTTTGTCTTTGCTATTGTTTCTGTCTTTCTGAAGGGATCTCCCCTTTTAATCCCATTATTTCAACACCTGTTGGACAATGCATGAGTGATAATGAGCTCATTGATTAAATGCAATTAATGAATAGATTGCCACCTCTTGTTGTGTGTCGTCTGTGTTTCTGTGTTTCCGGCATTTCACATTGGAACACCTCATTCACCTTCCTTGTCTTCTCTCCGCCCTCCCTTTTAGGTAAGTTAAAGAGCTGCACCTGAGCCAGCCACTGATTGATTGATTGATTGATTGATTGATTGATTGATGCAGCACAACAGTCAAATAGTGGAGTGGAGTAGGGGAACAGCAAACAGCCAATAAAGCAGCCCGCCCGCTCGCCTGCCCGCCACAATGGACCTACCTGTGTACACTAGATGGATGTGATGGAATGTACTGTCGTCCCTACATTTCAAGAAGAAGTAAGAATTGCAGTTGCAACAAAGCCTTGCTTGCCTACAAAGAGAGCAGCAATTTGGATTTGTTACTATGTTACCTAGAAGAATAACAAACTGTGCAAGGATGGAGGTTGTAGGAGCAAGGAGAAGTTGTCTGTAAAGTTGGTGGATGCCTATTTTCCATTTTGCAGTCCCTTGTCTCCCTCTTGTGGCCTCCTGGAGGCAACTAGCTGTGCAAAAAAAAGACAGCCTGGCGGCCGGCTGTTGCAGTGTTGCCCTCTCAGGCAACACTGAGTGACTGACTGAGCCTCACCGTCTTATATAAAGTTCAGACGGAACTTTGCACGTGTCATAGTGGAGCCCTCAGGATTCCAGAGCCAGCTTTCTGACATCATAATGGGGCCTCAGAGATAAAAGCCTGGGCCCAGGCAGTGTTGGTCAGTGCTGCTCAGCAGGCAGCACTGGACTGGACTGGATTACAGCTGATACAAGGTGTGAAGGAACAAGGGGTGGCTGTGGGCATGCACTTGCTGCCGCTGCCAGTGTTTATCTGCATGGCAGCAGGGCATTTGGGCGTTGCCAGGAAGGCGTTTTTATGTAGATTCCTCCTCTTTCAGCACTGCATTGTGGTGCAAGCAAAAGAAGCAAATCCTGTCTGGCTTCCTCTCCGGCCTTTATTCACCTCCCGTGTAGCTGTGAGTGTGTGAGCCTGCAGGGCCCCATGGAATTGCCTAGAAGTAGGCTGAATCGCTGCAAGGGCTGAACAGCAGTATCGGGCAGGCTCGGGCAACGCGCGGCCCGTTCGGGTTATCGCTTCTCGGCCTTTTGGCTAAGATCAAGTGTAGTATCTGTTCTTATCAGTTTAATATCTGATACGTCCCCTATCTGGGGACCATATATTAAATGGATTTTTAGAACAGGGAGATGGAAATAGAGCTTGCTCTGTCCACTCCACGCATTGACCTGGTATTGCAGTATTTCCAGGACCGGTGCACCCTTTCCTTATGTGTTGACTAAAAGCAGATTCCAAAAGTGTTTTTTGTCTTTGCTATTGTTTCTGTCTTTCTGAAGGGATCTCCCCTTTTAATCCCATTATTTCAACACCTGTTGGACAATGCATGAGTGATAATGAGCTCATTGATTAAATGCAATTAATGAATAGATTGCCACCTCTTGTTGTGTGTCGTCTGTGTTTCTGTGTTTCCGGCATTTCACATTGGAACACCTCATTCACCTTCCTTGTCTTCTCTCCGCCCTCCCTTTTAGGTAAGTTAAAGAGCTGCACCTGAGCCAGCCACTGATTGATTGATTGATTGATTGATTGATTGATTGATTGATTGATGCAGCACAACAGTCAAATAGTGGAGTGGAGTAGGGGAACAGCAAACAGCCAATAAAGCAGCCCGCCCGCTCGCCTGCCCGCCACAATGGACCTACCTGTGTACACTAGATGGATGTGATGGAATGTACTGTCGTCCCTACATTTCAAGAAGAAGTAAGAATTGCAGTTGCAACAAAGCCTTGCTTGCCTACAAAGAGAGCAGCAATTTGGATTTGTTACTATGTTACCTAGAAGAATAACAAACTGTGCAAGGATGGAGGTTGTAGGAGCAAGGAGAAGTTGTCTGTAAAGTTGGTGGATGCCTATTTTCCATTTTGCAGTCCCTTGTCTCCCTCTTGTGGCCTCCTGGAGGCAACTAGCTGTGCAAAAAAAAGACAGCCTGGCGGCCGGCTGTTGCAGTGTTGCCCTCTCAGGCAACACTGAGTGACTGACTGAGCCTCACCGTCTTATATAAAGTTCAGACGGAACTTTGCACGTGTCATAGTGGAGCCCTCAGGATTCCAGAGCCAGCTTTCTGACATCATAATGGGGCCTCAGAGATAAAAGCCTGGGCCCAGGCAGTGTTGGTCAGTGCTGCTCAGCAGGCAGCACTGGACTGGACTGGATTACAGCTGATACAAGGTGTGAAGGAACAAGGGGTGGCTGTGGGCATGCACTTGCTGCCGCTGCCAGTGTTTATCTGCATGGCAGCAGGGCATTTGGGCGTTGCCAGGAAGGCGTTTTTATGTAGATTCCTCCTCTTTCAGCACTGCATTGTGGTGCAAGCAAAAGAAGCAAATCCTGTCTGGCTTCCTCTCCGGCCTTTATTCACCTCCCGTGTAGCTGTGAGTGTGTGAGCCTGCAGGGCCCCATGGAATTGCCTAGAAGTAGGCTGAATCGCTGCAAGGGCTGAACAGCAGTATCGGGCAGGCTCGGGCAACGCGCGGCCCGTTCGGGTTATCGCTTCTCGGCCTTTTGGCTAAGATCAAGTGTAGTATCTGTTCTTATCAGTTTAATATCTGATACGTCCCCTATCTGGGGACCATATATTAAATGGATTTTTAGAACAGGGAGATGGAAATAGAGCTTGCTCTGTCCACTCCACGCATTGACCTGGTATTGCAGTATTTCCAGGACCGGTGCACCCTTTCCTTATGTGTTGACTAAAAGCAGATTCCAAAAGTGTTTTTTGTCTTTGCTATTGTTTCTGTCTTTCTGAAGGGATCTCCCCTTTTAATCCCATTATTTCAACACCTGTTGGACAATGCATGAGTGATAATGAGCTCATTGATTAAATGCAATTAATGAATAGATTGCCACCTCTTGTTGTGTGTCGTCTGTGTTTCTGTGTTTCCGGCATTTCACATTGGAACACCTCATTCACCTTCCTTGTCTTCTCTCCGCCCTCCCTTTTAGGTAAGTTAAAGAGCTGCACCTGAGCCAGCCACTGATTGATTGATTGATTGATTGATTGATTGATTGATTGATTGATTGATTGATTGATTGATGCAGCACAACAGTCAAATAGTGGAGTGGAGTAGGGGAACAGCAAACAGCCAATAAAGCAGCCCGCCCGCTCGCCTGCCCGCCACAATGGACCTACCTGTGTACACTAGATGGATGTGATGGAATGTACTGTCGTCCCTACATTTCAAGAAGAAGTAAGAATTGCAGTTGCAACAAAGCCTTGCCTGCCTACAAAGAGAGCAGCAATTTGGATTTGTTACTATGTTACCTAGAAGAATAACAAACTGTGCAAGGATGGAGGTTGTAGGAGCAAGGAGAAGTTGTCTGTAAAGTTGGTGGATGCCTATTTTCCATTTTGCAGTCCCTTGTCTCCCTCTTGTGGCCTCCTGGAGGCAACTAGCTGTGCAAAAAAAAGACAGCCTGGCGGCCGGCTGTTGCAGTGTTGCCCTCTCAGGCAACACTGAGTGACTGACTGAGCCTCACCGTCTTATATAAAGTTCAGACGGAACTTTGCACGTGTCATAGTGGAGCCCTCAGGATTCCAGAGCCAGCTTTCTGACATCATAATGGGGCCTCAGAGATAAAAGCCTGGGCCCAGGCAGTGTTGGTCAGTGCTGCTCAGCAGGCAGCACTGGACTGGACTGGATTACAGCTGATACAAGGTGTGAAGGAACAAGGGGTGGCTGTGGGCATGCACTTGCTGCCGCTGCCAGTGTTTATCTGCATGGCAGCAGGGCATTTGGGCGTTGCCAGGAAGGCGTTTTTATGTAGATTCCTCCTCTTTCAGCACTGCATTGTGGTGCAAGCAAAAGAAGCAAATCCTGTCTGGCTTCCTCTCCGGCCTTTATTCACCTCCCGTGTAGCTGTGAGTGTGTGAGCCTGCAGGGCCCCATGGAATTGCCTAGAAGTAGGCTGAATCGCTGCAAGGGCTGAACAGCAGTATCGGGCAGGCTCGGGCAACGCGCGGCCCGTTCGGGTTATCGCTTCTCGGCCTTTTGGCTAAGATCAAGTGTAGTATCTGTTCTTATCAGTTTAATATCTGATACGTCCCCTATCTGGGGACCATATATTAAATGGATTTTTAGAACAGGGAGATGGAAATAGAGCTTGCTCTGTCCACTCCACGCATTGACCTGGTATTGCAGTATTTCCAGGACCGGTGCACCCTTTCCTTATGTGTTGACTAAAAGCAGATTCCAAAAGTGTTTTTTGTCTTTGCTATTGTTTCTGTCTTTCTGAAGGGATCTCCCCTTTTAATCCCATTATTTCAACACCTGTTGGACAATGCATGAGTGATAATGAGCTCATTGATTAAATGCAATTAATGAATAGATTGCCACCTCTTGTTGTGTGTCGTCTGTGTTTCTGTGTTTCCGGCATTTCACATTGGAACACCTCATTCACCTTCCTTGTCTTCTCTCCGCCCTCCCTTTTAGGTAAGTTAAAGAGCTGCACCTGAGCCAGCCACTGATTGATTGATTGATTGATTGATTGATTGATTGATGCAGCACAACAGTCAAATAGTGGAGTGGAGTAGGGGAACAGCAAACAGCCAATAAAGCAGCCCGCCCGCTCGCCTGCCCGCCACAATGGACCTACCTGTGTACACTAGATGGATGTGATGGAATGTACTGTCGTCCCTACATTTCAAGAAGAAGTAAGAATTGCAGTTGCAACAAAGCCTTGCTTGCCTACAAAGAGAGCAGCAATTTGGATTTGTTACTATGTTACCTAGAAGAATAACAAACTGTGCAAGGATGGAGGTTGTAGGAGCAAGGAGAAGTTGTCTGTAAAGTTGGTGGATGCCTATTTTCCATTTTGCAGTCCCTTGTCTCCCTCTTGTGGCCTCCTGGAGGCAACTAGCTGTGCAAAAAAAAGACAGCCTGGCGGCCGGCTGTTGCAGTGTTGCCCTCTCAGGCAACACTGAGTGACTGACTGAGCCTCACCGTCTTATATAAAGTTCAGACGGAACTTTGCACGTGTCATAGTGGAGCCCTCAGGATTCCAGAGCCAGCTTTCTGACATCATAATGGGGCCTCAGAGATAAAAGCCTGGGCCCAGGCAGTGTTGGTCAGTGCTGCTCAGCAGGCAGCACTGGACTGGACTGGATTACAGCTGATACAAGGTGTGAAGGAACAAGGGGTGGCTGTGGGCATGCACTTGCTGCCGCTGCCAGTGTTTATCTGCATGGCAGCAGGGCATTTGGGCGTTGCCAGGAAGGCGTTTTTATGTAGATTCCTCCTCTTTCAGCACTGCATTGTGGTGCAAGCAAAAGAAGCAAATCCTGTCTGGCTTCCTCTCCGGCCTTTATTCACCTCCCGTGTAGCTGTGAGTGTGTGAGCCTGCAGGGCCCCATGGAATTGCCTAGAAGTAGGCTGAATCGCTGCAAGGGCTGAACAGCAGTATCGGGCAGGCTCGGGCAACGCGCGGCCCGTTCGGGTTATCGCTTCTCGGCCTTTTGGCTAAGATCAAGTGTAGTATCTGTTCTTATCAGTTTAATATCTGATACGTCCCCTATCTGGGGACCATATATTAAATGGATTTTTAGAACAGGGAGATGGAAATAGAGCTTGCTCTGTCCACTCCACGCATTGACCTGGTATTGCAGTATTTCCAGGACCGGTGCACCCTTTCCTTATGTGTTGACTAAAAGCAGATTCCAAAAGTGTTTTTTGTCTTTGCTATTGTTTCTGTCTTTCTGAAGGGATCTCCCCTTTTAATCCCATTATTTCAACACCTGTTGGACAATGCATGAGTGATAATGAGCTCATTGATTAAATGCAATTAATGAATAGATTGCCACCTCTTGTTGTGTGTCGTCTGTGTTTCTGTGTTTCCGGCATTTCACATTGGAACACCTCATTCACCTTCCTTGTCTTCTCTCCGCCCTCCCTTTTAGGTAAGTTAAAGAGCTGCACCTGAGCCAGCCACTGATTGATTGATTGATTGATTGATTGATTGATGCAGCACAACAGTCAAATAGTGGAGTGGAGTAGGGGAACAGCAAACAGCCAATAAAGCAGCCCGCCCGCTCGCCTGCCCGCCACAATGGATCTACCTGTGTACACTAGATGGATGTGATGGAATGTACTGTCGTCCCTACATTTCAAGAAGAAGTAAGAATTGCAGTTGCAACAAAGCCTTGCTTGCCTACAAAGAGAGCAGCAATTTGGATTTGTTACTATCTTACCTAGAAGAATAACAAACTGTGCAAGGATGGAGGTTGTAGGAGCAAGGAGAAGTTGTCTGTAAAGTTGGTGGATGCCTATTTTCCATTTTGCAGTCCCTTGTCTCCCTCTTGTGGCCTCCTGGAGGCAACTAGCTGTGCAAAAAAAAGACAGCCTGGCGGCCGGCTGTTGCAGTGTTGCCCTCTCAGGCAACACTGAGTGACTGACTGAGCCTCACCGTCTTATATAAAGTTCAGACGGAACTTTGCACGTGTCATAGTGGAGCCCTCAGGATTCCAGAGCCAGCTTTCTGACATCATAATGGGGCCTCAGAGATAAAAGCCTGGGCCCAGGCAGTGTTGGTCAGTGCTGCTCAGCAGGCAGCACTGGACTGGACTGGATTACAGCTGATACAAGGTGTGAAGGAACAAGGGGTGGCTGTGGGCATGCACTTGCTGCCGCTGCCAGTGTTTATCTGCATGGCAGCAGGGCATTTGGGCGTTGCCAGGAAGGCGTTTTTATGTAGATTCCTCCTCTTTCAGCACTGCATTGTGGTGCAAGCAAAAGAAGCAAATCCTGTCTGGCTTCCTCTCCGGCCTTTATTCACCTCCCGTGTAGCTGTGAGTGTGTGAGCCTGCAGGGCCCCATGGAATTGCCTAGAAGTAGGCTGAATCGCTGCAAGGGCTGAACAGCAGTATCGGGCAGGCTCGGGCAACGCGCGGCCCGTTCGGGTTATCGCTTCTCGGCCTTTTGGCTAAGATCAAGTGTAGTATCTGTTCTTATCAGTTTAATATCTGATACGTCCCCTATCTGGGGACCATATATTAAATGGATTTTTAGAACAGGGAGATGGAAATAGAGCTTGCTCTGTCCACTCCACGCATTGACCTGGTATTGCAGTATTTCCAGGACCGGTGCACCCTTTCCTTATGTGTTGACTAAAAGCAGATTCCAAAAGTGTTTTTTGTCTTTGCTATTGTTTCTGTCTTTCTGAAGGGATCTCCCCTTTTAATCCCATTATTTCAACACCTGTTGGACAATGCATGAGTGATAATGAGCTCATTGATTAAATGCAATTAATGAATAGATTGCCACCTCTTGTTGTGTGTCGTCTGTGTTTCTGTGTTTCCGGCATTTCACATTGGAACACCTCATTCACCTTCCTTGTCTTCTCTCCGCCCTCCCTTTTAGGTAAGTTAAAGAGCTGCACCTGAGCCAGCCACTGATTGATTGATTGATTGATTGATTGATTGATTGATTGATTGATTGATGCAGCACAACAGTCAAATAGTGGAGTGGAGTAGGGGAACAGCAAACAGCCAATAAAGCAGCCCGCCCGCTCGCCTGCCCGCCACAATGGACCTACCTGTGTACACTAGATGGATGTGATGGAATGTACTGTCGTCCCTACATTTCAAGAAGAAGTAAGAATTGCAGTTGCAACAAAGCCTTGCTTGCCTACAAAGAGAGCAGCAATTTGGATTTGTTACTATGTTACCTAGAAGAATAACAAACTGTGCAAGGATGGAGGTTGTAGGAGCAAGGAGAAGTTGTCTGTAAAGTTGGTGGATGCCTATTTTCCATTTTGCAGTCCCTTGTCTCCCTCTTGTGGCCTCCTGGAGGCAACTAGCTGTGCAAAAAAAAGACAGCCTGGCGGCCGGCTGTTGCAGTGTTGCCCTCTCAGGCAACACTGAGTGACTGACTGAGCCTCACCGTCTTATATAAAGTTCAGACGGAACTTTGCACGTGTCATAGTGGAGCCCTCAGGATTCCAGAGCCAGCTTTCTGACATCATAATGGGGCCTCAGAGATAAAAGCCTGGGCCCAGGCAGTGTTGGTCAGTGCTGCTCAGCAGGCAGCACTGGACTGGACTGGATTACAGCTGATACAAGGTGTGAAGGAACAAGGGGTGGCTGTGGGCATGCACTTGCTGCCGCTGCCAGTGTTTATCTGCATGGCAGCAGGGCATTTGGGCGTTGCCAGGAAGGCGTTTTTATGTAGATTCCTCCTCTTTCAGCACTGCATTGTGGTGCAAGCAAAAGAAGCAAATCCTGTCTGGCTTCCTCTCCGGCCTTTATTCACCTCCCGTGTAGCTGTGAGTGTGTGAGCCTGCAGGGCCCCATGGAATTGCCTAGAAGTAGGCTGAATCGCTGCAAGGGCTGAACAGCAGTATCGGGCAGGCTCGGGCAACGCGCGGCCCGTTCGGGTTATCGCTTCTCGGCCTTTTGGCTAAGATCAAGTGTAGTATCTGTTCTTATCAGTTTAATATCTGATACGTCCCCTATCTGGGGACCATATATTAAATGGATTTTTAGAACAGGGAGATGGAAATAGAGCTTGCTCTGTCCACTCCACGCATTGACCTGGTATTGCAGTATTTCCAGGACCGGTGCACCCTTTCCTTATGTGTTGACTAAAAGCAGATGCCAAAAGTGTTTTTTGTCTTTGCTATTGTTTCTGTCTTTCTGAAGGGATCTCCCCTTTTAATCCCATTATTTCAACACCTGTTGGACAATGCATGAGTGATAATGAGCTCATTGATTAAATGCAATTAATGAATAGATTGCCACCTCTTGTTGTGTGTCGTCTGTGTTTCTGTGTTTCCGGCATTTCACATTGGAACACCTCATTCACCTTCCTTGTCTTCTCTCCGCCCTCCCTTTTAGGTAAGTTAAAGAGCTGCACCTGAGCCAGCCACTGATTGATTGATTGATTGATTGATTGATTGATTGATTGATTGATTGATTGATTGATTGATGCAGCACAACAGTCAAATAGTGGAGTGGAGTAGGGGAACAGCAAACAGCCAATAAAGCAGCCCGCCCGCTCGCCTGCCCGCCACAATGGACCTACCTGTGTACACTAGATGGATGTGATGGAATGTACTGTCGTCCCTACATTTCAAGAAGAAGTAAGAATTGCAGTTGCAACAAAGCCTTGCTTGCCTACAAAGAGAGCAGCAATTTGGATTTGTTACTATGTTACCTAGAAGAATAACAAACTGTGCAAGGATGGAGGTTGTAGGAGCAAGGAGAAGTTGTCTGTAAAGTTGGTGGATGCCTATTTTCCATTTTGCAGTCCCTTGTCTCCCTCTTGTGGCCTCCTGGAGGCAACTAGCTGTGCAAAAAAAAGACAGCCTGGCGGCCGGCTGTTGCAGTGTTGCCCTCTCAGGCAACACTGAGTGACTGACTGAGCCTCACCGTCTTATATAAAGTTCAGACGGAACTTTGCACGTGTCATAGTGGAGCCCTCAGGATTCCAGAGCCAGCTTTCTGACATCATAATGGGGCCTCAGAGATAAAAGCCTGGGCCCAGGCAGTGTTGGTCAGTGCTGCTCAGCAGGCAGCACTGGACTGGACTGGATTACAGCTGATACAAGGTGTGAAGGAACAAGGGGTGGCTGTGGGCATGCACTTGCTGCCGCTGCCAGTGTTTATCTGCATGGCAGCAGGGCATTTGGGCGTTGCCAGGAAGGCGTTTTTATGTAGATTCCTCCTCTTTCAGCACTGCATTGTGGTGCAAGCAAAAGAAGCAAATCCTGTCTGGCTTCCTCTCCGGCCTTTATTCACCTCCCGTGTAGCTGTGAGTGTGTGAGCCTGCAGGGCCCCATGGAATTGCCTAGAAGTAGGCTGAATCGCTGCAAGGGCTGAACAGCAGTATCGGGCAGGCTCGGGCAACGCGCGGCCCGTTCGGGTTATCGCTTCTCGGCCTTTTGGCTAAGATCAAGTGTAGTATCTGTTCTTATCAGTTTAATATCTGATACGTCCCCTATCTGGGGACCATATATTAAATGGATTTTTAGAACAGGGAGATGGAAATAGAGCTTGCTCTGTCCACTCCACGCATTGACCTGGTATTGCAGTATTTCCAGGACCGGTGCACCCTTTCCTTATGTGTTGACTAAAAGCAGATTCCAAAAGTGTTTTTTGTCTTTGCTATTGTTTCTGTCTTTCTGAAGGGATCTCCCCTTTTAATCCCATTATTTCAACACCTGTTGGACAATGCATGAGTGATAATGAGCTCATTGATTAAATGCAATTAATGAATAGATTGCCACCTCTTGTTGTGTGTCGTCTGTGTTTCTGTGTTTCCGGCATTTCACATTGGAACACCTCATTCACCTTCCTTGTCTTCTCTCCGCCCTCCCTTTTAGGTAAGTTAAAGAGCTGCACCTGAGCCAGCCACTGATTGATTGATTGATTGATTGATTGATTGATTGATTGATTGATTGATTGATTGATGCAGCACAACAGTCAAATAGTGGAGTGGAGTAGGGGAACAGCAAACAGCCAATAAAGCAGCCCGCCCGCTCGCCTGCCCGCCACAATGGACCTACCTGTGTACACTAGATGGATGTGATGGAATGTACTGTCGTCCCTACATTTCAAGAAGAAGTAAGAATTGCAGTTGCAACAAAGCCTTGCTTGCCTACAAAGAGAGCAGCAATTTGGATTTGTTACTATGTTACCTAGAAGAATAACAAACTGTGCAAGGATGGAGGTTGTAGGAGCAAGGAGAAGTTGTCTGTAAAGTTGGTGGATGCCTATTTTCCATTTTGCAGTCCCTTGTCTCCCTCTTGTGGCCTCCTGGAGGCAACTAGCTGTGCAAAAAAAAGACAGCCTGGCGGCCGGCTGTTGCAGTGTTGCCCTCTCAGGCAACACTGAGTGACTGACTGAGCCTCACCGTCTTATATAAAGTTCAGACGGAACTTTGCACGTGTCATAGTGGAGCCCTCAGGATTCCAGAGCCAGCTTTCTGACATCATAATGGGGCCTCAGAGATAAAAGCCTGGGCCCAGGCAGTGTTGGTCAGTGCTGCTCAGCAGGCAGCACTGGACTGGACTGGATTACAGCTGATACAAGGTGTGAAGGAACAAGGGGTGGCTGTGGGCATGCACTTGCTGCCGCTGCCAGTGTTTATCTGCATGGCAGCAGGGCATTTGGGCGTTGCCAGGAAGGCGTTTTTATGTAGATTCCTCCTCTTTCAGCACTGCATTGTGGTGCAAGCAAAAGAAGCAAATCCTGTCTGGCTTCCTCTCCGGCCTTTATTCACCTCCCGTGTAGCTGTGAGTGTGTGAGCCTGCAGGGCCCCATGGAATTGCCTAGAAGTAGGCTGAATCGCTGCAAGGGCTGAACAGCAGTATCGGGCAGGCTCGGGCAACGCGCGGCCCGTTCGGGTTATCGCTTCTCGGCCTTTTGGCTAAGATCAAGTGTAGTATCTGTTCTTATCAGTTTAATATCTGATACGTCCCCTATCTGGGGACCATATATTAAATGGATTTTTAGAACAGGGAGATGGAAATAGAGCTTGCTCTGTCCACTCCACGCATTGACCTGGTATTGCAGTATTTCCAGGACCGGTGCACCCTTTCCTTATGTGTTGACTAAAAGCAGATTCCAAAAGTGTTTTTTGTCTTTGCTATTGTTTCTGTCTTTCTGAAGGGATCTCCCCTTTTAATCCCATTATTTCAACACCTGTTGGACAATGCATGAGTGATAATGAGCTCATTGATTAAATGCAATTAATGAATAGATTGCCACCTCTTGTTGTGTGTCGTCTGTGTTTCTGTGTTTCCGGCATTTCACATTGGAACACCTCATTCACCTTCCTTGTCTTCTCTCCGCCCTCCCTTTTAGGTAAGTTAAAGAGCTGCACCTGAGCCAGCCACTGATTGATTGATTGATTGATTGATTGATTGATTGATTGATTGATTGATTGATTGATGCAGCACAACAGTCAAATAGTGGAGTGGAGTAGGGGAACAGCAAACAGCCAATAAAGCAGCCCGCCCGCTCGCCTGCCCGCCACAATGGACCTACCTGTGTACACTAGATGGATGTGATGGAATGTACTGTCGTCCCTACATTTCAAGAAGAAGTAAGAATTGCAGTTGCAACAAAGCCTTGCTTGCCTACAAAGAGAGCAGCAATTTGGATTTGTTACTATGTTACCTAGAAGAATAACAAACTGTGCAAGGATGGAGGTTGTAGGAGCAAGGAGAAGTTGTCTGTAAAGTTGGTGGATGCCTATTTTCCATTTTGCAGTCCCTTGTCTCCCTCTTGTGGCCTCCTGGAGGCAACTAGCTGTGCAAAAAAAAGACAGCCTGGCGGCCGGCTGTTGCAGTGTTGCCCTCTCAGGCAACACTGAGTGACTGACTGAGCCTCACCGTCTTATATAAAGTTCAGACGGAACTTTGCACGTGTCATAGTGGAGCCCTCAGGATTCCAGAGCCAGCTTTCTGACATCATAATGGGGCCTCAGAGATAAAAGCCTGGGCCCAGGCAGTGTTGGTCAGTGCTGCTCAGCAGGCAGCACTGGACTGGACTGGATTACAGCTGATACAAGGTGTGAAGGAACAAGGGGTGGCTGTGGGCATGCACTTGCTGCCGCTGCCAGTGTTTATCTGCATGGCAGCAGGGCATTTGGGCGTTGCCAGGAAGGCGTTTTTATGTAGATTCCTCCTCTTTCAGCACTGCATTGTGGTGCAAGCAAAAGAAGCAAATCCTGTCTGGCTTCCTCTCCGGCCTTTATTCACCTCCCGTGTAGCTGTGAGTGTGTGAGCCTGCAGGGCCCCATGGAATTGCCTAGAAGTAGGCTGAATCGCTGCAAGGGCTGAACAGCAGTATCGGGCAGGCTCGGGCAACGCGCGGCCCGTTCGGGTTATCGCTTCTCGGCCTTTTGGCTAAGATCAAGTGTAGTATCTGTTCTTATCAGTTTAATATCTGATACGTCCCCTATCTGGGGACCATATATTAAATGGATTTTTAGAACAGGGAGATGGAAATAGAGCTTGCTCTGTCCACTCCACGCATTGACCTGGTATTGCAGTATTTCCAGGACCGGTGCACCCTTTCCTTATGTGTTGACTAAAAGCAGATTCCAAAAGTGTTTTTTGTCTTTGCTATTGTTTCTGTCTTTCTGAAGGGATCTCCCCTTTTAATCCCATTATTTCAACACCTGTTGGACAATGCATGAGTGATAATGAGCTCATTGATTAAATGCAATTAATGAATAGATTGCCACCTCTTGTTGTGTGTCGTCTGTGTTTCTGTGTTTCCGGCATTTCACATTGGAACACCTCATTCACCTTCCTTGTCTTCTCTCCGCCCTCCCTTTTAGGTAAGTTAAAGAGCTGCACCTGAGCCAGCCACTGATTGATTGATTGATTGATTGATTGATTGATTGATTGATGCAGCACAACAGTCAAATAGTGGAGTGGAGTAGGGGAACAGCAAACAGCCAATAAAGCAGCCCGCCCGCTCGCCTGCCCGCCACAATGGACCTACCTGTGTACACTAGATGGATGTGATGGAATGTACTGTCGTCCCTACATTTCAAGAAGAAGTAAGAATTGCAGTTGCAACAAAGCCTTGCTTGCCTACAAAGAGAGCAGCAATTTGGATTTGTTACTATGTTACCTAGAAGAATAACAAACTGTGCAAGGATGGAGGTTGTAGGAGCAAGGAGAAGTTGTCTGTAAAGTTGGTGGATGCCTATTTTCCATTTTGCAGTCCCTTGTCTCCCTCTTGTGGCCTCCTGGAGGCAACTAGCTGTGCAAAAAAAAGACAGCCTGGCGGCCGGCTGTTGCAGTGTTGCCCTCTCAGGCAACACTGAGTGACTGACTGAGCCTCACCGTCTTATATAAAGTTCAGACGGAACTTTGCACGTGTCATAGTGGAGCCCTCAGGATTCCAGAGCCAGCTTTCTGACATCATAATGGGGCCTCAGAGATAAAAGCCTGGGCCCAGGCAGTGTTGGTCAGTGCTGCTCAGCAGGCAGCACTGGACTGGACTGGATTACAGCTGATACAAGGTGTGAAGGAACAAGGGGTGGCTGTGGGCATGCACTTGCTGCCGCTGCCAGTGTTTATCTGCATGGCAGCAGGGCATTTGGGCGTTGCCAGGAAGGCGTTTTTATGTAGATTCCTCCTCTTTCAGCACTGCATTGTGGTGCAAGCAAAAGAAGCAAATCCTGTCTGGCTTCCTCTCCGGCCTTTATTCACCTCCCGTGTAGCTGTGAGTGTGTGAGCCTGCAGGGCCCCATGGAATTGCCTAAAAGTAGTCTGAATCGCTGCAAGGGCTGAACAGCAGTATCGGGCAGGCTCGGGCAACGCGCGGCCCGTTCGGGTTATCGCTTCTCGGCCTTTTGGCTAAGATCAAGTGTAGTATCTGTTCTTATCAGTTTAATATCTGATACGTCCCCTATCTGGGGACCATATATTAAATGGATTTTTAGAACAGGGAGATGGAAATAGAGCTTGCTCTGTCCACTCCACGCATTGACCTGGTATTGCAGTATTTCCAGGACCGGTGCACCCTTTCCTTATGTGTTGACTAAAAGCAGATTCCAAAAGTGTTTTTTGTCTTTGCTATTGTTTCTGTCTTTCTGAAGGGATCTCCCCTTTTAATCCCATTATTTCAACACCTGTTGGACAATGCATGAGTGATAATGAGCTCATTGATTAAATGCAATTAATGAATAGATTGCCACCTCTTGTTGTGTGTCGTCTGTGTTTCTGTGTTTCCGGCATTTCACATTGGAACACCTCATTCACCTTCCTTGTCTTCTCTCCGCCCTCCCTTTTAGGTAAGTTAAAGAGCTGCACCTGAGCCAGCCACTGATTGATTGATTGATTGATTGATTGATTGATTGATTGATTGATTGATGCAGCACAACAGTCAAATAGTGGAGTGGAGTAGGGGAACAGCAAACAGCCAATAAAGCAGCCCGCCCGCTCGCCTGCCCGCCACAATGGACCTACCTGTGTACACTAGATGGATGTGATGGAATGTACTGTTGTCCCTACATTTCAAGAAGAAGTAAGAATTGCAGTTGCAACAAAGCCTTGCTTGCCTACAAAGAGAGCAGCAATTTGGATTTGTTACTATGTTACCTAGAAGAATAACAAACTGTGCAAGGATGGAGGTTGTAGGAGCAAGGAGAAGTTGTCTGTAAAGTTGGTGGATGCCTATTTTCCATTTTGCAGTCCCTTGTCTCCCTCTTGTGGCCTCCTGGAGGCAACTAGCTGTGCAAAAAAAAGACAGCCTGGCGGCCGGCTGTTGCAGTGTTGCCCTCTCAGGCAACACTGAGTGACTGACTGAGCCTCACCGTCTTATATAAAGTTCAGACGGAACTTTGCACGTGTCATAGTGGAGCCCTCAGGATTCCAGAGCCAGCTTTCTGACATCATAATGGGGCCTCAGAGATAAAAGCCTGGGCCCAGGCAGTGTTGGTCAGTGCTGCTCAGCAGGCAGCACTGGACTGGACTGGATTACAGCTGATACAAGGTGTGAAGGAACAAGGGGTGGCTGTGGGCATGCACTTGCTGCCGCTGCCAGTGTTTATCTGCATGGCAGCAGGGCATTTGGGCGTTGCCAGGAAGGCGTTTTTATGTAGATTCCTCCTCTTTCAGCACTGCATTGTGGTGCAAGCAAAAGAAGCAAATCCTGTCTGGCTTCCTCTCCGGCCTTTATTCACCTCCCGTGTAGCTGTGAGTGTGTGAGCCTGCAGGGCCCCATGGAATTGCCTAGAAGTAGGCTGAATCGCTGCAAGGGCTGAACAGCAGTATCGGGCAGGCTCGGGCAACGCGCGGCCCGTTCGGGTTATCGCTTCTCGGCCTTTTGGCTAAGATCAAGTGTAGTATCTGTTCTTATCAGTTTAATATCTGATACGTCCCCTATCTGGGGACCATATATTAAATGGATTTTTAGAACAGGGAGATGGAAATAGAGCTTGCTCTGTCCACTCCACGCATTGACCTGGTATTGCAGTATTTCCAGGACCGGTGCACCCTTTCCTTATGTGTTGACTAAAAGCAGATTCCAAAAGTGTTTTTTGTCTTTGCTATTGTTTCTGTCTTTCTGAAGGGATCTCCCCTTTTAATCCCATTATTTCAACACCTGTTGGACAATGCATGAGTGATAATGAGCTCATTGATTAAATGCAATTAATGAATAGATTGCCACCTCTTGTTGTGTGTCGTCTGTGTTTCTGTGTTTCCGGCATTTCACATTGGAACACCTCATTCACCTTCCTTGTCTTCTCTCCGCCCTCCCTTTTAGGTAAGTTAAAGAGCTGCACCTGAGCCAGCCACTGATTGATTGATTGATTGATTGATTGATTGATTGATTGATTGATTGATTGATTGATTGATGCAGCACAACAGTCAAATAGTGGAGTGGAGTAGGGGAACAGCAAACAGCCAATAAAGCAGCCCGCCCGCTCGCCTGCCCGCCACAATGGACCTACCTGTGTACACTAGATGGATGTGATGGAATGTACTGTCGTCCCTACATTTCAAGAAGAAGTAAGAATTGCAGTTGCAACAAAGCCTTGCTTGCCTACAAAGAGAGCAGCAATTTGGATTTGTTACTATGTTACCTAGAAGAATAACAAACTGTGCAAGGATGGAGGTTGTAGGAGCAAGGAGAAGTTGTCTGTAAAGTTGGTGGATGCCTATTTTCCATTTTGCAGTCCCTTGTCTCCCTCTTGTGGCCTCCTGGAGGCAACTAGCTGTGCAAAAAAAAGACAGCCTGGCGGCCGGCTGTTGCAGTGTTGCCCTCTCAGGCAACACTGAGTGACTGACTGAGCCTCACCGTCTTATATAAAGTTCAGACGGAACTTTGCACGTGTCATAGTGGAGCCCTCAGGATTCCAGAGCCAGCTTTCTGACATCATAATGGGGCCTCAGAGATAAAAGCCTGGGCCCAGGCAGTGTTGGTCAGTGCTGCTCAGCAGGCAGCACTGGACTGGACTGGATTACAGCTGATACAAGGTGTGAAGGAACAAGGGGTGGCTGTGGGCATGCACTTGCTGCCGCTGCCAGTGTTTATCTGCATGGCAGCAGGGCATTTGGGCGTTGCCAGGAAGGCGTTTTTATGTAGATTCCTCCTCTTTCAGCACTGCATTGTGGTGCAAGCAAAAGAAGCAAATCCTGTCTGGCTTCCTCTCCGGCCTTTATTCACCTCCCGTGTAGCTGTGAGTGTGTGAGCCTGCAGGGCCCCATGGAATTGCCTAGAAGTAGGCTGAATCGCTGCAAGGGCTGAACAGCAGTATCGGGCAGGCTCGGGCAACGCGCGGCCCGTTCGGGTTATCGCTTCTCGGCCTTTTGGCTAAGATCAAGTGTAGTATCTGTTCTTATCAGTTTAATATCTGATACGTCCCCTATCTGGGGACCATATATTAAATGGATTTTTAGAACAGGGAGATGGAAATAGAGCTTGCTCTGTCCACTCCACGCATTGACCTGGTATTGCAGTATTTCCAGGACCGGTGCACCCTTTCCTTATGTGTTGACTAAAAGCAGATTCCAAAAGTGTTTTTTGTCTTTGCTATTGTTTCTGTCTTTCTGAAGGGATCTCCCCTTTTAATCCCATTATTTCAACACCTGTTGGACAATGCATGAGTGATAATGAGCTCATTGATTAAATGCAATTAATGAATAGATTGCCACCTCTTGTTGTGTGTCGTCTGTGTTTCTGTGTTTCCGGCATTTCACATTGGAACACCTCATTCACCTTCCTTGTCTTCTCTCCGCCCTCCCTTTTAGGTAAGTTAAAGAGCTGCACCTGAGCCAGCCACTGATTGATTGATTGATTGATTGATTGATTGATTGATTGATTGATTGATTGATTGCAGCACAACAGTCAAATAGTGGAGTGGAGTAGGGGAACAGCAAACAGCCAATAAAGCAGCCCGCCCGCTCGCCTGCCCGCCACAATGGACCTACCTGTGTACACTAGATGGATGTGATGGAATGTACTGTCGTCCCTACATTTCAAGAAGAAGTAAGAATTGCAGTTGCAACAAAGCCTTGCTTGCCTACAAAGAGAGCAGCAATTTGGATTTGTTACTATGTTACCTAGAAGAATAACAAACTGTGCAAGGATGGAGGTTGTAGGAGCAAGGAGAAGTTGTCTGTAAAGTTGGTGGATGCCTATTTTCCATTTTGCAGTCCCTTGTCTCCCTCTTGTGGCCTCCTGGAGGCAACTAGCTGTGCAAAAAAAAGACAGCCTGGCGGCCGGCTGTTGCAGTGTTGCCCTCTCAGGCAACACTGAGTGACTGACTGAGCCTCACCGTCTTATATAAAGTTCAGACGGAACTTTGCACGTGTCATAGTGGAGCCCTCAGGATTCCAGAGCCAGCTTTCTGACATCATAATGGGGCCTCAGAGATAAAAGCCTGGGCCCAGGCAGTGTTGGTCAGTGCTGCTCAGCAGGCAGCACTGGACTGGACTGGATTACAGCTGATACAAGGTGTGAAGGAACAAGGGGTGGCTGTGGGCATGCACTTGCTGCCGCTGCCAGTGTTTATCTGCATGGCAGCAGGGCATTTGGGCGTTGCCAGGAAGGCGTTTTTATGTAGATTCCTCCTCTTTCAGCACTGCATTGTGGTGCAAGCAAAAGAAGCAAATCCTGTCTGGCTTCCTCTCCGGCCTTTATTCACCTCCCGTGTAGCTGTGAGTGTGTGAGCCTGCAGGGCCCCATGGAATTGCCTAGAAGTAGGCTGAATCGCTGCAAGGGCTGAACAGCAGTATCGGGCAGGCTCGGGCAACGCGCGGCCCGTTCGGGTTATCGCTTCTCGGCCTTTTGGCTAAGATCAAGTGTAGTATCTGTTCTTATCAGTTTAATATCTGATACGTCCCCTATCTGGGGACCATATATTAAATGGATTTTTAGAACAGGGAGATGGAAATAGAGCTTGCTCTGTCCACTCCACGCATTGACCTGGTATTGCAGTATTTCCAGGACCGGTGCACCCTTTCCTTATGTGTTGACTAAAAGCAGATTCCAAAAGTGTTTTTTGTCTTTGCTATTGTTTCTGTCTTTCTGAAGGGATCTCCCCTTTTAATCCCATTATTTCAACACCTGTTGGACAATGCATGAGTGATAATGAGCTCATTGATTAAATGCAATTAATGAATAGATTGCCACCTCTTGTTGTGTGTCGTCTGTGTTTCTGTGTTTCCGGCATTTCACATTGGAACACCTCATTCACCTTCCTTGTCTTCTCTCCGCCCTCCCTTTTAGGTAAGTTAAAGAGCTGCACCTGAGCCAGCCACTTGATTGATTGATTGATTGATTGATTGATTGATTGATTGATTGATTGATTGATTGATTGATGCAGCACAACAGTCAAATAGTGGAGTGGAGTAGGGGAACAGCAAACAGCCAATAAAGCAGCCCGCCCGCTCGCCTGCCCGCCACAATGGACCTACCTGTGTACACTAGATGGATGTGATGGAATGTACTGTCGTCCCTACATTTCAAGAAGAAGTAAGAATTGCAGTTGCAACAAAGCCTTGCTTGCCTACAAAGAGAGCAGCAATTTGGATTTGTTACTATGTTACCTAGAAGAATAACAAACTGTGCAAGGATGGAGGTTGTAGGAGCAAGGAGAAGTTGTCTGTAAAGTTGGTGGATGCCTATTTTCCATTTTGCAGTCCCTTGTCTCCCTCTTGTGGCCTCCTGGAGGCAACTAGCTGTGCAAAAAAAAGACAGCCTGGCGGCCGGCTGTTGCAGTGTTGCCCTCTCAGGCAACACTGAGTGACTGACTGAGCCTCACCGTCTTATATAAAGTTCAGACGGAACTTTGCACGTGTCATAGTGGAGCCCTCAGGATTCCAGAGCCAGCTTTCTGACATCATAATGGGGCCTCAGAGATAAAAGCCTGGGCCCAGGCAGTGTTGGTCAGTGCTGCTCAGCAGGCAGCACTGGACTGGACTGGATTACAGCTGATACAAGGTGTGAAGGAACAAGGGGTGGCTGTGGGCATGCACTTGCTGCCGCTGCCAGTGTTTATCTGCATGGCAGCAGGGCATTTGGGCGTTGCCAGGAAGGCGTTTTTATGTAGATTCCTCCTCTTTCAGCACTGCATTGTGGTGCAAGCAAAAGAAGCAAATCCTGTCTGGCTTCCTCTCCGGCCTTTATTCACCTCCCGTGTAGCTGTGAGTGTGTGAGCCTGCAGGGCCCCATGGAATTGCCTAGAAGTAGGCTGAATCGCTGCAAGGGCTGAACAGCAGTATCGGGCAGGCTCGGGCAACGCGCGGCCCGTTCGGGTTATCGCTTCTCGGCCTTTTGGCTAAGATCAAGTGTAGTATCTGTTCTTATCAGTTTAATATCTGATACGTCCCCTATCTGGGGACCATATATTAAATGGATTTTTAGAACAGGGAGATGGAAATAGAGCTTGCTCTGTCCACTCCACGCATTGACCTGGTATTGCAGTATTTCCAGGACCGGTGCACCCTTTCCTTATGTGTTGACTAAAAGCAGATGCCAAAAGTGTTTTTTGTCTTTGCTATTGTTTCTGTCTTTCTGAAGGGATCTCCCCTTTTAATCCCATTATTTCAACACCTGTTGGACAATGCATGAGTGATAATGAGCTCATTGATTAAATGCAATTAATGAATAGATTGCCACCTCTTGTTGTGTGTCGTCTGTGTTTCTGTGTTTCCGGCATTTCACATTGGAACACCTCATTCACCTTCCTTGTCTTCTCTCCGCCCTCCCTTTTAGGTAAGTTAAAGAGCTGCACCTGAGCCAGCCACTGATTGATTGATTGATTGATTGATTGATTGATTGATTGATTGATTGATTGATTGATTGATGCAGCACAACAGTCAAATAGTGGAGTGGAGTAGGGGAACAGCAAACAGCCAATAAAGCAGCCCGCCCGCTCGCCTGCCCGCCACAATGGACCTACCTGTGTACACTAGATGGATGTGATGGAATGTACTGTCGTCCCTACATTTCAAGAAGAAGTAAGAATTGCAGTTGCAACAAAGCCTTGCTTGCCTACAAAGAGAGCAGCAATTTGGATTTGTTACTATGTTACCTAGAAGAATAACAAACTGTGCAAGGATGGAGGTTGTAGGAGCAAGGAGAAGTTGTCTGTAAAGTTGGTGGATGCCTATTTTCCATTTTGCAGTCCCTTGTCTCCCTCTTGTGGCCTCCTGGAGGCAACTAGCTGTGCAAAAAAAAGACAGCCTGGCGGCCGGCTGTTGCAGTGTTGCCCTCTCAGGCAACACTGAGTGACTGACTGAGCCTCACCGTCTTATATAAAGTTCAGACGGAACTTTGCACGTGTCATAGTGGAGCCCTCAGGATTCCAGAGCCAGCTTTCTGACATCATAATGGGGCCTCAGAGATAAAAGCCTGGGCCCAGGCAGTGTTGGTCAGTGCTGCTCAGCAGGCAGCACTGGACTGGACTGGATTACAGCTGATACAAGGTGTGAAGGAACAAGGGGTGGCTGTGGGCATGCACTTGCTGCCGCTGCCAGTGTTTATCTGCATGGCAGCAGGGCATTTGGGCGTTGCCAGGAAGGCGTTTTTATGTAGATTCCTCCTCTTTCAGCACTGCATTGTGGTGCAAGCAAAAGAAGCAAATCCTGTCTGGCTTCCTCTCCGGCCTTTATTCACCTCCCGTGTAGCTGTGAGTGTGTGAGCCTGCAGGGCCCCATGGAATTGCCTAGAAGTAGGCTGAATCGCTGCAAGGGCTGAACAGCAGTATCGGGCAGGCTCGGGCAACGCGCGGCCCGTTCGGGTTATCGCTTCTCGGCCTTTTGGCTAAGATCAAGTGTAGTATCTGTTCTTATCAGTTTAATATCTGATACGTCCCCTATCTGGGGACCATATATTAAATGGATTTTTAGAACAGGGAGATGGAAATAGAGCTTGCTCTGTCCACTCCACGCATTGACCTGGTATTGCAGTATTTCCAGGACCGGTGCACCCTTTCCTTATGTGTTGACTAAAAGCAGATTCCAAAAGTGTTTTTTGTCTTTGCTATTGTTTCTGTCTTTCTGAAGGGATCTCCCCTTTTAATCCCATTATTTCAACACCTGTTGGACAATGCATGAGTGATAATGAGCTCATTGATTAAATGCAATTAATGAATAGATTGCCACCTCTTGTTGTGTGTCGTCTGTGTTTCTGTGTTTCCGGCATTTCACATTGGAACACCTCATTCACCTTCCTTGTCTTCTCTCCGCCCTCCCTTTTAGGTAAGTTAAAGAGCTGCACCTGAGCCAGCCACTGATTGATTGATTGATTGATTGATTGATTGATTGATTGATTGATTGATTGATTGATTGATTGATGCAGCACAACAGTCAAATAGTGGAGTGGAGTAGGGGAACAGCAAACAGCCAATAAAGCAGCCCGCCCGCTCGCCTGCCCGCCACAATGGACCTACCTGTGTACACTAGATGGATGTGATGGAATGTACTGTCGTCCCTACATTTCAAGAAGAAGTAAGAATTGCAGTTGCAACAAAGCCTTGCTTGCCTACAAAGAGAGCAGCAATTTGGATTTGTTACTATGTTACCTAGAAGAATAACAAACTGTGCAAGGATGGAGGTTGTAGGAGCAAGGAGAAGTTGTCTGTAAAGTTGGTGGATGCCTATTTTCCATTTTGCAGTCCCTTGTCTCCCTCTTGTGGCCTCCTGGAGGCAACTAGCTGTGCAAAAAAAAGACAGCCTGGCGGCCGGCTGTTGCAGTGTTGCCCTCTCAGGCAACACTGAGTGACTGACTGAGCCTCACCGTCTTATATAAAGTTCAGACGGAACTTTGCACGTGTCATAGTGGAGCCCTCAGGATTCCAGAGCCAGCTTTCTGACATCATAATGGGGCCTCAGAGATAAAAGCCTGGGCCCAGGCAGTGTTGGTCAGTGCTGCTCAGCAGGCAGCACTGGACTGGACTGGATTACAGCTGATACAAGGTGTGAAGGAACAAGGGGTGGCTGTGGGCATGCACTTGCTGCCGCTGCCAGTGTTTATCTGCATGGCAGCAGGGCATTTGGGCGTTGCCAGGAAGGCGTTTTTATGTAGATTCCTCCTCTTTCAGCACTGCATTGTGGTGCAAGCAAAAGAAGCAAATCCTGTCTGGCTTCCTCTCCGGCCTTTATTCACCTCCCGTGTAGCTGTGAGTGTGTGAGCCTGCAGGGCCCCATGGAATTGCCTAGAAGTAGGCTGAATCGCTGCAAGGGCTGAACAGCAGTATCGGGCAGGCTCGGGCAACGCGCGGCCCGTTCGGGTTATCGCTTCTCGGCCTTTTGGCTAAGATCAAGTGTAGTATCTGTTCTTATCAGTTTAATATCTGATACGTCCCCTATCTGGGGACCATATATTAAATGGATTTTTAGAACAGGGAGATGGAAATAGAGCTTGCTCTGTCCACTCCACGCATTGACCTGGTATTGCAGTATTTCCAGGACCGGTGCACCCTTTCCTTATGTGTTGACTAAAAGCAGATTCCAAAAGTGTTTTTTGTCTTTGCTATTGTTTCTGTCTTTCTGAAGGGATCTCCCCTTTTAATCCCATTATTTCAACACCTGTTGGACAATGCATGAGTGATAATGAGCTCATTGATTAAATGCAATTAATGAATAGATTGCCACCTCTTGTTGTGTGTCGTCTGTGTTTCTGTGTTTCCGGCATTTCACATTGGAACACCTCATTCACCTTCCTTGTCTTCTTTCTCTCCGCCCTCCCTTTTAGGTAAGTTAAAGAGCTGCACCTGAGCCAGCCACTGATTGATTGATTGATTGATTGATTGATTGATTGATTGATTGATTGATGCAGCACAACAGTCAAATAGTGGAGTGGAGTAGGGGAACAGCAAACAGCCAATAAAGCAGCCCGCCCGCTCGCCTGCCCGCCACAATGGACCTACCTGTGTACACTAGATGGATGTGATGGAATGTACTGTCGTCCCTACATTTCAAGAAGAAGTAAGAATTGCAGTTGCAACAAAGCCTTGCTTGCCTACAAAGAGAGCAGCAATTTGGATTTGTTACTATGTTACCTAGAAGAATAACAAACTGTGCAAGGATGGAGGTTGTAGGAGCAAGGAGAAGTTGTCTGTAAAGTTGGTGGATGCCTATTTTCCATTTTGCAGTCCCTTGTCTCCCTCTTGTGGCCTCCTGGAGGCAACTAGCTGTGCAAAAAAAAGACAGCCTGGCGGCCGGCTGTTGCAGTGTTGCCCTCTCAGGCAACACTGAGTGACTGACTGAGCCTCACCGTCTTATATAAAGTTCAGACGGAACTTTGCACGTGTCATAGTGGAGCCCTCAGGATTCCAGAGCCAGCTTTCTGACATCATAATGGGGCCTCAGAGATAAAAGCCTGGGCCCAGGCAGTGTTGGTCAGTGCTGCTCAGCAGGCAGCACTGGACTGGACTGGATTACAGCTGATACAAGGTGTGAAGGAACAAGGGGTGGCTGTGGGCATGCACTTGCTGCCGCTGCCAGTGTTTATCTGCATGGCAGCAGGGCATTTGGGCGTTGCCAGGAAGGCGTTTTTATGTAGATTCCTCCTCTTTCAGCACTGCATTGTGGTGCAAGCAAAAGAAGCAAATCCTGTCTGGCTTCCTCTCCGGCCTTTATTCACCTCCCGTGTAGCTGTGAGTGTGTGAGCCTGCAGGGCCCCATGGAATTGCCTAGAAGTAGGCTGAATCGCTGCAAGGGCTGAACAGCAGTATCGGGCAGGCTCGGGCAACGCGCGGCCCGTTCGGGTTATCGCTTCTCGGCCTTTTGGCTAAGATCAAGTGTAGTATCTGTTCTTATCAGTTTAATATCTGATACGTCCCCTATCTGGGGACCATATATTAAATGGATTTTTAGAACAGGGAGATGGAAATAGAGCTTGCTCTGTCCACTCCACGCATTGACCTGGTATTGCAGTATTTCCAGGACCGGTGCACCCTTTCCTTATGTGTTGACTAAAAGCAGATTCCAAAAGTGTTTTTTGTCTTTGCTATTGTTTCTGTCTTTCTGAAGGGATCTCCCCTTTTAATCCCATTATTTCAACACCTGTTGGACAATGCATGAGTGATAATGAGCTCATTGATTAAATGCAATTAATGAATAGATTGCCACCTCTTGTTGTGTGTCGTCTGTGTTTCTGTGTTTCCGGCATTTCACATTGGAACACCTCATTCACCTTCCTTGTCTTCTCTCCGCCCTCCCTTTTAGGTAAGTTAAAGAGCTGCACCTGAGCCAGCCACTGATTGATTGATTGATTGATTGATTGATTGATTGATTGATTGATTGATTGATGCAGCACAACAGTCAAATAGTGGAGTGGAGTAGGGGAACAGCAAACAGCCAATAAAGCAGCCCGCCCGCTCGCCTGCCCGCCACAATGGACCTACCTGTGTACACTAGATGGATGTGATGGAATGTACTGTCGTCCCTACATTTCAAGAAGAAGTAAGAATTGCAGTTGCAACAAAGCCTTGCTTGCCTACAAAGAGAGCAGCAATTTGGATTTGTTACTATGTTACCTAGAAGAATAACAAACTGTGCAAGGATGGAGGTTGTAGGAGCAAGGAGAAGTTGTCTGTAAAGTTGGTGGATGCCTATTTTCCATTTTGCAGTCCCTTGTCTCCCTCTTGTGGCCTCCTGGAGGCAACTAGCTGTGCAAAAAAAAGACAGCCTGGCGGCCGGCTGTTGCAGTGTTGCCCTCTCAGGCAACACTGAGTGACTGACTGAGCCTCACCGTCTTATATAAAGTTCAGACGGAACTTTGCACGTGTCATAGTGGAGCCCTCAGGATTCCAGAGCCAGCTTTCTGACATCATAATGGGGCCTCAGAGATAAAAGCCTGGGCCCAGGCAGTGTTGGTCAGTGCTGCTCAGCAGGCAGCACTGGACTGGACTGGATTACAGCTGATACAAGGTGTGAAGGAACAAGGGGTGGCTGTGGGCATGCACTTGCTGCCGCTGCCAGTGTTTATCTGCATGGCAGCAGGGCATTTGGGCGTTGCCAGGAAGGCGTTTTTATGTAGATTCCTCCTCTTTCAGCACTGCATTGTGGTGCAAGCAAAAGAAGCAAATCCTGTCTGGCTTCCTCTCCGGCCTTTATTCACCTCCCGTGTAGCTGTGAGTGTGTGAGCCTGCAGGGCCCCATGGAATTGCCTAGAAGTAGGCTGAATCGCTGCAAGGGCTGAACAGCAGTATCGGGCAGGCTCGGGCAACGCGCGGCCCGTTCGGGTTATCGCTTCTCGGCCTTTTGGCTAAGATCAAGTGTAGTATCTGTTCTTATCAGTTTAATATCTGATACGTCCCCTATCTGGGGACCATATATTAAATGGATTTTTAGAACAGGGAGATGGAAATAGAGCTTGCTCTGTCCACTCCACGCATTGACCTGGTATTGCAGTATTTCCAGGACCGGTGCACCCTTTCCTTATGTGTTGACTAAAAGCAGATTCCAAAAGTGTTTTTTGTCTTTGCTATTGTTTCTGTCTTTCTGAAGGGATCTCCCCTTTTAATCCCATTATTTCAACACCTGTTGGACAATGCATGAGTGATAATGAGCTCATTGATTAAATGCAATTAATGAATAGATTGCCACCTCTTGTTGTGTGTCGTCTGTGTTTCTGTGTTTCCGGCATTTCACATTGGAACACCTCATTCACCTTCCTTGTCTTCTCTCCGCCCTCCCTTTTAGGTAAGTTAAAGAGCTGCACCTGAGCCAGCCACTGATTGATTGATTGATTGATTGATTGATTGATTGATTGATTGATTGATTGATGCAGCACAACAGTCAAATAGTGGAGTGGAGTAGGGGAACAGCAAACAGCCAATAAAGCAGCCCGCCCGCTCGCCTGCCCGCCACAATGGACCTACCTGTGTACACTAGATGGATGTGATGGAATGTACTGTCGTCCCTACATTTCAAGAAGAAGTAAGAATTGCAGTTGCAACAAAGCCTTGCTTGCCTACAAAGAGAGCAGCAATTTGGATTTGTTACTATGTTACCTAGAAGAATAACAAACTGTGCAAGGATGGAGGTTGTAGGAGCAAGGAGAAGTTGTCTGTAAAGTTGGTGGATGCCTATTTTCCATTTTGCAGTCCCTTGTCTCCCTCTTGTGGCCTCCTGGAGGCAACTAGCTGTGCAAAAAAAAGACAGCCTGGCGGCCGGCTGTTGCAGTGTTGCCCTCTCAGGCAACACTGAGTGACTGACTGAGCCTCACCGTCTTATATAAAGTTCAGACGGAACTTTGCACGTGTCATAGTGGAGCCCTCAGGATTCCAGAGCCAGCTTTCTGACATCATAATGGGGCCTCAGAGATAAAAGCCTGGGCCCAGGCAGTGTTGGTCAGTGCTGCTCAGCAGGCAGCACTGGACTGGACTGGATTACAGCTGATACAAGGTGTGAAGGAACAAGGGGTGGCTGTGGGCATGCACTTGCTGCCGCTGCCAGTGTTTATCTGCATGGCAGCAGGGCATTTGGGCGTTGCCAGGAAGGCGTTTTTATGTAGATTCCTCCTCTTTCAGCACTGCATTGTGGTGCAAGCAAAAGAAGCAAATCCTGTCTGGCTTCCTCTCCGGCCTTTATTCACCTCCCGTGTAGCTGTGAGTGTGTGAGCCTGCAGGGCCCCATGGAATTGCCTAGAAGTAGGCTGAATCGCTGCAAGGGCTGAACAGCAGTATCGGGCAGGCTCGGGCAACGCGCGGCCCGTTCGGGTTATCGCTTCTCGGCCTTTTGGCTAAGATCAAGTGTAGTATCTGTTCTTATCAGTTTAATATCTGATACGTCCCCTATCTCGGGACCATATATTAAATGGATTTTTAGAACAGGGAGATGGAAATAGAGCTTGCTCTGTCCACTCCACGCATTGACCTGGTATTGCAGTATTTCCAGGACCGGTGCACCCTTTCCTTATGTGTTGACTAAAAGCAGATTCCAAAAGTGTTTTTTGTCGTGTTTTTTGTCTTTGCTATTGTTTCTGTCTTTCTGAAGGGATCTCCCCTTTTAATCCCATTATTTCAACACCTGTTGGACAATGCATGAGTGATAATGAGCTCATTGATTAAATGCAATTAATGAATAGATTGCCACCTCTTGTTGTGTGTCGTCTGTGTTTCTGTGTTTCCGGCATTTCACATTGGAACACCTCATTCACCTTCCTTGTCTTCTCTCCGCCCTCCCTTTTAGGTAAGTTAAAGAGCTGCACCTGAGCCAGCCACTGATTGATTGATTGATTGATTGATTGATTGATTGATTGATTGATTGATTGATTGATTGATTGATTGATTGATTGATGCAGCACAACAGTCAAATAGTGGAGTGGAGTAGGGGAACAGCAAACAGCCAATAAAGCAGCCCGCCCGCTCGCCTGCCCGCCACAATGGACCTACCTGTGTACACTAGATGGATGTGATGGAATGTACTGTCGTCCCTACATTTCAAGAAGAAGTAAGAATTGCAGTTGCAACAAAGCCTTGCTTGCCTACAAAGAGAGCAGCAATTTGGATTTGTTACTATGTTACCTAGAAGAATAACAAACTGTGCAAGGATGGAGGTTGTAGGAGCAAGGAGAAGTTGTCTGTAAAGTTGGTGGATGCCTATTTTCCATTTTGCAGTCCCTTGTCTCCCTCTTGTGGCCTCCTGGAGGCAACTAGCTGTGCAAAAAAAAGACAGCCTGGCGGCCGGCTGTTGCAGTGTTGCCCTCTCAGGCAACACTGAGTGACTGACTGAGCCTCACCGTCTTATATAAAGTTCAGACGGAACTTTGCACGTGTCATAGTGGAGCCCTCAGGATTCCAGAGCCAGCTTTCTGAAATCATAATGGGGCCTCAGAGATAAAAGCCTGGGCCCAGGCAGTGTTGGTCAGTGCTGCTCAGCAGGCAGCACTGGACTGGACTGGATTACAGCTGATACAAGGTGTGAAGGAACAAGGGGTGGCTGTGGGCATGCACTTGCTGCCGCTGCCAGTGTTTATCTGCATGGCAGCAGGGCATTTGGGCGTTGCCAGGAAGGCGTTTTTATGTAGATTCCTCCTCTTTCAGCACTGCATTGTGGTGCAAGCAAAAGAAGCAAATCCTGTCTGGCTTCCTCTCCGGCCTTTATTCACCTCCCGTGTAGCTGTGAGTGTGTGAGCCTGCAGGGCCCCATGGAATTGCCTAGAAGTAGGCTGAATCGCTGCAAGGGCTGAACAGCAGTATCGGGCAGGCTCGGGCAACGCGCGGCCCGTTCGGGTTATCGCTTCTCGGCCTTTTGGCTAAGATCAAGTGTAGTATCTGTTCTTATCAGTTTAATATCTGATACGTCCCCTATCTGGGGACCATATATTAAATGGATTTTTAGAACAGGGAGATGGAAATAGAGCTTGCTCTGTCCACTCCACGCATTGACCTGGTATTGCAGTATTTCCAGGACCGGTGCACCCTTTCCTTATGTGTTGACTAAAAGCAGATTCCAAAAGTGTTTTTTGTCTTTGCTATTGTTTCTGTCTTTCTGAAGGGATCTCCCCTTTTAATCCCATTATTTCAACACCTGTTGGACAATGCATGAGTGATAATGAGCTCATTGATTAAATGCAATTAATGAATAGATTGCCACCTCTTGTTGTGTGTCGTCTGTGTTTCTGTGTTTCCGGCATTTCACATTGGAACACCTCATTCACCTTCCTTGTCTTCTCTCCGCCCTCCCTTTTAGGTAAGTTAAAGAGCTGCACCTGAGCCAGCCACTGATTGATTGATTGATTGATTGATTGATTGATTGATTGATTGATTGATTGCAGCACAACAGTCAAATAGTGGAGTGGAGTAGGGGAACAGCAAACAGCCAATAAAGCAGCCCGCCCGCTCGCCTGCCCGCCACAATGGACCTACCTGTGTACACTAGATGGATGTGATGGAATGTACTGTCGTCCCTACATTTCAAGAAGAAGTAAGAATTGCAGTTGCAACAAAGCCTTGCTTGCCTACAAAGAGAGCAGCAATTTGGATTTGTTACTATGTTACCTAGAAGAATAACAAACTGTGCAAGGATGGAGGTTGTAGGAGCAAGGAGAAGTTGTCTGTAAAGTTGGTGGATGCCTATTTTCCATTTTGCAGTCCCTTGTCTCCCTCTTGTGGCCTCCTGGAGGCAACTAGCTGTGCAAAAAAAAGACAGCCTGGCGGCCGGCTGTTGCAGTGTTGCCCTCTCAGGCAACACTGAGTGACTGACTGAGCCTCACCGTCTTATATAAAGTTCAGACGGAACTTTGCACGTGTCATAGTGGAGCCCTCAGGATTCCAGAGCCAGCTTTCTGACATCATAATGGGGCCTCAGAGATAAAAGCCTGGGCCCAGGCAGTGTTGGTCAGTGCTGCTCAGCAGGCAGCACTGGACTGGACTGGATTACAGCTGATACAAGGTGTGAAGGAACAAGGGGTGGCTGTGGGCATGCACTTGCTGCCGCTGCCAGTGTTTATCTGCATGGCAGCAGGGCATTTGGGCGTTGCCAGGAAGGCGTTTTTATGTAGATTCCTCCTCTTTCAGCACTGCATTGTGGTGCAAGCAAAAGAAGCAAATCCTGTCTGGCTTCCTCTCCGGCCTTTATTCACCTCCCGTGTAGCTGTGAGTGTGTGAGCCTGCAGGGCCCCATGGAATTGCCTAGAAGTAGGCTGAATCGCTGCAAGGGCTGAACAGCAGTATCGGGCAGGCTCGGGCAACGCGCGGCCCGTTCGGGTTATCGCTTCTCGGCCTTTTGGCTAAGATCAAGTGTAGTATCTGTTCTTATCAGTTTAATATCTGATACGTCCCCTATCTGGGGACCATATATTAAATGGATTTTTAGAACAGCTTGCTCTGTCCACTCCACGCATTGACCTGGTATTGCAGTATTTCCAGGACCGGTGCACCCTTTCCTTATGTGTTGACTAAAAGCAGATTCCAAAAGTGTTTTTTGTCTTTGCTATTGTTTCTGTCTTTCTGAAGGGATCTCCCCTTTTAATCCCATTATTTCAACACCTGTTGGACAATGCATGAGTGATAATGAGCTCATTGATTAAATGCAATTAATGAATAGATTGCCACCTCTTGTTGTGTGTCGTCTGTGTTTCTGTGTTTCCGGCATTTCACATTGGAACACCTCATTCACCTTCCTTGTCTTCTCTCCGCCCTCCCTTTTAGGTAAGTTAAAGAGCTGCACCTGAGCCAGCCACTGATTGATTGATTGATTGATTGATTGATTGATTGATTGATTGATTGATTGATTGATTGATGCAGCACAACAGTCAAATAGTGGAGTGGAGTAGGGGAACAGCAAACAGCCAATAAAGCAGCCCGCTCGCCTGCCCGCCACAATGGACCTACCTGTGTACACTAGATGGATGTGATGGAATGTACTGTCGTCCCTACATTTCAAGAAGAAGTAAGAATTGCAGTTGCAACAAAGCCTTGCTTGCCTACAAAGAGAGCAGCAATTTGGATTTGTTACTATGTTACCTAGAAGAATAACAAACTGTGCAAGGATGGAGGTTGTAGGAGCAAGGAGAAGTTGTCTGTAAAGTTGGTGGATGCCTATTTTCCATTTTGCAGTCCCTTGTCTCCCTCTTGTGGCCTCCTGGAGGCAACTAGCTGTGCAAAAAAAAGACAGCCTGGCGGCCGGCTGTTGCAGTGTTGCCCTCTCAGGCAACACTGAGTGACTGACTGAGCCTCACCGTCTTATATAAAGTTCAGACGGAACTTTGCACGTGTCATAGTGGAGCCCTCAGGATTCCAGAGCCAGCTTTCTGACATCATAATGGGGCCTCAGAGATAAAAGCCTGGGCCCAGGCAGTGTTGGTCAGTGCTGCTCAGCAGGCAGCACTGGACTGGACTGGATTACAGCTGATACAAGGTGTGAAGGAACAAGGGGTGGCTGTGGGCATGCACTTGCTGCCGCTGCCAGTGTTTATCTGCATGGCAGCAGGGCATTTGGGCGTTGCCAGGAAGGCGTTTTTATGTAGATTCCTCCTCTTTCAGCACTGCATTGTGGTGCAAGCAAAAGAAGCAAATCCTGTCTGGCTTCCTCTCCGGCCTTTATTCACCTCCCGTGTAGCTGTGAGTGTGTGAGCCTGCAGGGCCCCATGGAATTGCCTAGAAGTAGGCTGAATCGCTGCAAGGGCTGAACAGCAGTATCGGGCAGGCTCGGGCAACGCGCGGCCCGTTCGGGTTATCGCTTCTCGGCCTTTTGGCTAAGATCAAGTGTAGTATCTGTTCTTATCAGTTTAATATCTGATACGTCCCCTATCTGGGGACCATATATTAAATGGATTTTTAGAACAGGGAGATGGAAATAGAGCTTGCTCTGTCCACTCCACGCATTGACCTGGTATTGCAGTATTTCCAGGACCGGTGCACCCTTTCCTTATGTGTTGACTAAAAGCAGATTCCAAAAGTGTTTTTTGTCTTTGCTATTGTTTCTGTCTTTCTGAAGGGATCTCCCCTTTTAATCCCATTATTTCAACACCTGTTGGACAATGCATGAGTGATAATGAGCTCATTGATTAAATGCAATTAATGAATAGATTGCCACCTCTTGTTGTGTGTCGTCTGTGTTTCTGTGTTTCCGGCATTTCACATTGGAACACCTCATTCACCTTCCTTGTCTTCTCTCCGCCCTCCCTTTTAGGTAAGTTAAAGAGCTGCACCTGAGCCAGCCACTGATTGATTGATTGATTGATTGATTGATTGATTGATTGATTGATTGATTGATTGATTGATGCAGCACAACAGTCAAATAGTGGAGTGGAGTAGGGGAACAGCAAACAGCCAATAAAGCAGCCCGCTCGCCTGCCCGCCACAATGGACCTACCTGTGTACACTAGATGGATGTGATGGAATGTACTGTCATCCCTACATTTCAAGAAGAAGTAAGAATTGCAGTTGCAACAAAGCCTTGCTTGCCTACAAAGAGAGCAGCAATTTGGATTTGTTACTATGTTACCTAGAAGAATAACAAACTGTGCAAGGATGGAGGTTGTAGGAGCAAGGAGAAGTTGTCTGTAAAGTTGGTGGATGCCTATTTTCCATTTTGCAGTCCCTTGTCTCCCTCTTGTGGCCTCCTGGAGGCAACTAGCTGTGCAAAAAAAAGACAGCCTGGCGGCCGGCTGTTGCAGTGTTGCCCTCTCAGGCAACACTGAGTGACTGACTGAGCCTCACCGTCTTATATAAAGTTCAGACGGAACTTTGCACGTGTCATAGTGGAGCCCTCAGGATTCCAGAGCCAGCTTTCTGACATCATAATGGGGCCTCAGAGATAAAAGCCTGGGCCCAGGCAGTGTTGGTCAGTGCTGCTCAGCAGGCAGCACTGGACTGGACTGGATTACAGCTGATACAAGGTGTGAAGGAACAAGGGGTGGCTGTGGGCATGCACTTGCTGCCGCTGCCAGTGTTTATCTGCATGGCAGCAGGGCATTTGGGCGTTGCCAGGAAGGCGTTTTTATGTAGATTCCTCCTCTTTCAGCACTGCATTGTGGTGCAAGCAAAAGAAGCAAATCCTGTCTGGCTTCCTCTCCGGCCTTTATTCACCTCCCGTGTAGCTGTGAGTGTGTGAGCCTGCAGGGCCCCATGGAATTGCCTAGAAGTAGGCTGAATCGCTGCAAGGGCTGAACAGCAGTATCGGGCAGGCTCGGGCAACGCGCGGCCCGTTCGGGTTATCGCTTCTCGGCCTTTTGGCTAAGATCAAGTGTAGTATCTGTTCTTATCAGTTTAATATCTGATACGTCCCCTATCTGGGGACCATATATTAAATGGATTTTTAGAACAGGGAGATGGAAATAGAGCTTGCTCTGTCCACTCCACGCATTGACCTGGTATTGCAGTATTTCCAGGACCGGTGCACCCTTTCCTTATGTGTTGACTAAAAGCAGATTCCAAAAGTGTTTTTTGTCTTTGCTATTGTTTCTGTCTTTCTGAAGGGATCTCCCCTTTTAATCCCATTATTTCAACACCTGTTGGACAATGCATGAGTGATAATGAGCTCATTGATTAAATGCAATTAATGAATAGATTGCCACCTCTTGTTGTGTGTCGTCTGTGTTTCTGTGTTTCCGGCATTTCACATTGGAACACCTCATTCACCTTCCTTGTCTTCTCTCCGCCCTCCCTTTTAGGTAAGTTAAAGAGCTGCACCTGAGCCAGCCACTGATTGATTGATTGATTGATTGATTGATTGATTGATTGATTGATTGCAGCACAACAGTCAAATAGTGGAGTGGAGTAGGGGAACAGCAAACAGCCAATAAAGCAGCCCGCCCGCTCGCCTGCCCGCCACAATGGACCTACCTGTGTACACTAGATGGATGTGATGGAATGTACTGTCGTCCCTACATTTCAAGAAGAAGTAAGAATTGCAGTTGCAACAAAGCCTTGCTTGCCTACAAAGAGAGCAGCAATTTGGATTTGTTACTATGTTACCTAGAAGAATAACAAACTGTGCAAGGATGGAGGTTGTAGGAGCAAGGAGAAGTTGTCTGTAAAGTTGGTGGATGCCTATTTTCCATTTTGCAGTCCCTTGTCTCCCTCTTGTGGCCTCCTGGAGGCAACTAGCTGTGCAAAAAAAAGACAGCCTGGCGGCCGGCTGTTGCAGTGTTGCCCTCTCAGGCAACACTGAGTGACTGACTGAGCCTCACCGTCTTATATAAAGTTCAGACGGAACTTTGCACGTGTCATAGTGGAGCCCTCAGGATTCCAGAGCCAGCTTTCTGACATCATAATGGGGCCTCAGAGATAAAAGCCTGGGCCCAGGCAGTGTTGGTCAGTGCTGCTCAGCAGGCAGCACTGGACTGGACTGGATTACAGCTGATACAAGGTGTGAAGGAACAAGGGGTGGCTGTGGGCATGCACTTGCTGCCGCTGCCAGTGTTTATCTGCATGGCAGCAGGGCATTTGGGCGTTGCCAGGAAGGCGTTTTTATGTAGATTCCTCCTCTTTCAGCACTGCATTGTGGTGCAAGCAAAAGAAGCAAATCCTGTCTGGCTTCCTCTCCGGCCTTTATTCACCTCCCGTGTAGCTGTGAGTGTGTGAGCCTGCAGGGCCCCATGGAATTGCCTAGAAGTAGGCTGAATCGCTGCAAGGGCTGAACAGCAGTATCGGGCAGGCTCGGGCAACGCGCGGCCCGTTCGGGTTATCGCTTCTCGGCCTTTTGGCTAAGATCAAGTGTAGTATCTGTTCTTATCAGTTTAATATCTGATACGTCCCCTATCTGGGGACCATATATTAAATGGATTTTTAGAACAGGGAGATGGAAATAGAGCTTGCTCTGTCCACTCCACGCATTGACCTGGTATTGCAGTATTTCCAGGACCGGTGCACCCTTTCCTTATGTGTTGACTAAAAGCAGATTCCAAAAGTGTTTTTTGTCTTTGCTATTGTTTCTGTCTTTCTGAAGGGATCTCCCGATCTCCCCTTTTAATCCCATTATTTCAACACCTGTTGGACAATGCATGAGTGATAATGAGCTCATTGATTAAATGCAATTAATGAATAGATTGCCACCTCTTGTTGTGTGTCGTCTGTGTTTCTGTGTTTCCGGCATTTCACATTGGAACACCTCATTCACCTTCCTTGTCTTCTCTCCGCCCTCCCTTTTAGGTAAGTTAAAGAGCTGCACCTGAGCCAGCCACTGATTGATTGATTGATTGATTGATTGATTGATTGATTGATTGATTGATTGATGCAGCACAACAGTCAAATAGTGGAGTGGAGTAGGGGAACAGCAAACAGCCAATAAAGCAGCCCGCCCGCTCGCCTGCCCGCCACAATGGACCTACCTGTGTACACTAGATGGATGTGATGGAATGTACTGTCGTCCCTACATTTCAAGAAGAAGTAAGAATTGCAGTTGCAACAAAGCCTTGCTTGCCTACAAAGAGAGCAGCAATTTGAATTTGGATTTGTTACTATGTTACCTAGAAGAATAACAAACTGTGCAAGGATGGAGGTTGTAGGAGCAAGGAGAAGTTGTCTGTAAAGTTGGTGGATGCCTATTTTCCATTTTGCAGTCCCTTGTCTCCCTCTTGTGGCCTCCTGGAGGCAACTAGCTGTGCAAAAAAAGACAGCCTGGCGGCCGGCTGTTGCAGTGTTGCCCTCTCAGGCAACACTGAGTGACTGACTGAGCCTCACCGTCTTATATAAAGTTCAAGACGGAACTTTGCACGTGTCATAGTGGAGCCCTCAGGATTCCAGAGCCAGCTTTCTGAATCATAATGGGGCCTCAGAGATAAAAGCCTGGGCCCAGGCAGTGGTTGGTCAGTGCTGCTCAGCAGGCAGCACTGGACTTGGACTGGATTACAGCTGATACAAGGTGTGAAGGAACAAGGGGTGGCTGTGGGCATGCACTTGCTGCCGCTGCCAGTGTTTATCTGCATGGCAGCAGGGCATTTTGGGCGTTGCCAGGAAGGCGTTTTATGTAGATTCCTCCTCTTTCAGCACTGCATTGTGGTGCAAGCAAAAGAAGCAATCCTGTCTGGCTTCCTCTCCGGCCTTTATTCACCTCCCGTGTAGCTGTGAGTGTGTGAGCCTGCAGGGCCCCATGGAATTGCCTAGAAGTAGGCTGAATCGCTGCAAGGGCTGAACAGCAGTATCGGGCAGGCTCGGGCAACGCGCGGCCCGTTCGGGTTATCGCTTCTCGGCCTTTTGGCTAAGATCAAGTGTAGTATCTGTTCTTATCAGTTTAATATCTGATACGTCCCTATCTGGGGACCATTATTAAATGGATTTTTTGAACAGGGAGATGGAAATAGAGCTTGCTCTGTCCACTCCACGCAGTGACCTGGTATTGCAGTATTTCCAGGACCGGTGCACCCTTTCCTTATGTGTTGACTAAAAAGCAGATTCCAAAAGTGTTTTTTGTCTTTGCTATTGTTCTGTCTTTCTGAAGGGATCTCCCCTTTTAATCCCATTATTTCAACACCTGTTGGACAATGCATGAGTGATAATGAGCTCATTGATTAAATGCAATTAATGAATAGATTGCCACCTCTTGTTGTGTGTCGTCTGTGTTTCTGTGTTTCCGGCATTTCACATTGGAACACCTCATTCACTCTCCTTGTCTTCTCTCCGCCCTCCCTTTTAGGTAAGTTAAAGAGCTGCACCTGAGCCAGCCACTGATTGATTGATTGATTGATTGATTGATTGATTGATTGATTGATTGATTGATGCAGCACAACAGTCAAATAGTGGAGTGGAGTAGGGGAACAGCAAACAGCCAATAAAGCAGCCCGCCCGCTCGCCTGCCCGCCACAATGGACCTACCTGTGTACACTAGATGGATGTGATGAATGTACTGTCGTCCCTACATTTCAAGAAGAAGTAAGAATTGCAGTTGCAACAAAGCCTTGCTTGCCTACAAAGAGAGCAGCAATTTGGATTTGTTACTATGTTACCTAGAAGAATAACAAACTGTGCAAGGATGGAGGTTGTAGGAGCAAGGAGAAGTTGTCTGTAAAGTTGGTGGATGCCTATTTTCCATTTTGCAGTCCCTTGTCTCCCTCTTGTGGCCTCCTGGAGGCAACTAGCTGTGCAAAAAAAAGACAGCCTGGCGGCCGGCTGTTGCAGTGTTGCCCTCTCAGGCAACACTGAGTGACTGACTGAGCCTCACCGTCTTATATAAAGTTCAGACGGAACTTTGCACGTGTCATAGTGGAGCCCTCAGGATCCAGAGCCAGCTTTCTGACATCATAATGGGGCCTCAGAGATAAAAGCCTGGGCCCAGGCAGTGTTGGTCAGGTGCTGCTCAGAGGCAGCACGGACTGGACTGGATTACAGCTGATACAAGGTGTGAAGGAACAAGGGGTGGCTGTGGGCATGCACTTGCTGCCGCTGCCAGTGTTTATCTGCATGGCAGCAGGGCATTTGGGCGTTGCCAGGAAGGCGTTTTTATGTAGATTCCTCCTCTTTCAGCACTGCATTGTGGTGCAAGCAAAAGAAGCAAATCCTGTCTGGCTTCCTCTCCGGCCTGTATTCACCTCCCGTGTAGCTGTGAGTGTGTGAGCCTGCAGGGCCCCATGGAATTGCCTAGAAGTAGGCTGAATCGCTGCAAGGGCTGAACAGCAGTATCGGGCAGGCTCGGGCAACGCGCGGCCCGTTTGGGTTATCGCTTCTCGGCCTTTTGGCTAAGATCAAGTGTAGTATCTGTTCTTATCAGTTTAATATCTGATACGTCCCCTATCTGGGGACCATATATTAAATGGATTTTTAGAACAGGGAGATGGAAATAGAGCTTGCTCTGTCCACTCCACGCATTGACCTGGTATTGCAGTATTTCCAGACCGGTGCACCCTTTCCTTATGTGTTGACTAAAAGCAGATTCCAAAGTGTTTTTTGTCTTTGCTATTGTTTCTGTCTTTCTGAAGGGATCTCCCTTTTAATCCCATTATTTCAACACCTGTTGGACAATGCATGAGTGATAATGAGCTCATTGATTAAATGCAATTAATGAATAGATTGCCACCTCTTGTTGTGTGTCGTCTGTGTTTCCGGTGTTTCCGGCATTTCACATTGGAACACCTCATTCACCTTCCTTGTCTTCTCTCCGCCCTCCCTTTTAGGTAAGTTAAAGAGCTGCACCTGAGCCAGCCACTGATTGATTGATTGATTGATTGATTGATTGATTGATTGATGCAGCACAACAGTCAAATAGTGGAGTGGAGTAGGGGAACAGCAAACAGCCAATAAAGCAGCCCGCCCGCTCGCCTGCCCGCCACAATGGACCTACCTGTGTACACTAGATGGATGTGATGGAATGTACTGTCGTCCCTACATTTCAAGAAGAAGTAAGAATTGCAGTTGCAACAAAGCCTTGCTTGCCTACAAAGAGAGCAGCAATTTGGATTTGTTACTATGTTACCTAGAAGAATAACAAACTGTGCAAGGATGGAGGTTGTAGGAGCAAGGAGAAGTTGTCTGTAAAGTTGGTGGATGCCTATTTTCCATTTTGCAGTCCCTTGTCTCCCTCTTGTGGCCTCCTGGAGGCAACTAGCTGTGCAAAAAAAAGACAGCCTGGCGGCCGGCTGTTGCAGTGTTGCCCTCTCAGGCAACACTGAGTGACTGACTGAGCCTCACCGTCTTATATAAAGTTCAGACGGAACTTTGCACGTGTCATAGTGGAGCCCTCAGGATTCCAGAGCCAGCTTTCTGACATCATAATGGGGCCTCAGAGATAAAAGCCTGGGCCCAGGCAGTGTTGGTCAGTGCTGCTCAGCAGGCAGCACTGGACTGGACTGGATTACAGCTGATACAAGGTGTGAAGGAACAAGGGGTGGCTGTGGGCATGCACTTGCTGCCGCTGCCAGTGTTTATCTGCATGGCAGCAGGGCATTTGGGCGTTGCCAGGAAGGCGTTTTTATGTAGATTCCTCCTCTTTCAGCACTGCATTGTGGTGCAAGCAAAAGAAGCAAATCCTGTCTGGCTTCCTCTCCGGCCTGTATTCACCTCCCGTGTAGCTGTGAGTGTGTGAGCCTGCAGGGCCCCATGGAATTGCCTAGAAGTAGGCTGAATCGCTGCAAGGGCTGAACAGCAGTATCGGGCAGGCTCGGGCAACGCGCGGCCCGTTTGGGTTATCGCTTCTCGGCCTTTTGGCTAAGATCAAGTGTAGTATCTGTTCTTATCAGTTTAATATCTGATACGTCCCCTATCTGGGGACCATATATTAAATGGATTTTTAGAACAGGGAGATGGAAATAGAGCTTGCTCTGTCCACTCCACGCATTGACCTGGTATTGCAGTATTTCCAGGACCGGTGCACCCTTTCCTTATGTGTTGACTAAAAGCAGATTCCAAAAGTGTTTTTTGTCTTTGCTATTGTTTCTGTCTTTCTGAAGGGATCTCCCCTTTTAATCCCATTATTTCAACACCTGTTGGACAATGCATGAGTGATAATGAGCTCATTGATTAAATGCAATTAATGAATAGATTGCCACCTCTTGTTGTGTGTCGTCTGTGTTTCTGTGTTTCCGGCATTTCACATTGGAACACCTCATTCACCTTCCTTGTCTTCTCTCCGCCCTCCCTTTTAGGTAAGTTAAAGAGCTGCACCTGAGCCAGCCACTGATTGATTGATTGATTGATTGATTGATTGATTGATTGATTGATTGATTGATGCAGCACAACAGTCAAATAGTGGAGTGGAGTAGGGGAACAGCAAACAGCCAATAAAGCAGCCCGCCCGCTCGCCTGCCCGCCACAATGGACCTACCTGTGTACACTAGATGGATGTGATGGAATGTACTGTCGTCCCTACATTTCAAGAAGAAGTAAGAATTGCAGTTGCAACAAAGCCTTGCTTGCCTACAAAGAGAGCAGCAATTTGGATTTGTTACTATGTTACCTAGAAGAATAACAAACTGTGCAAGGATGGAGGTTGTAGGAGCAAGGAGAAGTTGTCTGTAAAGTTGGTGGATGCCTATTTTCCATTTTGCAGTCCCTTGTCTCCCTCTTGTGGCCTCCTGGAGGCAACTAGCTGTGCAAAAAAAAGACAGCCTGGCGGCCGGCTGTTGCAGTGTTGCCCTCTCAGGCAACACTGAGTGACTGACTGAGCCTCACCGTCTTATATAAAGTTCAGACGGAACTTTGCACGTGTCATAGTGGAGCCCTCAGGATTCCAGAGCCAGCTTTCTGACATCATAATGGGGCCTCAGAGATAAAAGCCTGGGCCCAGGCAGTGTTGGTCAGTGCTGCTCAGCAGGCAGCACTGGACTGGACTGGATTACAGCTGATACAAGGTGTGAAGGAACAAAGGGTGGCTGTGGGCATGCACTTGCTGCCGCTGCCAGTGTTTATCTGCATGGCAGCAGGGCATTTGGGCGTTGCCAGGAAGGCGTTTTTATGTAGATTCCTCCTCTTTCAGCACTGCATTGTGGTGCAAGCAAAAGAAGCAAATCCTGTCTGGCTTCCTCTCCGGCCTTTATTCACCTCCCGTGTAGCTGTGAGTGTGTGAGCCTGCAGGGCCCCATGGAATTGCCTAGAAGTAGGCTGAATCGCTGCAAGGGCTGAACAGCAGTATCGGACAGGCTCGGGCAACGCGCGGCCCGTTCGGGTTATCGCTTCTCGGCCTTTTGGCTAAGATCAAGTGTAGTATCTGTTCTTATCAGTTTAATATCTGATACGTCCCCTATCTGGGGACCATATATTAAATGGATTTTTAGAACAGGGAGATGGAAATAGAGCTTGCTCTGTCCACTCCACGCATTGACCTGGTATTGCAGTATTTCCAGGACCGGTGCACCCTTTCCTTATGTGTTGACTAAAAGCAGATTCCAAAAGTGTTTTTTGTCTTTGCTATTGTTTCTGTCTTTCTGAAGGGATCTCCCCTTTTAATCCCATTATTTCAACACCTGTTGGACAATGCATGAGTGATAATGAGCTCATTGATTAAATGCAATTAATGAATAGATTGCCACCTCTTGTTGTATGTCGTCTGTGTTTCTGTGTTTCCGGCATTTCACATTGGAACACCTCATTCACCTTCCTTGTCTTCTCTCCGCCCTCCCTTTTAGGTAAGTTAAAGAGCTGCACCTGAGCCAGCCACTGATTGATTGATTGATTGATTGATTGATTGATTGATTGATTGATTGATTGATTGATTGATTGATGCAGCACAACAGTCAAATAGTGGAGTGGAGTAGGGGAACAGCAAACAGCCAATAAAGCAGCCCGCCCGCTCGCCTGCCCGCCACAATGGACCTACCTGTGTACACTAGATGGATGTGATGGAATGTACTGTCGTCCCTACATTTCAAGAAGAAGTAAGAATTGCAGTTGCAACAAAGCCTTGCTTGCCTACAAAGAGAGCAGCAATTTGGATTTGTTACTATGTTACCTAGAAGAATAACAAACTGTGCAAGGATGGAGGTTGTAGGAGCAAGGAGAAGTTGTCTGTAAAGTTGGTGGATGCCTATTTTCCATTTTGCAGTCCCTTGTCTCCCTCTTGTGGCCTCCTGGAGGCAACTAGCTGTGCAAAAAAAAGACAGCCTGGCGGCCGGCTGTTGCAGTGTTGCCCTCTCAGGCAACACTGAGTGACTGACTGAGCCTCACCGTCTTATATAAAGTTCAGACGGAACTTTGCACGTGTCATAGTGGAGCCCTCAGGATTCCAGAGCCAGCTTTCTGACATCATAATGGGGCCTCAGAGATAAAAGCCTGGGCCCAGGCAGTGTTGGTCAGTGCTGCTCAGCAGGCAGCACTGGACTGGACTGGATTACAGCTGATACAAGGTGTGAAGGAACAAGGGGTGGCTGTGGGCATGCACTTGCTGCCGCTGCCAGTGTTTATCTGCATGGCAGCAGGGCATTTGGGCGTTGCCAGGAAGGCGTTTTTATGTAGATTCCTCCTCTTTCAGCACTGCATTGTGGTGCAAGCAAAAGAAGCAAATCCTGTCTGGCTTCCTCTCCGGCCTTTATTCACCTCCCGTGTAGCTGTGAGTGTGTGAGCCTGCAGGGCCCCATGGAATTGCCTAGAAGTAGGCTGAATCGCTGCAAGGGCTGAACAGCAGTATCGGGCAGGCTCGGGCAACGCGCGGCCCGTTCGGGTTATCGCTTCTCGGCCTTTTGGCTAAGATCAAGTGTAGTATCTGTTCTTATCAGTTTAATATCTGATACGTCCCCTATCTGGGGACCATATATTAAATGGATTTTTAGAACAGGGAGATGGAAATAGAGCTTGCTCTGTCCACTCCACGCATTGACCTGGTATTGCAGTATTTCCAGGACCGGTGCACCCTTTCCTTATGTGTTGACTAAAAGCAGATTCCAAAAGTGTTTTTTGTCTTTGCTATTGTTTCTGTCTTTCTGAAGGGATCTCCCCTTTTAATCCCATTATTTCAACACCTGTTGGACAATGCATGAGTGATAATGAGCTCATTGATTAAATGCAATTAATGAATAGATTGCCACCTCTTGTTGTGTGTCGTCTGTGTTTCTGTGTTTCCGGCATTTCACATTGGAACACCTCATTCACCTTCCTTGTCTTCTCTCCGCCCTCCCTTTTAGGTAAGTTAAAGAGCTGCACCTGAGCCAGCCACTGATTGATTGATTGATTGATTGATTGATTGATTGATTGATTGATTGATTGATTGATGCAGCACAACAGTCAAATAGTGGAGTGGAGTAGGGGAACAGCAAACAGCCAATAAAGCAGCCCGCCCGCTCGCCTGCCCGCCACAATGGACCTACCTGTGTACACTAGATGGATGTGATGGAATGTACTGTCGTCCCTACATTTCAAGAAGAAGTAAGAATTGCAGTTGCAACAAAGCCTTGCTTGCCTACAAAGAGAGCAGCAATTTGGATTTGTTACTATGTTACCTAGAAGAATAACAAACTGTGCAAGGATGGAGGTTGTAGGAGCAAGGAGAAGTTGTCTGTAAAGTTGGTGGATGCCTATTTTCCATTTTGCAGTCCCTTGTCTCCCTCTTGTGGCCTCCTGGAGGCAACTAGCTGTGCAAAAAAAAGACAGCCTGGCGGCCGGCTGTTGCAGTGTTGCCCTCTCAGGCAACACTGAGTGACTGACTGAGCCTCACCGTCTTATATAAAGTTCAGACGGAACTTTGCACGTGTCATAGTGGAGCCCTCAGGATTCCAGAGCCAGCTTTCTGACATCATAATGGGGCCTCAGAGATAAAAGCCTGGGCCCAGGCAGTGTTGGTCAGTGCTGCTCAGCAGGCAGCACTGGACTGGACTGGATTACAGCTGATACAAGGTGTGAAGGAACAAGGGGTGGCTGTGGGCATGCACTTGCTGCCGCTGCCAGTGTTTATCTGCATGGCAGCAGGGCATTTGGGCGTTGCCAGGAAGGCGTTTTTATGTAGATTCCTCCTCTTTCAGCACTGCATTGTGGTGCAAGCAAAAGAAGCAAATCCTGTCTGGCTTCCTCTCCGGCCTTTATTCACCTCCCGTGTAGCTGTGAGTGTGTGAGCCTGCAGGGCCCCATGGAATTGCCTAGAAGTAGGCTGAATCGCTGCAAGGGCTGAACAGCAGTATCGGACAGGCTCGGGCAACGCGCGGCCCGTTCGGGTTATCGCTTCTCGGCCTTTTGGCTAAGATCAAGTGTAGTATCTGTTCTTATCAGTTTAATATCTGATACGTCCCCTATCTGGGGACCATATATTAAATGGATTTTTAGAACAGGGAGATGGAAATAGAGCTTGCTCTGTCCACTCCACGCATTGACCTGGTATTGCAGTATTTCCAGGACCGGTGCACCCTTTCCTTATGTGTTGACTAAAAGCAGATTCCAAAAGTGTTTTTTGTCTTTGCTATTGTTTCTGTCTTTCTGAAGGGATCTCCCCTTTTAATCCCATTATTTCAACACCTGTTGGACAATGCATGAGTGATAATGAGCTCATTGATTAAATGCAATTAATGAATAGATTGCCACCTCTTGTTGTGTGTCGTCTGTGTTTCTGTGTTTCCGGCATTTCACATTGGAACACCTCATTCACCTTCCTTGTCTTCTCTCCGCCCTCCCTTTTAGGTAAGTTAAAGAGCTGCACCTGAGCCAGCCACTGATTGATTGATTGATTGATTGATTGATTGATTGATTGATTGATTGATTGATTGATGCAGCACAACAGTCAAATAGTGGAGTGGAGTAGGGGAACAGCAAACAGCCAATAAAGCAGCCCGCCCGCTCGCCTGCCCGCCACAATGGACCTACCTGTGTACACTAGATGGATGTGATGGAATGTACTGTCGTCCCTACATTTCAAGAAGAAGTAAGAATTGCAGTTGCAACAAAGCCTTGCTTGCCTACAAAGAGAGCAGCAATTTGGATTTGTTACTATGTTACCTAGAAGAATAACAAACTGTGCAAGGATGGAGGTTGTAGGAGCAAGGAGAAGTTGTCTGTAAAGTTGGTGGATGCCTATTTTCCATTTTGCAGTCCCTTGTCTCCCTCTTGTGGCGTCCTGGAGGCAACTAGCTGTGCAAAAAAAAGACAGCCTGGCGGCCGGCTGTTGCAGTGTTGCCCTCTCAGGCAACACTGAGTGACTGACTGAGCCTCACCGTCTTATATAAAGTTCAGACGGAACTTTGCACGTGTCATAGTGGAGCCCTCAGGATTCCAGAGCCAGCTTTCTGACATCATAATGGGGCCTCAGAGATAAAAGCCTGGGCCAAGGCAGTGTTGGTCAGTGCTGCTCAGCATGCAGCACTGGACTGGACTGGATTACAGCTGATACAAGGTGTGAAGGAACAAGGGGTGGCTGTGGGCATGCACTTGCTGCCGCTGCCAGTGTTTATCTGCATGGCAGCAGGGCATTTGGGCGTTGCCAGGAAGGCGTTTTTATGTAGATTCCTCCTCTTTCAGCACTGCATTGTGGTGCAAGCAAAAGAAGCAAATCCTGTCTGGCTTCCTCTCCGGCCTTTATTCACCTCCCGTGTAGCTGTGAGTGTGTGAGCCTGCAGGGCCCCATGGAATTGCCTAGAAGTAGGCTGAATCGCTGCAAGGGCTGAACAGCAGTATCGGGCAGGCTCGGGCAACGCGCGGCCCGTTCGGGTTATCGCTTCTCGGCCTTTTGGCTAAGATCAAGTGTAGTATCTGTTCTTATCAGTTTAATATCTGATACGTCCCCTATCTGGGGACCATATATTAAATGGATTTTTAGAACAGGGAGATGGAAATAGAGCTTGCTCTGTCCACTCCACGCATTGACCTGGTATTGCAGTATTTCCAGGACCGGTGCACCCTTTCCTTATGTGTTGACTAAAAGCAGATTCCAAAAGTGTTTTTTGTCTTTGCTATTGTTTCTGTCTTTCTGAAGGGATCTCCCCTTTTAATCCCATTATTTCAACACCTGTTGGACAATGCATGAGTGATAATGAGCTCATTGATTAAATGCAATTAATGAATAGATTGCCACCTCTTGTTGTGTGTCGTCTGTGTTTCTGTGTTTCCGGCATTTCACATTGGAACACCTCATTCACCTTCCTTGTCTTCTCTCCGCCCTCCCTTTTAGGTAAGTTAAAGAGCTGCACCTGAGCCAGCCACTGATTGATTGATTGATTGATTGATTGATTGATTGATTGATTGATTGATTGATTGATTGATGCAGCACAACAGTCAAATAGTGGAGTGGAGTAGGGGAACAGCAAACAGCCAATAAAGCAGCCCGCCCGCTCGCCTGCCCGCCACAATGGACCTACCTGTGTACACTAGATGGATGTGATGGAATGTACTGTCGTCCCTACATTTCAAGAAGAAGTAAGAATTGCAGTTGCAACAAAGCCTTGCTTGCCTACAAAGAGAGCAGCAATTTGGAATTGTTACTATGTTACCTAGAAGAATAACAAACTGTGCAAGGATGGAGGTTGTAGGAGCAAGGAGAAGTTGTCTGTAAAGTTGGTGGATGCCTATTTTCCATTTTGCAGTCCCTTGTCTCCCTCTTGTGGCCTCCTGGAGGCAACTAGCTGTGCAAAAAAAAGACAGCCTGGCGGCCGGCTGTTGCAGTGTTGCCCTCTCAGGCAACACTGAGTGACTGACTGAGCCTCACCGTCTTATATAAAGTTCAGACGGAACTTTGCACGTGTCATAGTGGAGCCCTCAGGATTCCAGAGCCAGCTTTCTGACATCATAATGGGGCCTCAGAGATAAAAGCCTGGGCCCAGGCAGTGTTGGTCAGTGCTGCTCAGCAGGCAGCACTGGACTGGACTGGATTACAGCTGATACAAGGTGTGAAGGAACAAGGGGTGGCTGTGGGCATGCACTTGCTGCCGCTGCCAGTGTTTATCTGCATGGCAGCAGGGCATTTGGGCGTTGCCAGGAAGGCGTTTTTATGTAGATTCCTCCTCTTTCAGCACTGCATTGTGGTGCAAGCAAAAGAAGCAAATCCTGTCTGGCTTCCTCTCCGGCCTTTATTCACCTCCCGTGTAGCTGTGAGTGTGTGAGCCTGCAGGGCCCCATGGAATTGCCTAGAAGTAGGCTGAATCGCTGCAAGGGCTGAACAGCAGTATCGGGCAGGCTCGGGCAACGCGCGGCCCGTTCGGGTTATCGCTTCTCGGCCTTTTGGCTAAGATCAAGTGTAGTATCTGTTCTTATCAGTTTAATATCTGATACGTCCCCTATCTGGGGACCATATATTAAATGGATTTTTAGAACAGGGAGATGGAAATAGAGCTTGCTCTGTCCACTCCACGCATTGACCTGGTATTGCAGTATTTCCAGGACCGGTGCACCCTTTCCTTATGTGTTGACTAAAAGCAGATTCCAAAAGTGTTTTTTGTCTTTGCTATTGTTTCTGTCTTTCTGAAGGGATCTCCCCTTTTAATCCCATTATTTCAACACCTGTTGGACAATGCATGAGTGATAATGAGCTCATTGATTAAATGCAATTAATGAATAGATTGCCACCTCTTGTTGTGTGTCGTCTGTGTTTCTGTGTTTCCGGCATTTCACATTGGAACACCTCATTCACCTTCCTTGTCTTCTCTCCGCCCTCCCTTTTAGGTAAGTTAAAGAGCTGCACCTGAGCCAGCCACTGATTGATTGATTGATTGATTGATTGATTGATTGATTGATTGATTGATTGATTGATTGATGCAGCACAACAGTCAAATAGTGGAGTGGAGTAGGGGAACAGCAAACAGCCAATAAAGCAGCCCGCCCGCTCGCCTGCCCGCCACAATGGACCTACCTGTGTACACTAGATGTATGTGATGGAATGTACTGTCGTCCCTACATTTCAAGAAGAAGTAAGAATTGCAGTTGCAACAAAGCCTTGCTTGCCTACAAAGAGAGCAGCAATTTGGATTTGTTACTATGTTACCTAGAAGAATAACAAACTGTGCAAGGATGGAGGTTGTAGGAGCAAGGAGAAGTTGTCTGTAAAGTTGGTGGATGCCTATTTTCCATTTTGCAGTCCCTTGTCTCCCTCTTGTGGCCTCCTGGAGGCAACTAGCTGTGCAAAAAAAAGACAGCCTGGCGGCCGGCTGTTGCAGTGTTGCCCTCTCAGGCAACACTGAGTGACTGACTGAGCCTCACCGTCTTATATAAAGTTCAGACGGAACTTTGCACGTGTCATAGTGGAGCCCTCAGGATTCCAGAGCCAGCTTTCTGACATCATAATGGGGCCTCAGAGATAAAAGCCTGGGCCCAGGCAGTGTTGGTCAGTGCTGCTCAGCAGGCAGCACTGGACTGGACTGGATTACAGCTGATACAAGGTGTGAAGGAACAAGGGGTGGCTGTGGGCATGCACTTGCTGCCGCTGCCAGTGTTTATCTGCATGGCAGCAGGGCATTTGGGCGTTGCCAGGAAGGCGTTTTTATGTAGATTCCTCCTCTTTCAGCACTGCATTGTGGTGCAAGCAAAAGAAGCAAATCCTGTCTGGCTTCCTCTCCGGCCTTTATTCACCTCCCGTGTAGCTGTGAGTGTGTGAGCCTGCAGGGCCCCATGGAATTGCCTAGAAGTAGGCTGAATCGCTGCAAGGGCTGAACAGCAGTATCGGGCAGGCTCGGGCAACGCGCGGCCCGTTCGGGTTATCGCTTCTCGGCCTTTTGGCTAAGATCAAGTGTAGTATCTGTTCTTATCAGTTTAATATCTGATACGTCCCCTATCTGGGGACCATATATTAAATGGATTTTTAGAACAGGGAGATGGAAATAGAGCTTGCTCTGTCCACTCCACGCATTGACCTGGTATTGCAGTATTTCCAGGACCGGTGCACCCTTTACTTATGTGTTGACTAAAAGCAGATTCCAAAAGTGTTTTTTGTCTTTGCTATTGTTTCTGTCTTTCTGAAGGGATCTCCCCTTTTAATCCCATTATTTCAACACCTGTTGGACAATGCATGAGTGATAATGAGCTCATTGATTAAATGCAATTAATGAATAGATTGCCACCTCTTGTTGTGTGTCGTCTGTGTTTCTGTGTTTCCGGCATTTCACATTGGAACACCTCATTCACCTTCCTTGTCTTCTCTCCGCCCTCCCTTTTAGGTAAGTTAAAGAGCTGCACCTGAGCCAGCCACTGATTGATTGATTGATTGATTGATTGATTGATTGATTGATTGATGCAGCACAACAGTCAAATAGTGGAGTGGAGTAGGGGAACAGCAAACAGCCAATAAAGCAGCCCGCCCGCTCGCCTGCCCGCCACAATGGACCTACCTGTGTACACTAGATGGATGTGATGGAATGTACTGTCGTCCCTACATTTCAAGAAGAAGTAAGAATTGCAGTTGCAACAAAGCCTTGCTTGCCTACAAAGAGAGCAGCAATTTGGATTTGTTACTATGTTACCTAGAAGAATAACAAACTGTGCAAGGATGGAGGTTGTAGGAGCAAGGAGAAGTTGTCTGTAAAGTTGGTGGATGCCTATTTTCCATTTTGCAGTCCCTTGTCTCCCTCTTGTGGCCTCCTGGAGGCAACTAGCTGTGCAAAAAAAAGACAGCCTGGCGGCCGGCTGTTGCAGTGTTGCCCTCTCAGGCAACACTGAGTGACTGACTGAGCCTCACCGTCTTATATAAAGTTCAGACGGAACTTTGCACGTGTCATAGTGGAGCCCTCAGGATTCCAGAGCCAGCTTTCTGACATCATAATGGGGCCTCAGAGATAAAAGCCTGGGCCCAGGCAGTGTTGGTCAGTGCTGCTCAGCAGGCAGCACTGGACTGGACTGGATTACAGCTGATACAAGGTGTGAAGGAACAAGGGGTGGCTGTGGGCATGCACTTGCTGCCGCTGCCAGTGTTTATCTGCATGGCAGCAGGGCATTTGGGCGTTGCCAGGAAGGCGTTTTTATGTAGATTCCTCCTCTTTCAGCACTGCATTGTGGTGCAAGCAAAAGAAGCAAATCCTGTCTGGCTTCCTCTCCGGCCTTTATTCACCTCCCGTGTAGCTGTGAGTGTGTGAGCCTGCAGGGCCCCATGGAATTGCCTAGAAGTAGGCTGAATCGCTGCAAGGGCTGAACAGCAGTATCGGGCAGGCTCGGGCAACGCGCGGCCCGTTCGGGTTATCGCTTCTCGGCCTTTTGGCTAAGATCAAGTGTAGTATCTGTTCTTATCAGTTTAATATCTGATACGTCCCCTATCTGGGGACCATATATTAAATGGATTTTTAGAACAGGGAGATGGAAATAGAGCTTGCTCTGTCCACTCCACGCATTGACCTGGTATTGCAGTATTTCCAGGACCGGTGCACCCTTTCCTTATGTGTTGACTAAAAGCAGATTCCAAAAGTGTTTTTTGTCTTTGCTATTGTTTCTGTCTTTCTGAAGGGATCTCCCCTTTTAATCCCATTATTTCAACACCTGTTGGACAATGCATGAGTGATAATGAGCTCATTGATTAAATGCAATTAATGAATAGATTGCCACCTCTTGTTGTGTGTCGTCTGTGTTTCTGTGTTTCCGGCATTTCACATTGGAACACCTCATTCACCTTCCTTGTCTTCTCTCCGCCCTCCCTTTTAGGTAAGTTAAAGAGCTGCACCTGAGCCAGCCACTGATTGATTGATTGATTGATTGATTGATTGATTGATTGATGCAGCACAACAGTCAAATAGTGGAGTGGAGTAGGGGAACAGCAAACAGCCAATAAAGCAGCCCGCCCGCTCGCCTGCCCGCCACAATGGACCTACCTGTGTACACTAGATGGATGTGATGGAATGTACTGTCGTCCCTACATTTCAAGAAGAAGTAAGAATTGCAGTTGCAACAAAGCCTTGCTTGCCTACAAAGAGAGCAGCAATTTGGATTTGTTACTATGTTACCTAGAAGAATAACAAACTGTGCAAGGATGGAGGTTGTAGGAGCAAGGAGAAGTTGTCTGTAAAGTTGGTGGATGCCTATTTTCCATTTTGCAGTCCCTTGTCTCCCTCTTGTGGCCTCCTGGAGGCAACTAGCTGTGCAAAAAAAAGACAGCCTGGCGGCCGGCTGTTGCAGTGTTGCCCTCTCAGGCAACACTGAGTGACTGACTGAGCCTCACCGTCTTATATAAAGTTCAGACGGAACTTTGCACGTGTCATAGTGGAGCCCTCAGGATTCCAGAGCCAGCTTTCTGACATCATAATGGGGCCTCAGAGATAAAAGCCTGGGCCCAGGCAGTGTTGGTCAGTGCTGCTCAGCAGGCAGCACTGGACTGGACTGGATTACAGCTGATACAAGGTGTGAAGGAACAAGGGGTGGCTGTGGGCATGCACTTGCTGCCGCTGCCAGTGTTTATCTGCATGGCAGCAGGGCATTTGGGCGTTGCCAGGAAGGCGTTTTTATGTAGATTCCTCCTCTTTCAGCACTGCATTGTGGTGCAAGCAAAAGAAGCAAATCCTGTCTGGCTTCCTCTCCGGCCTTTATTCACCTCCCGTGTAGCTGTGAGTGTGTGAGCCTGCAGGGCCCCATGGAATTGCCTAGAAGTAGGCTGAATCGCTGCAAGGGCTGAACAGCAGTATCGGGCAGGCTCGGGCAACGCGCGGCCCGTTCGGGTTATCGCTTCTCGGCCTTTTGGCTAAGATCAAGTGTAGTATCTGTTCTTATCAGTTTAATATCTGATACGTCCCCTATCTGGGGACCATATATTAAATGGATTTTTAGAACAGGGAGATGGAAATAGAGCTTGCTCTGTCCACTCCACGCATTGACCTGGTATTGCAGTATTTCCAGGACCGGTGCACCCTTTCCTTATGTGTTGACTAAAAGCAGATTCCAAAAGTGTTTTTTGTCTTTGCTATTGTTTCTGTCTTTCTGAAGGGATCTCCCCTTTTAATCCCATTATTTCAACACCTGTTGGACAATGCATGAGTGATAATGAGCTCATTGATTAAATGCAATTAATGAATAGATTGCCACCTCTTGTTGTGTGTCGTCTGTGTTTCTGTGTTTCCGGCATTTCACATTGGAACACCTCATTCACCTTCCTTGTCTTCTCTCCGCCCTCCCTTTTAGGTAAGTTAAAGAGCTGCACCTGAGCCAGCCACTGATTGATTGATTGATTGATTGATTGATTGATTGATTGATTGATTGATGCAGCACAACAGTCAAATAGTGGAGTGGAGTAGGGGAACAGCAAACAGCCAATAAAGCAGCCCGCCCGCTCGCCTGCCCGCCACAATGGACCTACCTGTGTACACTAGATGGATGTGATGGAATGTACTGTCGTCCCTACATTTCAAGAAGAAGTAAGAATTGCAGTTGCAACAAAGCCTTGCTTGCCTACAAAGAGAGCAGCAATTTGGATTTGTTACTATGTTACCTAGAAGAATAACAAACTGTGCAAGGATGGAGGTTGTAGGAGCAAGGAGAAGTTGTCTGTAAAGTTGGTGGATGCCTATTTTCCATTTTGCAGTCCCTTGTCTCCCTCTTGTGGCCTCCTGGAGGCAACTAGCTGTGCAAAAAAAAGACAGCCTGGCGGCCGGCTGTTGCAGTGTTGCCCTCTCAGGCAACACTGAGTGACTGACTGAGCCTCACCGTCTTATATAAAGTTCAGACGGAACTTTGCACGTGTCATAGTGGAGCCCTCAGGATTCCAGAGCCAGCTTTCTGACATCATAATGGGGCCTCAGAGATAAAAGCCTGGGCCCAGGCAGTGTTGGTCAGTGCTGCTCAGCAGGCAGCACTGGACTGGACTGGATTACAGCTGATACAAGGTGTGAAGGAACAAGGGGTGGCTGTGGGCATGCACTTGCTGCCGCTGCCAGTGTTTATCTGCATGGCAGCAGGGCATTTGGGCGTTGCCAGGAAGGCGTTTTTATGTAGATTCCTCCTCTTTCAGCACTGCATTGTGGTGCAAGCAAAAGAAGCAAATCCTGTCTGGCTTCCTCTCCGGCCTTTATTCACCTCCCGTGTAGCTGTGAGTGTGTGAGCCTGCAGGGCCCCATGGAATTGCCTAGAAGTAGGCTGAATCGCTGCAAGGGCTGAACAGCAGTATCGGGCAGGCTCGGGCAACGCGCGGCCCGTTCGGGTTATCGCTTCTCGGCCTTTTGGCTAAGATCAAGTGTAGTATCTGTTCTTATCAGTTTAATATCTGATACGTCCCCTATCTGGGGACCATATATTAAATGGATTTTTAGAACAGGGAGATGGAAATAGAGCTTGCTCTGTCCACTCCACGCATTGACCTGGTATTGCAGTATTTCCAGGACCGGTGCACCCTTTCCTTATGTGTTGACTAAAAGCAGATTCCAAAAGTGTTTTTTGTCTTTGCTATTGTTTCTGTCTTTCTGAAGGGATCTCCCCTTTTAATCCCATTATTTCAACACCTGTTGGACAATGCATGAGTGATAATGAGCTCATTGATTAAATGCAATTAATGAATAGATTGCCACCTCTTGTTGTGTGTCGTCTGTGTTTCTGTGTTTCCGGCATTTCACATTGGAACACCTCATTCACCTTCCTTGTCTTCTCTCCGCCCTCCCTTTTAGGTAAGTTAAAGAGCTGCACCTGAGCCAGCCACTGATTGATTGATTGATTGATTGATTGATTGATTGATTGATTGATTGATTGATTGATTGATGCAGCACAACAGTCAAATAGTGGAGTGGAGTAGGGGAACAGCAAACAGCCAATAAAGCAGCCTGCCCGCTCGCCTGCCCGCCACAATGGACCTACCTGTGTACACTAGATGGATGTGATGGAATGTACTGTCGTCCCTACATTTCAAGAAGAAGTAAGAATTGCAGTTGCAACAAAGCCTTGCTTGCCTACAAAGAGAGCAGCAATTTGGATTTGTTACTATGTTACCTAGAAGAATAACAAACTGTGCAAGGATGGAGGTTGTAGGAGCAAGGAGAAGTTGTCTGTAAAGTTGGTGGATGCCTATTTTCCATTTTGCAGTCCCTTGTCTCCCTCTTGTGGCCTCCTGGAGGCAACTAGCTGTGCAAAAAAAAGACAGCCTGGCGGCCGGCTGTTGCAGTGTTGCCCTCTCAGGCAACACTGAGTGACTGACTGAGCCTCACCGTCTTATATAAAGTTCAGACGGAACTTTGCACGTGTCATAGTGGAGCCCTCAGGATTCCAGAGCCAGCTTTCTGACATCATAATGGGGCCTCAGAGATAAAAGCCTGGGCCCAGGCAGTGTTGGTCAGTGCTGCTCAGCAGGCAGCACTGGACTGGACTGGATTACAGCTGATACAAGGTGTGAAGGAACAAGGGGTGGCTGTGGGCATGCACTTGCTGCCGCTGCCAGTGTTTATCTGCATGGCAGCAGGGCATTTGGGCGTTGCCAGGAAGGCGTTTTTATGTAGATTCCTCCTCTTTCAGCACTGCATTGTGGTGCAAGCAAAAGAAGCAAATCCTGTCTGGCTTCCTCTCCGGCCTTTATTCACCTCCCGTGTAGCTGTGAGTGTGTGAGCCTGCAGGGCCCCATGGAATTGCCTAGAAGTAGGCTGAATCGCTGCAAGGGCTGAACAGCAGTATCGGGCAGGCTCGGGCAACGCGCGGCCCGTTCGGGTTATCGCTTCTCGGCCTTTTGGCTAAGATCAAGTGTAGTATCTGTTCTTATCAGTTTAATATCTGATACGTCCCCTATCTGGGGACCATATATTAAATGGATTTTTAGAACAGGGAGATGGAAATAGAGCTTGCTCTGTCCACTCCACGCATTGACCTGGTATTGCAGTATTTCCAGGACCGGTGCACCCTTTCCTTATGTGTTGACTAAAAGCAGATTCCAAAAGTGTTTTTTGTCTTTGCTATTGTTTCTGTCTTTCTGAAGGGATCTCCCCTTTTAATCCCATTATTTCAACACCTGTTGGACAATGCATGAGTGATAATGAGCTCATTGATTAAATGCAATTAATGAATAGATTGCCACCTCTTGTTGTGTGTCGTCTGTGTTTCTGTGTTTCCGGCATTTCACATTGGAACACCTCATTCACCTTCCTTGTCTTCTCTCCGCCCTCCCTTTTAGGTAAGTTAAAGAGCTGCACCTGAGCCAGCCACTGATTGATTGATTGATTGATTGATTGATTGATTGATTGATTGATTGATTGATGCAGCACAACAGTCAAATAGTGGAGTGGAGTAGGGGAACAGCAAACAGCCAATAAAGCAGCCCGCCCGCTCGCCTGCCCGCCACAATGGACCTACCTGTGTACACTAGATGGATGTGATGGAATGTACTGTCGTCCCTACATTTCAAGAAGAAGTAAGAATTGCAGTTGCAACAAAGCCTTGCTTGCCTACAAAGAGAGCAGCAATTTGGATTTGTTACTATGTTACCTAGAAGAATAACAAACTGTGCAAGGATGGAGGTTGTAGGAGCAAGGAGAAGTTGTCTGTAAAGTTGGTGGATGCCTATTTTCCATTTTGCAGTCCCTTGTCTCCCTCTTGTGGCCTCCTGGAGGCAACTAGCTGTGCAAAAAAAAGACAGCCTGGCGGCCGGCTGTTGCAGTGTTGCCCTCTCAGGCAACACTGAGTGACTGACTGAGCCTCACCGTCTTATATAAAGTTCAGACAGACGGAACTTTGCACGTGTCATAGTGGAGCCCTCAGGATTCCAGAGCCAGCTTTCTGACATCATAATGGGGCCTCAGAGATAAAAGCCTGGGCCCAGGCAGTGTTGGTCAGTGCTGCTCAGCAGGCAGCACTGGACTGGACTGGATTACAGCTGATACAAGGTGTGAAGGAACAAGGGGTGGCTGTGGGCATGCACTTGCTGCCGCTGCCAGTGTTTATCTGCATGGCAGCAGGGCATTTGGGCGTTGCCAGGAAGGCGTTTTTATGTAGATTCCTCCTCTTTCAGCACTGCATTGTGGTGCAAGCAAAAGAAGCAAATCCTGTCTGGCTTCCTCTCCGGCCTTTATTCACCTCCCGTGTAGCTGTGAGTGTGTGAGCCTGCAGGGCCCCATGGAATTGCCTAGAAGTAGGCTGAATCGCTGCAAGGGCTGAACAGCAGTATCGGGCAGGCTCGGGCAACGCGCGGCCCGTTCGGGTTATCGCTTCTCGGCCTTTTGGCTAAGATCAAGTGTAGTATCTGTTCTTATCAGTTTAATATCTGATACGTCCCCTATCTGGGGACCATATATTAAATGGATTTTTAGAACAGGGAGATGGAAATAGAGCTTGCTCTGTCCACTCCACGCATTGACCTGGTATTGCAGTATTTCCAGGACCGGTGCACCCTTTCCTTATGTGTTGACTAAAAGCAGATTCCAAAAGTGTTTTTTGTCTTTGCTATTGTTTCTGTCTTTCTGAAGGGATCTCCCCTTTTAATCCCATTATTTCAACACCTGTTGGACAATGCATGAGTGATAATGAGCTCATTGATTAAATGCAATTAATGAATAGATTGCCACCTCTTGTTGTGTGTCGTCTGTGTTTCTGTGTTTCCGGCATTTCACATTGGAACACCTCATTCACCTTCCTTGTCTTCTCTCCGCCCTCCCTTTTAGGTAAGTTAAAGAGCTGCACCTGAGCCAGCCACTGATTGATTGATTGATTGATTGATTGATTGATTGATTGATTGATTGATTGATGCAGCACAACAGTCAAATAGTGGAGTGGAGTAGGGGAACAGCAAACAGCCAATAAAGCAGCCCGCCCGCTCGCCTGCCCGCCACAATGGACCTACCTGTGTACACTAGATGGATGTGATGGAATGTACTGTCGTCCCTACATTTCAAGAAGAAGTAAGAATTGCAGTTGCAACAAAGCCTTGCTTGCCTACAAAGAGAGCAGCAATTTGGATTTGTTACTATGTTACCTAGAAGAATAACAAACTGTGCAAGGATGGAGGTTGTAGGAGCAAGGAGAAGTTGTCTGTAAAGTTGGTGGATGCCTATTTTCCATTTTGCAGTCCCTTGTCTCCCTCTTGTGGCCTCCTGGAGGCAACTAGCTGTGCAAAAAAAAGACAGCCTGGCGGCCGGCTGTTGCAGTGTTGCCCTCTCAGGCAACACTGAGTGACTGACTGAGCCTCACCGTCTTATATAAAGTTCAGACGGAACTTTGCACGTGTCATAGTGGAGCCCTCAGGATTCCAGAGCCAGCTTTCTGACATCATAATGGGGCCTCAGAGATAAAAGCCTGGGCCCAGGCAGTGTTGGTCAGTGCTGCTCAGCAGGCAGCACTGGACTGGACTGGATTACAGCTGATACAAGGTGTGAAGGAACAAGGGGTGGCTGTGGGCATGCACTTGCTGCCGCTGCCAGTGTTTATCTGCATGGCAGCAGGGCATTTGGGCGTTGCCAGGAAGGCGTTTTTATGTAGATTCCTCCTCTTTCAGCACTGCATTGTGGTGCAAGCAAAAGAAGCAAATCCTGTCTGGCTTCCTCTCCGGCCTTTATTCACCTCCCGTGTAGCTGTGAGTGTGTGAGCCTGCAGGGCCCCATGGAATTGCCTAGAAGTAGGCTGAATCGCTGCAAGGGCTGAACAGCAGTATCGGGCAGGCTCGGGCAACGCGCGGCCCGTTCGGGTTATCGCTTCTCGGCCTTTTGGCTAAGATCAAGTGTAGTATCTGTTCTTATCAGTTTAATATCTGATACGTCCCCTATCTGGGGACCATATATTAAATGGATTTTTAGAACAGGGAGATGGAAATAGAGCTTGCTCTGTCCACTCCACGCATTGACCTGGTATTGCAGTATTTCCAGGACCGGTGCACCCTTTCCTTATGTGTTGACTAAAAGCAGATTCCAAAAGTGTTTTTTGTCTTTGCTATTGTTTCTGTCTTTCTGAAGGGATCTCCCCTTTTAATCCCATTATTTCAACACCTGTTGGACAATGCATGAGTGATAATGAGCTCATTGATTAAATGCAATTAATGAATAGATTGCCACCTCTTGTTGTGTGTCGTCTGTGTTTCTGTGTTTCCGGCATTTCACATTGGAACACCTCATTCACCTTCCTTGTCTTCTCTCCGCCCTCCCTTTTAGGTAAGTTAAAGAGCTGCACCTGAGCCAGCCACTGATTGATTGATTGATTGATTGATTGATTGATTGATTGATGCAGCACAACAGTCAAATAGTGGAGTGGAGTAGGGGAACAGCAAACAGCCAATAAAGCAGCCCGCCCGCTCGCCTGCCCGCCACAATGGACCTACCTGTGTACACTAGATGGATGTGATGGAATGTACTGTCGTCCCTACATTTCAAGAAGAAGTAAGAATTGCAGTTGCAACAAAGCCTTGCTTGCCTACAAAGAGAGCAGCAATTTGGATTTGTTACTATGTTACCTAGAAGAATAGCAAACTGTGCAAGGATGGAGGTTGTAGGAGCAAGGAGAAGTTGTCTGTAAAGTTGGTGGATGCCTATTTTCCATTTTGCAGTCCCTTGTCTCCCTCTTGTGGCCTCCTGGAGGCAACTAGCTGTGCAAAAAAAAGACAGCCTGGCGGCCGGCTGTTGCAGTGTTGCCCTCTCAGGCAACACTGAGTGACTGACTGAGCCTCACCGTCTTATATAAAGTTCAGACGGAACTTTGCACGTGTCATAGTGGAGCCCTCAGGATTCCAGAGCCAGCTTTCTGACATCATAATGGGGCCTCAGAGATAAAAGCCTGGGCCCAGGCAGTGTTGGTCAGTGCTGCTCAGCAGGCAGCACTGGACTGGACTGGATTACAGCTGATACAAGGTGTGAAGGAACAAGGGGTGGCTGTGGGCATGCACTTGCTGCCGCTGCCAGTGTTTATCTGCATGGCAGCAGGGCATTTGGGCGTTGCCAGGAAGGCGTTTTTATGTAGATTCCTCCTCTTTCAGCACTGCATTGTGGTGCAAGCAAAAGAAGCAAATCCTGTCTGGCTTCCTCTCCGGCCTTTATTCACCTCCCGTGTAGCTGTGAGTGTGTGAGCCTGCAGGGCCCCATGGAATTGCCTAGAAGTAGGCTGAATCGCTGCAAGGGCTGAACAGCAGTATCGGGCAGGCTCGGGCAACGCGCGGCCCGTTCGGGTTATCGCTTCTCGGCCTTTTGGCTAAGATCAAGTGTAGTATCTGTTCTTATCAGTTTAATATCTGATACGTCCCCTATCTGGGGACCATATATTAAATGGATTTTTAGAACAGGGAGATGGAAATAGAGCTTGCTCTGTCCACTCCACGCATTGACCTGGTATTGCAGTATTTCCAGGACCGGTGCACCCTTTCCTTATGTGTTGACTAAAAGCAGATTCCAAAAGTGTTTTTTGTCTTTGCTATTGTTTCTGTCTTTCTGAAGGGATCTCCCCTTTTAATCCCATTATTTCAACACCTGTTGGACAATGCATGAGTGATAATGAGCTCATTGATTAAATGCAATTAATGAATAGATTGCCACCTCTTGTTGTGTGTCGTCTGTGTTTCTGTGTTTCCGGCATTTCACATTGGAACACCTCATTCACCTTCCTTGTCTTCTCTCCGCCCTCCCTTTTAGGTAAGTTAAAGAGCTGCACCTGAGCCAGCCACTGATTGATTGATTGATTGATTGATTGATTGATTGATTGATTGATTGATGCAGCACAACAGTCAAATAGTGGAGTGGAGTAGGGGAACAGCAAACAGCCAATAAAGCAGCCTGCCCGCTCGCCTGCCCGCCACAATGGACCTACCTGTGTACACTAGATGGATGTGATGGAATGTACTGTCGTCCCTACATTTCAAGAAGAAGTAAGAATTGCAGTTGCAACAAAGCCTTGCTTGCCTACAAAGAGAGCAGCAATTTGGATTTGTTACTATGTTACCTAGAAGAATAACAAACTGTGCAAGGATGGAGGTTGTAGGAGCAAGGAGAAGTTGTCTGTAAAGTTGGTGGATGCCTATTTTCCATTTTGCAGTCCCTTGTCTCCCTCTTGTGGCCTCCTGGAGGCAACTAGCTGTGCAAAAAAAAGACAGCCTGGCGGCCGGCTGTTGCAGTGTTGCCCTCTCAGGCAACACTGAGTGACTGACTGAGCCTCACCGTCTTATATAAAGTTCAGACGGAACTTTGCACGTGTCATAGTGGAGCCCTCAGGATTCCAGAGCCAGCTTTCTGACATCATAATGGGGCCTCAGAGATAAAAGCCTGGGCCCAGGCAGTGTTGGTCAGTGCTGCTCAGCAGGCAGCACTGGACTGGACTGGATTACAGCTGATACAAGGTGTGAAGGAACAAGGGGTGGCTGTGGGCATGCACTTGCTGCCGCTGCCAGTGTTTATCTGCATGGCAGCAGGGCATTTGGGCGTTGCCAGGAAGGCGTTTTTATGTAGATTCCTCCTCTTTCAGCACTGCATTGTGGTGCAAGCAAAAGAAGCAAATCCTGTCTGGCTTCCTCTCCGGCCTTTATTCACCTCCCGTGTAGCTGTGAGTGTGTGAGCCTGCAGGGCCCCATGGAATTGCCTAGAAGTAGGCTGAATCGCTGCAAGGGCTGAACAGCAGTATCGGGCAGGCTCGGGCAACGCGCGGCCCGTTCGGGTTATCGCTTCTCGGCCTTTTGGCTAAGATCAAGTGTAGTATCTGTTCTTATCAGTTTAATATCTGATACGTCCCCTATCTGGGGACCATATATTAAATGGATTTTTAGAACAGGGAGATGGAAATAGAGCTTGCTCTGTCCACTCCACGCATTGACCTGGTATTGCAGTATTTCCAGGACCGGTGCACCCTTTCCTTATGTGTTGACTAAAAGCAGATTCCAAAAGTGTTTTTTGTCTTTGCTATTGTTTCTGTCTTTCTGAAGGGATCTCCCCTTTTAATCCCATTATTTCAACACCTGTTGGACAATGCATGAGTGATAATGAGCTCATTGATTAAATGCAATTAATGAATAGATTGCCACCTCTTGTTGTGTGTCGTCTGTGTTTCTGTGTTTCCGGCATTTCACATTGGAACACCTCATTCACCTTCCTTGTCTTCTCTCCGCCCTCCCTTTTAGGTAAGTTAAAGAGCTGCACCTGAGCCAGCCACTGATTGATTGATTGATTGATTGATTGATTGATTGATTGATTGATTGATTGATTGATTGATGCAGCACAACAGTCAAATAGTGGAGTGGAGTAGGGGAACAGCAAACAGCCAATAAAGCAGCCCGCCCGCTCGCCTGCCCGCCACAATGGACCTACCTGTGTACACTAGATGGATGTGATGGAATGTACTGTCGTCCCTACATTTCAAGAAGAAGTAAGAATTGCAGTTGCAACAAAGCCTTGCTTGCCTACAAAGAGAGCAGCAATTTGGATTTGTTACTATGTTACCTAGAAGAATAACAAACTGTGCAAGGATGGAGGTTGTAGGAGCAAGGAGAAGTTGTCTGTAAAGTTGGTGGATGCCTATTTTCCATTTTGCAGTCCCTTGTCTCCCTCTTGTGGCCTCCTGGAGGCAACTAGCTGTGCAAAAAAAAGACAGCCTGGCGGCCGGCTGTTGCAGTGTTGCCCTCTCAGGCAACACTGAGTGACTGACTGAGCCTCACCGTCTTATATAAAGTTCAGAAGGAACTTTGCACGTGTCATAGTGGAGCCCTCAGGATTCCAGAGCCAGCTTTCTGACATCATAATGGGGCCTCAGAGATAAAAGCCTGGGCCCAGGCAGTGTTGGTCAGTGCTGCTCAGCAGGCAGCACTGGACTGGACTGGATTACAGCTGATACAAGGTGTGAAGGAACAAGGGGTGGCTGTGGGCATGCACTTGCTGCCGCTGCCAGTGTTTATCTGCATGGCAGCAGGGCATTTGGGCGTTGCCAGGAAGGCGTTTTTATGTAGATTCCTCCTCTTTCAGCACTGCATTGTGGTGCAAGCAAAAGAAGCAAATCCTGTCTGGCTTCCTCTCCGGCCTTTATTCACCTCCCGTGTAGCTGTGAGTGTGTGAGCCTGCAGGGCCCCATGGAATTGCCTAGAAGTAGGCTGAATCGCTGCAAGGGCTGAACAGCAGTATCGGGCAGGCTCGGGCAACGCGCGGCCCGTTCGGGTTATCGCTTCTCGGCCTTTTGGCTAAGATCAAGTGTAGTATCTGTTCTTATCAGTTTAATATCTGATACGTCCCCTATCTGGGGACCATATATTAAATGGATTTTTAGAACAGGGAGATGGAAATAGAGCTTGCTCTGTCCACTCCACGCATTGACCTGGTATTGCAGTATTTCCAGGACCGGTGCACCCTTTCCTTATGTGTTGACTAAAAGCAGATTCCAAAAGTGTTTTTTGTCTTTGCTATTGTTTCTGTCTTTCTGAAGGGATCTCCCCTTTTAATCCCATTATTTCAACACCTGTTGGACAATGCATGAGTGATAATGAGCTCATTGATTAAATGCAATTAATGAATAGATTGCCACCTCTTGTTGTGTGTCGTCTGTGTTTCTGTGTTTCCGGCATTTCACATTGGAACACCTCATTCACCTTCCTTGTCTTCTCTCCGCCCTCCCTTTTAGGTAAGTTAAAGAGCTGCACCTGAGCCAGCCACTGATTGATTGATTGATTGATTGATTGATTGATTGATTGATTGATTGATTGATTGATTGATGCAGCACAACAGTCAAATAGTGGAGTGGAGTAGGGGAACAGCAAACAGCCAATAAAGCAGCCCGCCCGCTCGCCTGCCCGCCACAATGGACCTACCTGTGTACACTAGATGGATGTGATGGAATGTACTGTCGTCCCTACATTTCAAGAAGAAGTAAGAATTGCAGTTGCAACAAAGCCTTGCTTGCCTACAAAGAGAGCAGCAATTTGGATTTGTTACTATGTTACCTAGAAGAATAACAAACTGTGCAAGGATGGAGGTTGTAGGAGCAAGGAGAAGTTGTCTGTAAAGTTGGTGGATGCCTATTTTCCATTTTGCAGTCCCTTGTCTCCCTCTTGTGGCCTCCTGGAGGCAACTAGCTGTGCAAAAAAAAGACAGCCTGGCGGCCGGCTGTTGCAGTGTTGCCCTCTCAGGCAACACTGAGTGACTGACTGAGCCTCACCGTCTTATATAAAGTTCAGACGGAACTTTGCACGTGTCATAGTGGAGCCCTCAGGATTCCAGAGCCAGCTTTCTGACATCATAATGGGGCCTCAGAGATAAAAGCCTGGGCCCAGGCAGTGTTGGTCAGTGCTGCTCAGCAGGCAGCACTGGACTGGACTGGATTACAGCTGATACAAGGTGTGAAGGAACAAGGGGTGGCTGTGGGCATGCACTTGCTGCCGCTGCCAGTGTTTATCTGCATGGCAGCAGGGCATTTGGGCGTTGCCAGGAAGGCGTTTTTATGTAGATTCCTCCTCTTTCAGCACTGCATTGTGGTGCAAGCAAAAGAAGCAAATCCTGTCTGGCTTCCTCTCCGGCCTTTATTCACCTCCCGTGTAGCTGTGAGTGTGTGAGCCTGCAGGGCCCCATGGAATTGCCTAGAAGTAGGCTGAATCGCTGCAAGGGCTGAACAGCAGTATCGGGCAGGCTCGGGCAACGCGCGGCCCGTTCGGGTTATCGCTTCTCGGCCTTTTGGCTAAGATCAAGTGTAGTATCTGTTCTTATCAGTTTAATATCTGATACGTCCCCTATCTGGGGACCATATATTAAATGGATTTTTAGAACAGGGAGATGGAAATAGAGCTTGCTCTGTCCACTCCACGCATTGACCTGGTATTGCAGTATTTCCAGGACCGGTGCACCCTTTCCTTATGTGTTGACTAAAAGCAGATTCCAAAAGTGTTTTTTGTCTTTGCTATTGTTTCTGTCTTTCTGAAGGGATCTCCCCTTTTAATCCCATTATTTCAACACCTGTTGGACAATGCATGAGTGATAATGAGCTCATTGATTAAATGCAATTAATGAATAGATTGCCACCTCTTGTTGTGTGTCGTCTGTGTTTCTGTGTTTCCGGCATTTCACATTGGAACACCTCATTCACCTTCCTTGTCTTCTCTCCGCCCTCCCTTTTAGGTAAGTTAAAGAGCTGCACCTGAGCCAGCCACTGATTGATTGATTGATTGATTGATTGATTGATTGATTGATTGATTGATTGCAGCACAACAGTCAAATAGTGGAGTGGAGTAGGGGAACAGCAAACAGCCAATAAAGCAGCCCGCCCGCTCGCCTGCCCGCCACAATGGACCTACCTGTGTACACTAGATGGATGTGATGGAATGTACTGTCGTCCCTACATTTCAAGAAGAAGTAAGAATTGCAGTTGCAACAAAGCCTTGCTTGCCTACAAAGAGAGCAGCAATTTGGATTTGTTACTATGTTACCTAGAAGAATAACAAACTGTGCAAGGATGGAGGTTGTAGGAGCAAGGAGAAGTTGTCTGTAAAGTTGGTGGATGCCTATTTTCCATTTTGCAGTCCCTTGTCTCCCTCTTGTGGCCTCCTGGAGGCAACTAGCTGTGCAAAAAAAAGACAGCCTGGCGGCCGGCTGTTGCAGTGTTGCCCTCTCAGGCAACACTGAGTGACTGACTGAGCCTCACCGTCTTATATAAAGTTCAGACGGAACTTTGCACGTGTCATAGTGGAGCCCTCAGGATTCCAGAGCCAGCTTTCTGACATCATAATGGGGCCTCAGAGATAAAAGCCTGGGCCCAGGCAGTGTTGGTCAGTGCTGCTCAGCAGGCAGCACTGGACTGGACTGGATTACAGCTGATACAAGGTGTGAAGGAACAAGGGGTGGCTGTGGGCATGCACTTGCTGCCGCTGCCAGTGTTTATCTGCATGGCAGCAGGGCATTTGGGCGTTGCCAGGAAGGCGTTTTTATGTAGATTCCTCCTCTTTCAGCACTGCATTGTGGTGCAAGCAAAAGAAGCAAATCCTGTCTGGCTTCCTCTCCGGCCTTTATTCACCTCCCGTGTAGCTGTGAGTGTGTGAGCCTGCAGGGCCCCATGGAATTGCCTAGAAGTAGGCTGAATCGCTGCAAGGGCTGAACAGCAGTATCGGGCAGGCTCGGGCAACGCGCGGCCCGTTCGGGTTATCGCTTCTCGGCCTTTTGGCTAAGATCAAGTGTAGTATCTGTTCTTATCAGTTTAATATCTGATACGTCCCCTATCTGGGGACCATATATTAAATGGATTTTTAGAACAGGGAGATGGAAATAGAGCTTGCTCTGTCCACTCCACGCATTGACCTGGTATTGCAGTATTTCCAGGACCGGTGCACCCTTTCCTTATGTGTTGACTAAAAGCAGATTCCAAAAGTGTTTTTTGTCTTTGCTATTGTTTCTGTCTTTCTGAAGGGATCTCCCCTTTTAATCCCATTATTTCAACACCTGTTGGACAATGCATGAGTGATAATGAGCTCATTGATTAAATGCAATTAATGAATAGATTGCCACCTCTTGTTGTGTGTCGTCTGTGTTTCTGTGTTTCCGGCATTTCACATTGGAACACCTCATTCACCTTCCTTGTCTTCTCTCCGCCCTCCCTTTTAGGTAAGTTAAAGAGCTGCACCTGAGCCAGCCACTTGATTGATTGATTGATTGATTGATTGATTGATTGATTGATTGATTGATTGATGCAGCACAACAGTCAAATAGTGGAGTGGAGTAGGGGAACAGCAAACAGCCAATAAAGCAGCCCGCCCGCTCGCCTGCCCGCCACAATGGACCTACCTGTGTACACTAGATGGATGTGATGGAATGTACTGTCGTCCCTACATTTCAAGAAGAAGTAAGAATTGCAGTTGCAACAAAGCCTTGCTTGCCTACAAAGAGAGCAGCAATTTGGATTTGTTACTATGTTACCTAGAAGAATAACAAACTGTGCAAGGATGGAGGTTGTAGGAGCAAGGAGAAGTTGTCTGTAAAGTTGGTGGATGCCTATTTTCCATTTTGCAGTCCCTTGTCTCCCTCTTGTGGCCTCCTGGAGGCAACTAGCTGTGCAAAAAAAAGACAGCCTGGCGGCCGGCTGTTGCAGTGTTGCCCTCTCAGGCAACACTGAGTGACTGACTGAGCCTCACCGTCTTATATAAAGTTCAGACGGAACTTTGCACGTGTCATAGTGGAGCCCTCAGGATTCCAGAGCCAGCTTTCTGACATCATAATGGGGCCTCAGAGATAAAAGCCTGGGCCCAGGCAGTGTTGGTCAGTGCTGCTCAGCAGGCAGCACTGGACTGGACTGGATTACAGCTGATACAAGGTGTGAAGGAACAAGGGGTGGCTGTGGGCATGCACTTGCTGCCGCTGCCAGTGTTTATCTGCATGGCAGCAGGGCATTTGGGCGTTGCCAGGAAGGCGTTTTTATGTAGATTCCTCCTCTTTCAGCACTGCATTGTGGTGCAAGCAAAAGAAGCAAATCCTGTCTGGCTTCCTCTCCGGCCTTTATTCACCTCCCGTGTAGCTGTGAGTGTGTGAGCCTGCAGGGCCCCATGGAATTGCCTAGAAGTAGGCTGAATCGCTGCAAGGGCTGAACAGCAGTATCGGGCAGGCTCGGGCAACGCGCGGCCCGTTCGGGTTATCGCTTCTCGGCCTTTTGGCTAAGATCAAGTGTAGTATCTGTTCTTATCAGTTTAATATCTGATACGTCCCCTATCTGGGGACCATATATTAAATGGATTTTTAGAACAGGGAGATGGAAATAGAGCTTGCTCTGTCCACTCCACGCATTGACCTGGTATTGCAGTATTTCCAGGACCGGTGCACCCTTTCCTTATGTGTTGACTAAAAGCAGATTCCAAAAGTGTTTTTTGTCTTTGCTATTGTTTCTGTCTTTCTGAAGGGATCTCCCCTTTTAATCCCATTATTTCAACACCTGTTGGACAATGCATGAGTGATAATGAGCTCATTGATTAAATGCAATTAATGAATAGATTGCCACCTCTTGTTGTGTGTCGTCTGTGTTTCTGTGTTTCCGGCATTTCACATTGGAACACCTCATTCACCTTCCTTGTCTTCTCTCCGCCCTCCCTTTTAGGTAAGTTAAAGAGCTGCACCTGAGCCAGCCACTGATTGATTGATTGATTGATTGATTGATTGATTGATTGATTGATTGATTGATTGATGCAGCACAACAGTCAAATAGTGGAGTGGAGTAGGGGAACAGCAAACAGCCAATAAAGCAGCCCGCCCGCTCGCCTGCCCGCCACAATGGACCTACCTGTGTACACTAGATGGATGTGATGGAATGTACTGTCGTCCCTACATTTCAAGAAGAAGTAAGAATTGCAGTTGCAACAAAGCCTTGCTTGCCTACAAAGAGAGCAGCAATTTGGATTTGTTACTATGTTACCTAGAAGAATAACAAACTGTGCAAGGATGGAGGTTGTAGGAGCAAGGAGAAGTTGTCTGTAAAGTTGGTGGATGCCTATTTTCCATTTTGCAGTCCCTTGTCTCCCTCTTGTGGCCTCCTGGAGGCAACTAGCTGTGCAAAAAAAAGACAGCCTGGCGGCCGGCTGTTGCAGTGTTGCCCTCTCAGGCAACACTGAGTGACTGACTGAGCCTCACCGTCTTATATAAAGTTCAGACGGAACTTTGCACGTGTCATAGTGGAGCCCTCAGGATTCCAGAGCCAGCTTTCTGACATCATAATGGGGCCTCAGAGATAAAAGCCTGGGCCCAGGCAGTGTTGGTCAGTGCTGCTCAGCAGGCAGCACTGGACTGGACTGGATTACAGCTGATACAAGGTGTGAAGGAACAAGGGGTGGCTGTGGGCATGCACTTGCTGCCGCTGCCAGTGTTTATCTGCATGGCAGCAGGGCATTTGGGCGTTGCCAGGAAGGCGTTTTTATGTAGATTCCTCCTCTTTCAGCACTGCATTGTGGTGCAAGCAAAAGAAGCAAATCCTGTCTGGCTTCCTCTCCGGCCTTTATTCACCTCCCGTGTAGCTGTGAGTGTGTGAGCCTGCAGGGCCCCATGGAATTGCCTAGAAGTAGGCTGAATCGCTGCAAGGGCTGAACAGCAGTATCGGGCAGGCTCGGGCAACGCGCGGCCGCAACGCGCGGCCCGTTCGGGTTATCGCTTCTCGGCCTTTTGGCTAAGATCAAGTGTAGTATCTGTTCTTATCAGTTTAATATCTGATACGTCCCCTATCTGGGGACCATATATTAAATGGATTTTTAGAACAGGGAGATGGAAATAGAGCTTGCTCTGTCCACTCCACGCATTGACCTGGTATTGCAGTATTTCCAGGACCGGTGCACCCTTTCCTTATGTGTTGACTAAAAGCAGATTCCAAAAGTGTTTTTTGTCTTTGCTATTGTTTCTGTCTTTCTGAAGGGATCTCCCCTTTTAATCCCATTATTTCAACACCTGTTGGACAATGCATGAGTGATAATGAGCTCATTGATTAAATGCAATTAATGAATAGATTGCCACCTCTTGTTGTGTGTCGTCTGTGTTTCTGTGTTTCCGGCATTTCACATTGGAACACCTCATTCACCTTCCTTGTCTTCTCTCCGCCCTCCCTTTTAGGTAAGTTAAAGAGCTGCACCTGAGCCAGCCACTGATTGATTGATTGATTGATTGATTGATTGATTGATTGATTGATTGATGCAGCACAACAGTCAAATAGTGGAGTGGAGTAGGGGAACAGCAAACAGCCAATAAAGCAGCCCGCCCGCTCGCCTGCCCGCCACAATGGACCTACCTGTGTACACTAGATGGATGTGATGGAATGTACTGTCGTCCCTACATTTCAAGAAGAAGTAAGAATTGCAGTTGCAACAAAGCCTTGCTTGCCTACAAAGAGAGCAGCAATTTGGATTTGTTACTATGTTACCTAGAAGAATAACAAACTGTGCAAGGATGGAGGTTGTAGGAGCAAGGAGAAGTTGTCTGTAAAGTTGGTGGATGCCTATTTTCCATTTTGCAGTCCCTTGTCTCCCTCTTGTGGCCTCCTGGAGGCAACTAGCTGTGCAAAAAAAAGACAGCCTGGCGGCCGGCTGTTGCAGTGTTGCCCTCTCAGGCAACACTGAGTGACTGACTGAGCCTCACCGTCTTATATAAAGTTCAGACGGAACTTTGCATGTGTCATAGTGGAGCCCTCAGGATTCCAGAGCCAGCTTTCTGACATCATAATGGGGCCTCAGAGATAAAAGCCTGGGCCCAGGCAGTGTTGGTCAGTGCTGCTCAGCAGGCAGCACTGGACTGGACTGGATTACAGCTGATACAAGGTGTGAAGGAACAAGGGGTGGCTGTGGGCATGCACTTGCTGCCGCTGCCAGTGTTTATCTGCATGGCAGCAGGGCATTTGGGCGTTGCCAGGAAGGCGTTTTTATGTAGATTCCTCCTCTTTCAGCACTGCATTGTGGTGCAAGCAAAAGAAGCAAATCCTGTCTGGCTTCCTCTCCGGCCTTTATTCACCTCCCGTGTAGCTGTGAGTGTGTGAGCCTGCAGGGCCCCATGGAATTGCCTAGAAGTAGGCTGAATCGCTGCAAGGGCTGAACAGCAGTATCGGGCAGGCTCGGGCAACGCGCGGCCCGTTCGGGTTATCGCTTCTCGGCCTTTTGGCTAAGATCAAGTGTAGTATCTGTTCTTATCAGTTTAATATCTGATACGTCCCCTATCTGGGGACCATATATTAAATGGATTTTTAGAACAGGGAGATGGAAATAGAGCTTGCTCTGTCCACTCCACGCATTGACCTGGTATTGCAGTATTTCCAGGACCGGTGCACCCTTTCCTTATGTGTTGACTAAAAGCAGATTCCAAAAGTGTTTTTTGTCTTTGCTATTGTTTCTGTCTTTCTGAAGGGATCTCCCCTTTTAATCCCATTATTTCAACACCTGTTGGACAATGCATGAGTGATAATGAGCTCATTGATTAAATGCAATTAATGAATAGATTGCCACCTCTTGTTGTGTGTCGTCTGTGTTTCTGTGTTTCCGGCATTTCACATTGGAACACCTCATTCACCTTCCTTGTCTTCTCTCCGCCCTCCCTTTTAGGTAAGTTAAAGAGCTGCACCTGAGCCAGCCACTGATTGATTGATTGATTGATTGATTGATTGATTGATTGATTGATTGATTGATTGATGCAGCACAACAGTCAAATAGTGGAGTGGAGTAGGGGAACAGCAAACAGCCAATAAAGCAGCCCGCCCGCTCGCCTGCCCGCCACAATGGACCTACCTGTGTACACTAGATGGATGTGATGGAATGTACTGTCGTCCCTACATTTCAAGAAGAAGTAAGAATTGCAGTTGCAACAAAGCCTTGCTTGCCTACAAAGAGAGCAGCAATTTGGATTTGTTACTATGTTACCTAGAAGAATAACAAACTGTGCAAGGATGGAGGTTGTAGGAGCAAGGAGAAGTTGTCTGTAAAGTTGGTGGATGCCTATTTTCCATTTTGCAGTCCCTTGTCTCCCTCTTGTGGCCTCCTGGAGGCAACTAGCTGTGCAAAAAAAAGACAGCCTGGCGGCCGGCTGTTGCAGTGTTGCCCTCTCAGGCAACACTGAGTGACTGACTGAGCCTCACCGTCTTATATAAAGTTCAGACGGAACTTTGCACGTGTCATAGTGGAGCCCTCAGGATTCCAGAGCCAGCTTTCTGACATCATAATGGGGCCTCAGAGATAAAAGCCTGGGCCCAGGCAGTGTTGGTCAGTGCTGCTCAGCAGGCAGCACTGGACTGGACTGGATTACAGCTGATACAAGGTGTGAAGGAACAAGGGGTGGCTGTGGGCATGCACTTGCTGCCGCTGCCAGTGTTTATCTGCATGGCAGCAGGGCATTTGGGCGTTGCCAGGAAGGCGTTTTTATGTAGATTCCTCCTCTTTCAGCACTGCATTGTGGTGCAAGCAAAAGAAGCAAATCCTGTCTGGCTTCCTCTCCGGCCTTTATTCACCTCCCGTGTAGCTGTGAGTGTGTGAGCCTGCAGGGCCCCATGGAATTGCCTAGAAGTAGGCTGAATCGCTGCAAGGGCTGAACAGCAGTATCGGGCAGGCTCGGGCAACGCGCGGCCCGTTCGGGTTATCGCTTCTCGGCCTTTTGGCTAAGATCAAGTGTAGTATCTGTTCTTATCAGTTTAATATCTGATACGTCCCCTATCTGGGGACCATATATTAAATGGATTTTTAGAACAGGGAGATGGAAATAGAGCTTGCTCTGTCCACTCCACACATTGACCTGGTATTGCAGTATTTCCAGGACCGGTGCACCCTTTCCTTATGTGTTGACTAAAAGCAGATTCCAAAAGTGTTTTTTGTCTTTGCTATTGTTTCTGTCTTTCTGAAGGGATCTCCCCTTTTAATCCCATTATTTCAACACCTGTTGGACAATGCATGAGTGATAATGAGCTCATTGATTAAATGCAATTAATGAATAGATTGCCACCTCTTGTTGTGTGTCGTCTGTGTTTCTGTGTTTCCGGCATTTCACATTGGAACACCTCATTCACCTTCCTTGTCTTCTCTCCGCCCTCCCTTTTAGGTAAGTTAAAGAGCTGCACCTGAGCCAGCCACTTGATTGATTGATTGATTGATTGATTGATTGATTGATTGATGCAGCACAACAGTCAAATAGTGGAGTGGAGTAGGGGAACAGCAAACAGCCAATAAAGCAGCCCGCCCGCTCGCCTGCCCGCCACAATGGACCTACCTGTGTACACTAGATGGATGTGATGGAATGTACTGTCGTCCCTACATTTCAAGAAGAAGTAAGAATTGCAGTTGCAACAAAGCCTTGCTTGCCTACAAAGAGAGCAGCAATTTGGATTTGTTACTATGTTACCTAGAAGAATAACAAACTGTGCAAGGATGGAGGTTGTAGGAGCAAGGAGAAGTTGTCTGTAAAGTTGGTGGATGCCTATTTTCCATTTTGCAGTCCCTTGTCTCCCTCTTGTGGCCTCCTGGAGGCAACTAGCTGTGCAAAAAAAAGACAGCCTGGCGGCCGGCTGTTGCAGTGTTGCCCTCTCAGGCAACACTGAGTGACTGACTGAGCCTCACCGTCTTATATAAAGTTCAGACGGAACTTTGCACGTGTCATAGTGGAGCCCTCAGGATTCCAGAGCCAGCTTTCTGACATCATAATGGGGCCTCAGAGATAAAAGCCTGGGCCCAGGCAGTGTTGGTCAGTGCTGCTCAGCAGGCAGCACTGGACTGGACTGGATTACAGCTGATACAAGGTGTGAAGGAACAAGGGGTGGCTGTGGGCATGCACTTGCTGCCGCTGCCAGTGTTTATCTGCATGGCAGCAGGGCATTTGGGCGTTGCCAGGAAGGCGTTTTTATGTAGATTCCTCCTCTTTCAGCACTGCATTGTGGTGCAAGCAAAAGAAGCAAATCCTGTCTGGCTTCCTCTCCGGCCTTTATTCACCTCCCGTGTAGCTGTGAGTGTGTGAGCCTGCAGGGCCCCATGGAATTGCCTAGAAGTAGGCTGAATCGCTGCAAGGGCTGAACAGCAGTATCGGGCAGGCTCGGGCAACGCGCGGCCCGTTCGGGTTATCGCTTCTCGGCCTTTTGGCTAAGATCAAGTGTAGTATCTGTTCTTATCAGTTTAATATCTGATACGTCCCCTATCTGGGGACCATATATTAAATGGATTTTTAGAACAGGGAGATGGAAATAGAGCTTGCTCTGTCCACTCCACGCATTGACCTGGTATTGCAGTATTTCCAGGACCGGTGCACCCTTTCCTTATGTGTTGACTAAAAGCAGATTCCAAAAGTGTTTTTTGTCTTTGCTATTGTTTCTGTCTTTCTGAAGGGATCTCCCCTTTTAATCCCATTATTTCAACACCTGTTGGACAATGCATGAGTGATAATGAGCTCATTGATTAAATGCAATTAATGAATAGATTGCCACCTCTTGTTGTGTGTCGTCTGTGTTTCTGTGTTTCCGGCATTTCACATTGGAACACCTCATTCACCTTCCTTGTCTTCTCTCCGCCCTCCCTTTTAGGTAAGTTAAAGAGCTGCACCTGAGCCAGCCACTGATTGATTGATTAATTGATTGATTGATTGATTGATTGATTGATTGATGCAGCACAACAGTCAAATAGTGGAGTGGAGTAGGGGAACAGCAAACAGCCAATAAAGCAGCCCGCCCGCTCGCCTGCCCGCCACAATGGACCTACCTGTGTACACTAGATGGATGTGATGGAATGTACTGTCGTCCCTACATTTCAAGAAGAAGTAAGAATTGCAGTTGCAACAAAGCCTTGCTTGCCTACAAAGAGAGCAGCAATTTGGATTTGTTACTATGTTACCTAGAAGAATAACAAACTGTGCAAGGATGGAGGTTGTAGGAGCAAGGAGAAGTTGTCTGTAAAGTTGGTGGATGCCTATTTTCCATTTTGCAGTCCCTTGTCTCCCTCTTGTGGCCTCCTGGAGGCAACTAGCTGTGCAAAAAAAAGACAGCCTGGCGGCCGGCTGTTGCAGTGTTGCCCTCTCAAGCAACACTGAGTGACTGACTGAGCCTCACCGTCTTATATAAAGTTCAGACGGAACTTTGCACGTGTCATAGTGGAGCCCTCAGGATTCCAGAGCCAGCTTTCTGACATCATAATGGGGCCTCAGAGATAAAAGCCTGGGCCCAGGCAGTGTTGGTCAGTGCTGCTCAGCAGGCAGCACTGGACTGGACTGGATTACAGCTGATACAAGGTGTGAAGGAACAAGGGGTGGCTGTGGGCATGCACTTGCTGCCGCTGCCAGTGTTTATCTGCATGGCAGCAGGGCATTTGGGCGTTGCCAGGAAGGCGTTTTTATGTAGATTCCTCCTCTTTCAGCACTGCATTGTGGTGCAAGCAAAAGAAGCAAATCCTGTCTGGCTTCCTCTCCGGCCTTTATTCACCTCCCGTGTAGCTGTGAGTGTGTGAGCCTGCAGGGCCCCATGGAATTGCCTAGAAGTAGGCTGAATCGCTGCAAGGGCTGAACAGCAGTATCGGGCAGGCTCGGGCAACGCGCGGCCCGTTCGGGTTATCGCTTCTCGGCCTTTTGGCTAAGATCAAGTGTAGTATCTGTTCTTATCAGTTTAATATCTGATACGTCCCCTATCTGGGGACCATATATTAAATGGATTTTTAGAACAGGGAGATGGAAATAGAGCTTGCTCTGTCCACTCCACGCATTGACCTGGTATTGCAGTATTTCCAGGACCGGTGCACCCTTTCCTTATGTGTTGACTAAAAGCAGATTCCAAAAGTGTTTTTTGTCTTTGCTATTGTTTCTGTCTTTCTGAAGGGATCTCCCCTTTTAATCCCATTATTTCAACACCTGTTGGACAATGCATGAGTGATAATGAGCTCATTGATTAAATGCAATTAATGAATAGATTGCCACCTCTTGTTGTGTGTCGTCTGTGTTTCTGTGTTTCCGGCATTTCACATTGGAACACCTCATTCACCTTCCTTGTCTTCTCTCCGCCCTCCCTTTTAGGTAAGTTAAAGAGCTGCACCTGAGCCAGCCACTGATTGATTGATTGATTGATTGATTGATTGATTGATTGATTGATGCAGCACAACAGTCAAATAGTGGAGTGGAGTAGGGGAACAGCAAACAGCCAATAAAGCAGCCCGCCCGCTCGCCTGCCCGCCACAATGGACCTACCTGTGTACACTAGATGGATGTGATGGAATGTACTGTCGTCCCTACATTTCAAGAAGAAGTAAGAATTGCAGTTGCAACAAAGCCTTGCTTGCCTACAAAGAGAGCAGCAATTTGGATTTGTTACTATGTTACCTAGAAGAATAACAAACTGTGCAAGGATGGAGGTTGTAGGAGCAAGGAGAAGTTGTCTGTAAAGTTGGTGGATGCCTATTTTCCATTTTGCAGTCCCTTGTCTCCCTCTTGTGGCCTCCTGGAGGCAACTAGCTGTGCAAAAAAAAGACAGCCTGGCGGCCGGCTGTTGCAGTGTTGCCCTCTCAGGCAACACTGAGTGACTGACTGAGCCTCACCGTCTTATATAAAGTTCAGACGGAACTTTGCACGTGTCATAGTGGAGCCCTCAGGATTCCAGAGCCAGCTTTCTGACATCATAATGGGGCCTCAGAGATAAAAGCCTGGGCCCAGGCAGTGTTGGTCAGTGCTGCTCAGCAGGCAGCACTGGACTGGACTGGATTACAGCTGATACAAGGTGTGAAGGAACAAGGGGTGGCTGTGGGCATGCACTTGCTGCCGCTGCCAGTGTTTATCTGCATGGCAGCAGGGCATTTGGGCGTTGCCAGGAAGGCGTTTTTATGTAGATTCCTCCTCTTTCAGCACTGCATTGTGGTGCAAGCAAAAGAAGCAAATCCTGTCTGGCTTCCTCTCCGGCCTTTATTCACCTCCCGTGTAGCTGTGAGTGTGTGAGCCTGCAGGGCCCCATGGAATTGCCTAGAAGTAGGCTGAATCGCTGCAAGGGCTGAACAGCAGTATCGGGCAGGCTCGGGCAACGCGCGGCCCGTTCGGGTTATCGCTTCTCGGCCTTTTGGCTAAGATCAAGTGTAGTATCTGTTCTTATCAGTTTAATATCTGATACGTCCCCTATCTGGGGACCATATATTAAATGGATTTTTAGAACAGGGAGATGGAAATAGAGCTTGCTCTGTCCACTCCACGCATTGACCTGGTATTGCAGTATTTCCAGGACCGGTGCACCCTTTCCTTATGTGTTGACTAAAAGCAGATTCCAAAAGTGTTTTTTGTCTTTGCTATTGTTTCTGTCTTTCTGAAGGGATCTCCCCTTTTAATCCCATTATTTCAACACCTGTTGGACAATGCATGAGTGATAATGAGCTCATTGATTAAATGCAATTAATGAATAGATTGCCACCTCTTGTTGTGTGTCGTCTGTGTTTCTGTGTTTCCGGCATTTCACATTGGAACACCTCATTCACCTTCCTTGTCTTCTCTCCGCCCTCCCTTTTAGGTAAGTTAAAGAGCTGCACCTGAGCCAGCCACTGATTGATTGATTGATTGATTGATTGATTGATTGATTGATTGATGCAGCACAACAGTCAAATAGTGGAGTGGAGTAGGGGAACAGCAAACAGCCAATAAAGCAGCCCGCCCGCTCGCCTGCCCGCCACAATGGACCTACCTGTGTACACTAGATGGATGTGATGGAATGTACTGTCGTCCCTACATTTCAAGAAGAAGTAAGAATTGCAGTTGCAACAAAGCCTTGCTTGCCTACAAAGAGAGCAGCAATTTGGATTTGTTACTATGTTACCTAGAAGAATAACAAACTGTGCAAGGATGGAGGTTGTAGGAGCAAGGAGAAGTTGTCTGTAAAGTTGGTGGATGCCTATTTTCCATTTTGCAGTCCCTTGTCTCCCTCTTGTGGCCTCCTGGAGGCAACTAGCTGTGCAAAAAAAAAGACAGCCTGGCGGCCGGCTGTTGCAGTGTTGCCCTCTCAGGCAACACTGAGTGACTGACTGAGCCTCACCGTCTTATATAAAGTTCAGACGGAACTTTGCACGTGTCATAGTGGAGCCCTCAGGATTCCAGAGCCAGCTTTCTGACATCATAATGGGGCCTCAGAGATAAAAGCCTGGGCCCAGGCAGTGTTGGTCAGTGCTGCTCAGCAGGCAGCACTGGACTGGACTGGATTACAGCTGATACAAGGTGTGAAGGAACAAGGGGTGGCTGTGGGCATGCACTTGCTGCCGCTGCCAGTGTTTATCTGCATGGCAGCAGGGCATTTGGGCGTTGCCAGGAAGGCGTTTTTATGTAGATTCCTCCTCTTTCAGCACTGCATTGTGGTGCAAGCAAAAGAAGCAAATCCTGTCTGGCTTCCTCTCCGGCCTTTATTCACCTCCCGTGTAGCTGTGAGTGTGTGAGCCTGCAGGGCCCCATGGAATTGCCTAGAAGTAGGCTGAATCGCTGCAAGGGCTGAACAGCAGTATCGGGCAGGCTCGGGCAACGCGCGGCCCGTTCGGGTTATCGCTTCTCGGCCTTTTGGCTAAGATCAAGTGTAGTATCTGTTCTTATCAGTTTAATATCTGATACGTCCCCTATCTGGGGACCATATATTAAATGGATTTTTAGAACAGGGAGATGGAAATAGAGCTTGCTCTGTCCACTCCACGCATTGACCTGGTATTGCAGTATTTCCAGGACCGGTGCACCCTTTCCTTATGTGTTGACTAAAAGCAGATTCCAAAAGTGTTTCTTGTCTTTGCTATTGTTTCTGTCTTTCTGAAGGGATCTCCCCTTTTAATCCCATTATTTCAACACCTGTTGGACAATGCATGAGTGATAATGAGCTCATTGATTAAATGCAATTAATGAATAGATTGCCACCTCTTGTTGTGTGTCGTCTGTGTTTCTGTGTTTCCGGCATTTCACATTGGAACACCTCATTCACCTTCCTTGTCTTCTCTCCGCCCTCCCTTTTAGGTAAGTTAAAGAGCTGCACCTGAGCCAGCCACTGATTGATTGATTGATTGATTGATTGATTGATTGATTGATTGATGCAGCACAACAGTCAAATAGTGGAGTGGAGTAGGGGAACAGCAAACAGCCAATAAAGCAGCCCGCCCGCTCGCCTGCCCGCCACAATGGACCTACCTGTGTACACTAGATGGATGTGATGGAATGTACTGTCGTCCCTACATTTCAAGAAGAAGTAAGAATTGCAGTTGCAACAAAGCCTTGCTTGCCTACAAAGAGAGCAGCAATTTGGATTTGTTACTATGTTACCTAGAAGAATAACAAACTGTGCAAGGATGGAGGTTGTAGGAGCAAGGAGAAGTTGTCTGTAAAGTTGGTGGATGCCTATTTTCCATTTTGCAGTCCCTTGTCTCCCTCTTGTGGCCTCCTGGAGGCAACTAGCTGTGCAAAAAAAAGACAGCCTGGCGGCCGGCTGTTGCAGTGTTGCCCTCTCAGGCAACACTGAGTGACTGACTGAGCCTCACCGTCTTATATAAAGTTCAGACGGAACTTTGCACGTGTCATAGTGGAGCCCTCAGGATTCCAGAGCCAGCTTTCTGACATCATAATGGGGCCTCAGAGATAAAAGCCTGGGCCCAGGCAGTGTTGGTCAGTGCTGCTCAGCAGGCAGCACTGGACTGGACTGGATTACAGCTGATACAAGGTGTGAAGGAACAAGGGGTGGCTGTGGGCATGCACTTGCTGCCGCTGCCAGTGTTTATCTGCATGGCAGCAGGGCATTTGGGCGTTGCCAGGAAGGCGTTTTTATGTAGATTCCTCCTCTTTCAGCACTGCATTGTGGTGCAAGCAAAAGAAGCAAATCCTGTCTGGCTTCCTCTCCGGCCTTTATTCACCTCCCGTGTAGCTGTGAGTGTGTGAGCCTGCAGGGCCCCATGGAATTGCCTAGAAGTAGGCTGAATCGCTGCAAGGGCTGAACAGCAGTATCGGGCAGGCTCGGGCAACGCGCGGCCCATTCGGGTTATCGCTTCTCGGCCTTTTGGCTAAGATCAAGTGTAGTATCTGTTCTTATCAGTTTAATATCTGATACGTCCCCTATCTGGGGACCATATATTAAATGGATTTTTAGAACAGGGAGATGGAAATAGAGCTTGCTCTGTCCACTCCACGCATTGACCTGGTATTGCAGTATTTCCAGGACCGGTGCACCCTTTCCTTATGTGTTGACTAAAAGCAGATTCCAAAAGTGTTTTTTGTCTTTGCTATTGTTTCTGTCTTTCTGAAGGGATCTCCCCTTTTAATCCCATTATTTCAACACCTGTTGGACAATGCATGAGTGATAATGAGCTCATTGATTAAATGCAATTAATGAATAGATTGCCACCTCTTGTTGTGTGTCGTCTGTGTTTCTGTGTTTCCGGCATTTCACATTGGAACACCTCATTCACCTTCCTTGTCTTCTCTCCGCCCTCCCTTTTAGGTAAGTTAAAGAGCTGCACCTGATTGATTGATTGATTGATTGATTGATTGATTGATTGATTGATTGATTGATGCAGCACAACAGTCAAATAGTGGAGTGGAGTAGGGGAACAGCAAACAGCCAATAAAGCAGCCCGCCCGCTCGCCTGCCCGCCACAATGGACCTACCTGTGTACACTAGATGGATGTGATGGAATGTACTGTCGTCCCTACATTTCAAGAAGAAGTAAGAATTGCAGTTGCAACAAAGCCTTGCTTGCCTACAAAGAGAGCAGCAATTTGGATTTGTTACTATGTTACCTAGAAGAATAACAAACTGTGCAAGGATGGAGGTTGTAGGAGCAAGGAGAAGTTGTCTGTAAAGTTGGTGGATGCCTATTTTCCATTTTGCAGTCCCTTGTCTCCCTCTTGTGGCCTCCTGGAGGCAACTAGCTGTGCAAAAAAAAGACAGCCTGGCGGCCGGCTGTTGCAGTGTTGCCCTCTCAGGCAACACTGAGTGACTGACTGAGCCTCACCGTCTTATATAAAGTTCAGACGGAACTTTGCACGTGTCATAGTGGAGCCCTCAGGATTCCAGAGCCAGCTTTCTGACATCATAATGGGGCCTCAGAGATAAAAGCCTGGGCCCAGGCAGTGTTGGTCAGTGCTGCTCAGCAGGCAGCACTGGACTGGACTGGATTACAGCTGATACAAGGTGTGAAGGAACAAGGGGTGGCTGTGGGCATGCACTTGCTGCCGCTGCCAGTGTTTATCTGCATGGCAGCAGGGCATTTGGGCGTTGCCAGGAAGGCGTTTTTATGTAGATTCCTCCTCTTTCAGCACTGCATTGTGGTGCAAGCAAAAGAAGCAAATCCTGTCTGGCTTCCTCTCCGGCCTTTATTCACCTCCCGTGTAGCTGTGAGTGTGTGAGCCTGCAGGGCCCCATGGAATTGCCTAGAAGTAGGCTGAATCGCTGCAAGGGCTGAACAGCAGTATCGGGCAGGCTCGGGCAACGCGCGGCCCGTTCGGGTTATCGCTTCTCGGCCTTTTGGCTAAGATCAAGTGTAGTATCTGTTCTTATCAGTTTAATATCTGATACGTCCCCTATCTGGGGACCATATATTAAATGGATTTTTAGAACAGGGAGATGGAAATAGAGCTTGCTCTGTCCACTCCACGCATTGACCTGGTATTGCAGTATTTCCAGGACCGGTGCACCCTTTCCTTATGTGTTGACTAAAAGCAGATTCCAAAAGTGTTTTTTGTCTTTGCTATTGTTTCTGTCTTTCTGAAGGGATCTCCCCTTTTAATCCCATTATTTCAACACCTGTTGGACAATGCATGAGTGATAATGAGCTCATTGATTAAATGCAATTAATGAATAGATTGCCACCTCTTGTTGTGTGTCGTCTGTGTTTCTGTGTTTCCGGCATTTCACATTGGAACACCTCATTCACCTTCCTTGTCTTCTCTCCGCCCTCCCTTTTAGGTAAGTTAAAGAGCTGCACCTGAGCCAGCCACTGATTGATTGATTGATTGATTGATTGATTGATTGATTGATTGATTGATTGATTGATTGATTGATTGATGCAGCACAACAGTCAAATAGTGGAGTGGAGTAGGGGAACAGCAAACAGCCAATAAAGCAGCCCGCCCGCTCGCCTGCCCGCCACAATGGACCTACCTGTGTACACTAGATGGATGTGATGGAATGTACTGTCGTCCCTACATTTCAAGAAGAAGTAAGAATTGCAGTTGCAACAAAGCCTTGCTTGCCTACAAAGAGAGCAGCAATTTAAATTTGTTACTATGTTACCTAGAAGAATAACAAACTGTGCAAGGATGGAGGTTGTAGGAGCAAGGAGAAGTTGTCTGTAAAGTTGGTGGATGCCTATTTTCCATTTTGCAGTCCCTTGTCTCCCTCTTGTGGCCTCCTGGAGGCAACTAGCTGTGCAAAAAAAAGACAGCCTGGCGGCCGGCTGTTGCAGTGTTGCCCTCTCAGGCAACACTGAGTGACTGACTGAGCCTCACCGTCTTATATAAAGTTCAGACGGAACTTTGCACGTGTCATAGTGGAGCCCTCAGGATTCCAGAGCCAGCTTTCTGACATCATAATGGGGCCTCAGAGATAAAAGCCTGGGCCCAGGCAGTGTTGGTCAGTGCTGCTCAGCAGGCAGCACTGGACTGGACTGGATTACAGCTGATACAAGGTGTGAAGGAACAAGGGGTGGCTGTGGGCATGCACTTGCTGCCGCTGCCAGTGTTTATCTGCATGGCAGCAGGGCATTTGGGCGTTGCCAGGAAGGCGTTTTTATGTAGATTCCTCCTCTTTCAGCACTGCATTGTGGTGCAAGCAAAAGAAGCAAATCCTGTCTGGCTTCCTCTCCGGCCTTTATTCACCTCCCGTGTAGCTGTGAGTGTGTGAGCCTGCAGGGCCCCATGGAATTGCCTAGAAGTAGGCTGAATCGCTGCAAGGGCTGAACAGCAGTATCGGGCAGGCTCGGGCAACGCGCGGCCCGTTCGGGTTATCGCTTCTCGGCCTTTTGGCTAAGATCAAGTGTAGTATCTGTTCTTATCAGTTTAATATCTGATACGTCCCCTATCTGGGGACCATATATTAAATGGATTTTTAGAACAGGGAGATGGAAATAGAGCTTGCTCTGTCCACTCCACGCATTGACCTGGTATTGCAGTATTTCCAGGACCGGTGCACCCTTTCCTTATGTGTTGACTAAAAGCAGATTCCAAAAGTGTTTTTTGTCTTTGCTATTGTTTCTGTCTTTCTGAAGGGATCTCCCCTTTTAATCCCATTATTTCAACACCTGTTGGACAATGCATGAGTGATAATGAGCTCATTGATTAAATGCAATTAATGAATAGATTGCCACCTCTTGTTGTGTGTCGTCTGTGTTTCTGTGTTTCCGGCATTTCACATTGGAACACCTCATTCACCTTCCTTGTCTTCTCTCCGCCCTCCCTTTTAGGTAAGTTAAAGAGCTGCACCTGAGCCAGCCACTGATTGATTGCTTGATTGATTGATTGATTGATTGATTGATTGATTGATTGATTGATTGATTGATTGATTGATTGATTGATTGATGCAGCACAACAGTCAAATAGTGGAGTGGAGTAGGGGAACAGCAAACAGCCAATAAAGCAGCCCGCCCGCTCGCCTGCCCGCCACAATGGACCTACCTGTGTACACTAGATGGATGTGATGGAATGTACTGTCGTCCCTACATTTCAAGAAGAAGTAAGAATTGCAGTTGCAACAAAGCCTTGCTTGCCTACAAAGAGAGCAGCAATTTGGATTTGTTACTATGTTACCTAGAAGAATAACAAACTGTGCAAGGATGGAGGTTGTAGGAGCAAGGAGAAGTTGTCTGTAAAGTTGGTGGATGCCTATTTTCCATTTTGCAGTCCCTTGTCTCCCTCTTGTGGCCTCCTGGAGGCAACTAGCTGTGCAAAAAAAAGACAGCCTGGCGGCCGGCTGTTGCAGTGTTGCCCTCTCAGGCAACACTGAGTGACTGACTGAGCCTCACCGTCTTATATAAAGTTCAGACGGAACTTTGCACGTGTCATAGTGGAGCCCTCAGGATTCCAGAGCCAGCTTTCTGACATCATAATGGGGCCTCAGAGATAAAAGCCTGGGCCCAGGCAGTGTTGGTCAGTGCTGCTCAGCAGGCAGCACTGGACTGGACTGGATTACAGCTGATACAAGGTGTGAAGGAACAAGGGGTGGCTGTGGGCATGCACTTGCTGCCACTGCCAGTGTTTATCTGCATGGCAGCAGGGCATTTGGGCGTTGCCAGGAAGGCGTTTTTATGTAGATTCCTCCTCTTTCAGCACTGCATTGTGGTGCAAGCAAAAGAAGCAAATCCTGTCTGGCTTCCTCTCCGGCCTTTATTCACCTCCCGTGTAGCTGTGAGTGTGTGAGCCTGCAGGGCCCCATGGAATTGCCTAGAAGTAGGCTGAATCGCTGCAAGGGCTGAACAGCAGTATCGGGCAGGCTCGGGCAACGCGCGGCCCGTTCGGGTTATCGCTTCTCGGCCTTTTGGCTAAGATCAAGTGTAGTATCTGTTCTTATCAGTTTAATATCTGATACGTCCCCTATCTGGGGACCATATATTAAATGGATTTTTAGAACAGGGAGATGGAAATAGAGCTTGCTCTGTCCACTCCACGCATTGACCTGGTATTGCAGTATTTCCAGGACCGGTGCACCCTTTCCTTATGTTTTGACTAAAAGCAGATTCCAAAAGTGTTTTTTGTCTTTGCTATTGTTTCTGTCTTTCTGAAGGGATCTCCCCTTTTAATCCCATTATTTCAACACCTGTTGGACAATGCATGAGTGATAATGAGCTCATTGATTAAATGCAATTAATGAATAGATTGCCACCTCTTGTTGTGTGTCGTCTGTGTTTCTGTGTTTCCGGCATTTCACATTGGAACACCTCATTCACCTTCCTTGTCTTCTCTCCGCCCTCCCTTTTAGGTAAGTTAAAGAGCTGCACCTGAGCCAGCCACTGATTGATTGATTGATTGATTGATTGATTGATTGATTGATTGATTGATTGATGCAGCACAACAGTCAAATAGTGGAGTGGAGTAGGGGAACAGCAAACAGCCAATAAAGCAGCCCGCCCGCTCGCCTGCCCGCCACAATGGACCTACCTGTGTACACTAGATGGATGTGATGGAATGTACTGTCGTCCCTACATTTCAAGAAGAAGTAAGAATTGCAGTTGCAACAAAGCCTTGCTTGCCTACAAAGAGAGCAGCAATTTGGATTTGTTACTATGTTACCTAGAAGAATAACAAACTGTGCAAGGATGGAGGTTGTAGGAGCAAGGAGAAGTTGTCTGTAAAGTTGGTGGATGCCTATTTTCCATTTTGCAGTCCCTTGTCTCCCTCTTGTGGCCTCCTGGAGGCAACTAGCTGTGCAAAAAAAAGACAGCCTGGCGGCCGGCTGTTGCAGTGTTGCCCTCTCAGGCAACACTGAGTGACTGACTGAGCCTCACCGTCTTATATAAAGTTCAGACGGAACTTTGCACGTGTCATAGTGGAGCCCTCAGGATTCCAGAGCCAGCTTTCTGACATCATAATGGGGCCTCAGAGATAAAAGCCTGGGCCCAGGCAGTGTTGGTCAGTGCTGCTCAGCAGGCAGCACTGGACTGGACTGGATTACAGCTGATACAAGGTGTGAAGGAACAAGGGGTGGCTGTGGGCATGCACTTGCTGCCGCTGCCAGTGTTTATCTGCATGGCAGCAGGGCATTTGGGCGTTGCCAGGAAGGCGTTTTTATGTAGATTCCTCCTCTTTCAGCACTGCATTGTGGTGCAAGCAAAAGAAGCAAATCCTGTCTGGCTTCCTCTCCGGCCTTTATTCACCTCCCGTGTAGCTGTGAGTGTGTGAGCCTGCAGGGCCCCATGGAATTGCCTAGAAGTAGGCTGAATCGCTGCAAGGGCTGAACAGCAGTATCGGGCAGGCTCGGGCAACGCGCGGCCCGTTCGGGTTATCGCTTCTCGGCCTTTTGGCTAAGATCAAGTGTAGTATCTGTTCTTATCAGTTTAATATCTGATACGTCCCCTATCTGGGGACCATATATTAAATGGATTTTTAGAACAGGGAGATGGAAATAGAGCTTGCTCTGTCCACTCCACGCATTGACCTGGTATTGCAGTATTTCCAGGACCGGTGCACCCTTTCCTTATGTGTTGACTAAAAGCAGATTCCAAAAGTGTTTTTTGTCTTTGCTATTGTTTCTGTCTTTCTGAAGGGATCTCCCCTTTTAATCCCATTATTTCAACACCTGTTGGACAATGCATGAGTGATAATGAGCTCATTGATTAAATGCAATTAATGAATAGATTGCCACCTCTTGTTGTGTGTCGTCTGTGTTTCTGTGTTTCCGGCATTTCACATTGGAACACCTCATTCACCTTCCTTGTCTTCTCTCCGCCCTCCCTTTTAGGTAAGTTAAAGAGCTGCACCTGAGCCAGCCACTGATTGATTGATTGATTGATTGATTGATTGATTGATTGATTGATTGATTGATTGATGCAGCACAACAGTCAAATAGTGGAGTGGAGTAGGGGAACAGCAAACAGCCAATAAAGCAGCCCGCCCGCTCGCCTGCCCGCCACAATGGACCTACCTGTGTACACTAGATGGATGTGATGGAATGTACTGTCGTCCCTACATTTCAAGAAGAAGTAAGAATTGCAGTTGCAACAAAGCCTTGCTTGCCTACAAAGAGAGCAGCAATTTGGATTTGTTACTATGTTACCTAGAAGAATAACAAACTGTGCAAGGATGGAGGTTGTAGGAGCAAGGAGAAGTTGTCTGTAAAGTTGGTGGATGCCTATTTTCCATTTTGCAGTCCCTTGTCTCCCTCTTGTGGCCTCCTGGAGGCAACTAGCTGTGCAAAAAAAAGACAGCCTGGTGGCCGGCTGTTGCAGTGTTGCCCTCTCAGGCAACACTGAGTGACTGACTGAGCCTCACCGTCTTATATAAAGTTCAGACGGAACTTTGCACGTGTCATAGTGGAGCCCTCAGGATTCCAGAGCCAGCTTTCTGACATCATAATGGGGCCTCAGAGATAAAAGCCTGGGCCCAGGCAGTGTTGGTCAGTGCTGCTCAGCAGGCAGCACTGGACTGGACTGGATTACAGCTGATACAAGGTGTGAAGGAACAAGGGGTGGCTGTGGGCATGCACTTGCTGCCGCTGCCAGTGTTTATCTGCATGGCAGCAGGGCATTTGGGCGTTGCCAGGAAGGCGTTTTTATGTAGATTCCTCCTCTTTCAGCACTGCATTGTGGTGCAAGCAAAAGAAGCAAATCCTGTCTGGCTTCCTCTCCGGCCTTTATTCACCTCCCGTGTAGCTGTGAGTGTGTGAGCCTGCAGGGCCCCATGGAATTGCCTAGAAGTAGGCTGAATCGCTGCAAGGGCTGAACAGCAGTATCGGGCAGGCTCGGGCAACGCGCGGCCCGTTCGGGTTATCGCTTCTCGGCCTTTTGGCTAAGATCAAGTGTAGTATCTGTTCTTATCAGTTTAATATCTGATACGTCCCCTATCTGGGGACCATATATTAAATGGATTTTTAGAACAGGGAGATGGAAATAGAGCTTGCTCTGTCCACTCCACGCATTGACCTGGTATTGCAGTATTTCCAGGACCGGTGCACCCTTTCCTTATGTGTTGACTAAAAGCAGATTCCAAAAGTGTTTTTTGTCTTTGCTATTGTTTCTGTCTTTCTGAAGGGATCTCCCCTTTTAATCCCATTATTTCAACACCTGTTGGACAATGCATGAGTGATAATGAGCTCATTGATTAAATGCAATTAATGAATAGATTGCCACCTCTTGTTGTGTGTCGTCTGTGTTTCTGTGTTTCCGGCATTTCACATTGGAACACCTCATTCACCTTCCTTGTCTTCTCTCCGCCCTCCCTTTTAGGTAAGTTAAAGAGCTGCACCTGAGCCAGCCACTGATTGATTGATTGATTGATTGATTGATTGATTGATTGATTGATTGATTGATTGATGCAGCACAACAGTCAAATAGTGGAGTGGAGTAGGGGAACAGCAAACAGCCAATAAAGCAGCCCGCCCGCTCGCCTGCCCGCCACAATGGACCTACCTGTGTACACTAGATGGATGTGATGGAATGTACTGTCGTCCCTACATTTCAAGAAGAAGTAAGAATTGCAGTTGCAACAAAGCCTTGCTTGCCTACAAAGAGAGCAGCAATTTGGATTTGTTACTATGTTACCTAGAAGAATAACAAACTGTGCAAGGATGGAGGTTGTAGGAGCAAGGAGAAGTTGTCTGTAAAGTTGGTGGATGCCTATTTTCCATTTTGCAGTCCCTTGTCTCCCTCTTGTGGCCTCCTGGAGGCAACTAGCTGTGCAAAAAAAAGACAGCCTGGCGGCCGGCTGTTGCAGTGTTGCCCTCTCAGGCAACACTGAGTGACTGACTGAGCCTCACCGTCTTATATAAAGTTCAGACGGAACTTTGCACGTGTCATAGTGGAGCCCTCAGGATTCCAGAGCCAGCTTTCTGACATCATAATGGGGCCTCAGAGATAAAAGCCTGGGCCCAGGCAGTGTTGGTCAGTGCTGCTCAGCAGGCAGCACTGGACTGGACTGGATTACAGCTGATACAAGGTGTGAAGGAACAAGGGGTGGCTGTGGGCATGCACTTGCTGCCGCTGCCAGTGTTTATCTGCATGGCAGCAGGGCATTTGGGCGTTGCCAGGAAGGCGTTTTTATGTAGATTCCTCCTCTTTCAGCACTGCATTGTGGTGCAAGCAAAAGAAGCAAATCCTGTCTGGCTTCCTCTCCGGCCTTTATTCACCTCCCGTGTAGCTGTGAGTGTGTGAGCCTGCAGGGCCCCATGGAATTGCCTAGAAGTAGGCTGAATCGCTGCAAGGGCTGAACAGCAGTATCGGGCAGGCTCGGGCAACGCGCGGCCCGTTCGGGTTATCGCTTCTCGGCCTTTTGGCTAAGATCAAGTGTAGTATCTGTTCTTATCAGTTTAATATCTGATACGTCCCCTATCTGGGGACCATATATTAAATGGATTTTTAGAACAGGGAGATGGAAATAGAGCTTGCTCTGTCCACTCCACGCATTGACCTGGTATTGCAGTATTTCCAGGACCGGTGCACCCTTTCCTTATGTGTTGACTAAAAGCAGATTCCAAAAGTGTTTTTTGTCTTTGCTATTGTTTCTGTCTTTCTGAAGGGATCTCCCCTTTTAATCCCATTATTTCAACACCTGTTGGACAATGCATGAGTGATAATGAGCTCATTGATTAAATGCAATTAATGAATAGATTGCCACCTCTTGTTGTGTGTCGTCTGTGTTTCTGTGTTTCCGGCATTTCACATTGGAACACCTCATTCACCTTCCTTGTCTTCTCTCCGCCCTCCCTTTTAGGTAAGTTAAAGAGCTGCACCTGAGCCAGCCACTGATTGATTGATTGATTGATTGATTGATTGATTGATTGATTGATTGATGCAGCACAACAGTCAAATAGTGGAGTGGAGTAGGGGAACAGCAAACAGCCAATAAAGCAGCCCGCCCGCTCGCCTGCCCGCCACAATGGACCTACCTGTGTACACTAGATGGATGTGATGGAATGTACTGTCGTCCCTACATTTCAAGAAGAAGTAAGAATTGCAGTTGCAACAAAGCCTTGCTTGCCTACAAAGAGAGCAGCAATTTGGATTTGTTACTATGTTACCTAGAAGAATAACAAACTGTGCAAGGATGGAGGTTGTAGGAGCAAGGAGAAGTTGTCTGTAAAGTTGGTGGATGCCTATTTTCCATTTTGCAGTCCCTTGTCTCCCTCTTGTGGCCTCCTGGAGGCAACTAGCTGTGCAAAAAAAAGACAGCCTGGCGGCCGGCTGTTGCAGTGTTGCCCTCTCAGGCAACACTGAGTGACTGACTGAGCCTCACCGTCTTATATAAAGTTCAGACGGAACTTTGCACGTGTCATAGTGGAGCCCTCAGGATTCCAGAGCCAGCTTTCTGACATCATAATGGGGCCTCAGAGATAAAAGCCTGGGCCCAGGCAGTGTTGGTCAGTGCTGCTCAGCAGGCAGCACTGGACTGGACTGGATTACAGCTGATACAAGGTGTGAAGGAACAAGGGGTGGCTGTGGGCATGCACTTGCTGCCGCTGCCAGTGTTTATCTGCATGGCAGCAGGGCATTTGGGCGTTGCCAGGAAGGCGTTTTTATGTAGATTCCTCCTCTTTCAGCACTGCATTGTGGTGCAAGCAAAAGAAGCAAATCCTGTCTGGCTTCCTCTCCGGCCTTTATTCACCTCCCGTGTAGCTGTGAGTGTGTGAGCCTGCAGGGCCCCATGGAATTGCCTAGAAGTAGGCTGAATCGCTGCAAGGGCTGAACAGCAGTATCGGGCAGGCTCGGGCAACGCGCGGCCCGTTCGGGTTATCGCTTCTCGGCCTTTTGGCTAAGATCAAGTGTAGTATCTGTTCTTATCAGTTTAATATCTGATACGTCCCCTATCTGGGGACCATATATTAAATGGATTTTTAGAACAGGGAGATGGAAATAGAGCTTGCTCTGTCCACTCCACGCATTGACCTGGTATTGCAGTATTTCCAGGACCGGTGCACCCTTTCCTTATGTGTTGACTAAAAGCAGATTCCAAAAGTGTTTTTTGTCTTTGCTATTGTTTCTGTCTTTCTGAAGGGATCTCCCCTTTTAATCCCATTATTTCAACACCTGTTGGACAATGCATGAGTGATAATGAGCTCATTGATTAAATGCAATTAATGAATAGATTGCCACCTCTTGTTGTGTGTCGTCTGTGTTTCTGTGTTTCCGGCATTTCACATTGGAACACCTCATTCACCTTCCTTGTCTTCTCTCCGCCCTCCCTTTTAGGTAAGTTAAAGAGCTGCACCTGAGCCAGCCACTGATTGATTGATTGATTGATTGATTGATTGATTGATTGATTGATTGATTGATGCAGCACAACAGTCAAATAGTGGAGTGGAGTAGGGGAACAGCAAACAGCCAATAAAGCAGCCCGCCCGCTCGCCTGCCCGCCACAATGGACCTACCTGTGTACACTAGATGGATGTGATGGAATGTACTGTCGTCCCTACATTTCAAGAAGAAGTAAGAATTGCAGTTGCAACAAAGCCTTGCTTGCCTACAAAGAGAGCAGCAATTTGGATTTGTTACTATGTTACCTAGAAGAATAACAAACTGTGCAAGGATGGAGGTTGTAGGAGCAAGGAGAAGTTGTCTGTAAAGTTGGTGGATGCCTATTTTCCATTTTGCAGTCCCTTGTCTCCCTCTTGTGGCCTCCTGGAGGCAACTAGCTGTGCAAAAAAAAGACAGCCTGGCGGCCGGCTGTTGCAGTGTTGCCCTCTCAGGCAACACTGAGTGACTGACTGAGCCTCACCGTCTTATATAAAGTTCAGACGGAACTTTGCATGTGTCATAGTGGAGCCCTCAGGATTCCAGAGCCAGCTTTCTGACATCATAATGGGGCCTCAGAGATAAAAGCCTGGGCCCAGGCAGTGTTGGTCAGTGCTGCTCAGCAGGCAGCACTGGACTGGACTGGATTACAGCTGATACAAGGTGTGAAGGAACAAGGGGTGGCTGTGGGCATGCACTTGCTGCCGCTGCCAGTGTTTATCTGCATGGCAGCAGGGCATTTGGGCGTTGCCAGGAAGGCGTTTTTATGTAGATTCCTCCTCTTTCAGCACTGCATTGTGGTGCAAGCAAAAGAAGCAAATCCTGTCTGGCTTCCTCTCCGGCCTTTATTCACCTCCCGTGTAGCTGTGAGTGTGTGAGCCTGCAGGGCCCCATGGAATTGCCTAGAAGTAGGCTGAATCGCTGCAAGGGCTGAACAGCAGTATCGGGCAGGCTCGGGCAACGCGCGGCCCGTTCGGGTTATCGCTTCTCGGCCTTTTGGCTAAGATCAAGTGTAGTATCTGTTCTTATCAGTTTAATATCTGATACGTCCCCTATCTGGGGACCATATATTAAATGGATTTTTAGAACAGGGAGATGGAAATAGAGCTTGCTCTGTCCACTCCACGCATTGACCTGGTATTGCAGTATTTCCAGGACCGGTGCACCCTTTCCTTATGTGTTGACTAAAAGCAGATTCCAAAAGTGTTTTTTGTCTTTGCTATTGTTTCTGTCTTTCTGAAGGGATCTCCCCTTTTAATCCCATTATTTCAACACCTGTTGGACAATGCATGAGTGATAATGAGCTCATTGATTAAATGCAATTAATGAATAGATTGCCACCTCTTGTTGTGTGTCGTCTGTGTTTCTGTGTTTCCGGCATTTCACATTGGAACACCTCATTCACCTTCCTTGTCTTCTCTCCGCCCTCCCTTTTAGGTAAGTTAAAGAGCTGCACCTGAGCCAGCCACTGATTGATTGATTGATTGATTGATTGATTGATTGATTGATTGATTGATTGATTGATGCAGCACAACAGTCAAATAGTGGAGTGGAGTAGGGGAACAGCAAACAGCCAATAAAGCAGCCCGCCCGCTCGCCTGCCCGCCACAATGGACCTACCTGTGTACACTAGATGGATGTGATGGAATGTACTATCGTCCTTACATTTCAAGAAGAAGTAAGAATTGCAGTTGCAACAAAGCCTTGCTTGCCTACAAAGAGAGCAGCAATTTGGATTTGTTACTATGTTACCTAGAAGAATAACAAACTGTGCAAGGATGGAGGTTGTAGGAGCAAGGAGAAGTTGTCTGTAAAGTTGGTGGATGCCTATTTTCCATTTTGCAGTCCCTTGTCTCCCTCTTGTGGCCTCCTGGAGGCAACTAGCTGTGCAAAAAAAAGACAGCCTGGCGGCCGGCTGTTGCAGTGTTGCCCTCTCAGGCAACACTGAGTGACTGACTGAGCCTCACCGTCTTATATAAAGTTCAGACGGAACTTTGCACGTGTCATAGTGGAGCCCTCAGGATTCCAGAGCCAGCTTTCTGACATCATAATGGGGCCTCAGAGATAAAAGCCTGGGCCCAGGCAGTGTTGGTCAGTGCTGCTCAGCAGGCAGCACTGGACTGGACTGGATTACAGCTGATACAAGGTGTGAAGGAACAAGGGGTGGCTGTGGGCATGCACTTGCTGCCGCTGCCAGTGTTTATCTGCATGGCAGCAGGGCATTTGGGCGTTGCCAGGAAGGCGTTTTTATGTAGATTCCTCCTCTTTCAGCACTGCATTGTGGTGCAAGCAAAAGAAGCAAATCCTGTCTGGCTTCCTCTCCGGCCTTTATTCACCTCCCGTGTAGCTGTGAGTGTGTGAGCCTGCAGGGCCCCATGGAATTGCCTAGAAGTAGGCTGAATCGCTGCAAGGGCTGAACAGCAGTATCGGGCAGGCTCGGGCAACGCGCGGCCCGTTCGGGTTATCGCTTCTCGGCCTTTTGGCTAAGATCAAGTGTAGTATCTGTTCTTATCAGTTTAATATCTGATACGTCCCCTATCTGGGGACCATATATTAAATGGATTTTTAGAACAGGGAGATGGAAATAGAGCTTGCTCTGTCCACTCCACGCATTGACCTGGTATTGCAGTATTTCCAGGACCGGTGCACCCTTTCCTTATGTGTTGACTAAAAGCAGATTCCAAAAGTGTTTTTTGTCTTTGCTATTGTTTCTGTCTTTCTGAAGGGATCTCCCCTTTTAATCCCATTATTTCAACACCTGTTGGACAATGCATGAGTGATAATGAGCTCATTGATTAAATGCAATTAATGAATAGATTGCCACCTCTTGTTGTGTGTCGTCTGTGTTTCTGTGTTTCCGGCATTTCACATTGGAACACCTCATTCACCTTCCTTGTCTTCTCTCCGCCCTCCCTTTTAGGTAAGTTAAAGAGCTGCACCTGAGCCAGCCACTGATTGATTGATTGATTGATTGATTGATTGATTGATTGATTGATTGATTGATTGATTGATGCAGCACAACAGTCAAATAGTGGAGTGGAGTAGGGGAACAGCAAACAGCCAATAAAGCAGCCCGCCCGCTCGCCTGCCCGCCACAATGGACCTACCTGTGTACACTAGATGGATGTGATGGAATGTACTATCGTCCCTACATTTCAAGAAGAAGTAAGAATTGCAGTTGCAACAAAGCCTTGCTTGCCTACAAAGAGAGCAGCAATTTGGATTTGTTACTATGTTACCTAGAAGAATAACAAACTGTGCAAGGATGGAGGTTGTAGGAGCAAGGAGAAGTTGTCTGTAAAGTTCCCTTGTCTCCCTCTTGTGGCCTCCTGGAGGCAACTAGCTGTGCAAAAAAAAGACAGCCTGGCGGCCGGCTGTTGCAGTGTTGCCCTCTCAGGCAACACTGAGTGACTGACTGAGCCTCACCGTCTTATATAAAGTTCAGACGGAACTTTGCACGTGTCATAGTGGAGCCCTCAGGATTCCAGAGCCAGCTTTCTGACATCATAATGGGGCCTCAGAGATAAAAGCCTGGGCCCAGGCAGTGTTGGTCAGTGCTGCTCAGCAGGCAGCACTGGACTGGACTGGATTACAGCTGATACAAGGTGTGAAGGAACAAGGGGTGGCTGTGGGCATGCACTTGCTGCCGCTGCCAGTGTTTATCTGCATGGCAGCAGGGCATTTGGGCGTTGCCAGGAAGGCGTTTTTATGTAGATTCCTCCTCTTTCAGCACTGCATTGTGGTGCAAGCAAAAGAAGCAAATCCTGTCTGGCTTCCTCTCCGGCCTTTATTCACCTCCCGTGTAGCTGTGAGTGTGTGAGCCTGCAGGGCCCCATGGAATTGCCTAGAAGTAGGCTGAATCGCTGCAAGGGCTGAACAGCAGTATCGGGCAGGCTCGGGCAACGCGCGGCCCGTTCGGGTTATCGCTTCTCGGCCTTTTGGCTAAGATCAAGTGTAGTATCTGTTCTTATCAGTTTAATATCTGATACGTCCCCTATCTGGGGACCATATATTAAATGGATTTTTAGAACAGGGAGATGGAAATAGAGCTTGCTCTGTCCACTCCACGCATTGACCTGGTATTGCAGTATTTCCAGGACCGGTGCACCCTTTCCTTATGTGTTGACTAAAAGCAGATTCCAAAAGTGTTTTTTGTCTTTGCTATTGTTTCTGTCTTTCTGAAGGGATCTCCCCTTTTAATCCCATTATTTCAACACCTGTTGGACAATGCATGAGTGATAATGAGCTCATTGATTAAATGCAATTAATGAATAGATTGCCACCTCTTGTTGTGTGTCGTCTGTGTTTCTGTGTTTCCGGCATTTCACATTGGAACACCTCATTCACCTTCCTTGTCTTCTCTCCGCCCTCCCTTTTAGGTAAGTTAAAGAGCTGCACCTGAGCCAGCCACTGATTGATTGATTGATTGATTGATTGATTGATTGATTGATTGATTGATTGATTGATGCAGCACAACAGTCAAATAGTGGAGTGGAGTAGGGGAACAGCAAACAGCCAATAAAGCAGCCCGCCCGCTCGCCTGCCCGCCACAATGGACCTACCTGTGTACACTAGATGGATGTGATGGAATGTACTGTCGTCCCTACATTTCAAGAAGAAGTAAGAATTGCAGTTGCAACAAAGCCTTGCTTGCCTACAAAGAGAGCAGCAATTTGGATTTGTTACTATGTTACCTAGAAGAATAACAAACTGTGCAAGGATGGAGGTTGTAGGAGCAAGGAGAAGTTGTCTGTAAAGTTGGTGGATGCCTATTTTCCATTTTGCAGTCCCTTGTCTCCCTCTTGTGGCCTCCTGGAGGCAACTAGCTGTGCAAAAAAAAGACAGCCTGGCGGCCGGCTGTTGCAGTGTTGCCCTCTCAGGCAACACTGAGTGACTGACTGAGCCTCACCGTCTTATATAAAGTTCAGACGGAACTTTGCACGTGTCATAGTGGAGCCCTCAGGATTCCAGAGCCAGCTTTCTGACATCATAATGGGGCCTCAGAGATAAAAGCCTGGGCCCAGGCAGTGTTGGTCAGTGCTGCTCAGCAGGCAGCACTGGACTGGACTGGATTACAGCTGATACAAGGTGTGAAGGAACAAGGGGTGGCTGTGGGCATGCACTTGCTGCCGCTGCCAGTGTTTATCTGCATGGCAGCAGGGCATTTGGGCGTTGCCAGGAAGGCGTTTTTATGTAGATTCCTCCTCTTTCAGCACTGCATTGTGGTGCAAGCAAAAGAAGCAAATCCTGTCTGGCTTCCTCTCCGGCCTTTATTCACCTCCCGTGTAGCTGTGAGTGTGTGAGCCTGCAGGGCCCCATGGAAATGCCTAGAAGTAGGCTGAATCGCTGCAAGGGCTGAACAGCAGTATCGGGCAGGCTCGGGCAACGCGCGGCCCGTTCGGGTTATCGCTTCTCGGCCTTTTGGCTAAGATCAAGTGTAGTATCTGTTCTTATCAGTTTAATATCTGATACGTCCCCTATCTGGGGACCATATATTAAATGGATTTTTAGAACAGGGAGATGGAAATAGAGCTTGCTCTGTCCACTCCACGCATTGACCTGGTATTGCAGTATTTCCAGGACCGGTGCACCCTTTCCTTATGTGTTGACTAAAAGCAGATTCCAAAAGTGTTTTTTGTCTTTGCTATTGTTTCTGTCTTTCTGAAGGGATCTCCCCTTTTAATCCCATTATTTCAACACCTGTTGGACAATGCATGAGTGATAATGAGCTCATTGATTAAATGCAATTAATGAATAGATTGCCACCTCTTGTTGTGTGTCGTCTGTGTTTCTGTGTTTCCGGCATTTCACATTGGAACACCTCATTCACCTTCCTTGTCTTCTCTCCGCCCTCCCTTTTAGGTAAGTTAAAGAGCTGCACCTGAGCCAGCCACTGATTGATTGATTGATTGATTGATTGATTGATTGATTGATTGATTGATTGATTGATGCAGCACAACAGTCAAATAGTGGAGTGGAGTAGGGGAACAGCAAACAGCCAATAAAGCAGCCCGCCCGCTCGCCTGCCCGCCACAATGGACCTACCTGTGTACACTAGATGGATGTGATGGAATGTACTGTCGTCCCTACATTTCAAGAAGAAGTAAGAATTGCAGTTGCAACAAAGCCTTGCTTGCCTACAAAGAGAGCAGCAATTTGGATTTGTTACTATGTTACCTAGAAGAATAACAAACTGTGCAAGGATGGAGGTTGTAGGAGCAAGGAGAAGTTGTCTGTAAAGTTGGTGGATGCCTATTTTCCATTTTGCAGTCCCTTGTCTCCCTCTTGTGGCCTCCTGGAGGCAACTAGCTGTGCAAAAAAAAGACAGCCTGGCGGCCGGCTGTTGCAGTGTTGCCCTCTCAGGCAACACTGAGTGACTGACTGAGCCTCACCGTCTTATATAAAGTTCAGACGGAACTTTGCACGTGTCATAGTGGAGCCCTCAGGATTCCAGAGCCAGCTTTCTGACATCATAATGGGGCCTCAGAGATAAAAGCCTGGGCCCAGGCAGTGTTGGTCAGTGCTGCTCAGCAGGCAGCACTGGACTGGACTGGATTACAGCTGATACAAGGTGTGAAGGAACAAGGGGTGGCTGTGGGCATGCACTTGCTGCCGCTGCCAGTGTTTATCTGCATGGCAGCAGGGCATTTGGGCGTTGCCAGGAAGGCGTTTTTATGTAGATTCCTCCTCTTTCAGCACTGCATTGTGGTGCAAGCAAAAGAAGCAAATCCTGTCTGGCTTCCTCTCCGGCCTTTATTCACCTCCCGTGTAGCTGTGAGTGTGTGAGCCTGCAGGGCCCCATGGAATTGCCTAGAAGTAGGCTGAATCGCTGCAAGGGCTGAACAGCAGTATCGGGCAGGCTCGGGCAACGCGCGGCCCGTTCGGGTTATCGCTTCTCGGCCTTTTGGCTAAGATCAAGTGTAGTATCTGTTCTTATCAGTTTAATATCTGATACGTCCCCTATCTGGGGACCATATATTAAATGGATTTTTAGAACAGGGAGATGGAAATAGAGCTTGCTCTGTCCACTCCACGCATTGACCTGGTATTGCAGTATTTCCAGGACCGGTGCACCCTTTCCTTATGTGTTGACTAAAAGCAGATTCCAAAAGTGTTTTTTGTCTTTGCTATTGTTTCTGTCTTTCTGAAGGGATCTCCCCTTTTAATCCCATTATTTCAACACCTGTTGGACAATGCATGAGTGATAATGAGCTCATTGATTAAATGCAATTAATGAATAGATTGCCACCTCTTGTTGTGTGTCGTCTGTGTTTCTGTGTTTCCGGCATTTCACATTGGAACACCTCATTCACCTTCCTTGTCTTCTCTCCGCCCTCCCTTTTAGGTAAGTTAAAGAGCTGCACCTGAGCCAGCCACTGATTGATTGATTGATTGATTGATTGATTGATTGATTGATTGATTGATTGATTGATTGATGCAGCACAACAGTCAAATAGTGGAGTGGAGTAGGGGAACAGCAAACAGCCAATAAAGCAGCCCGCCCGCTCGCCTGCCCGCCACAATGGACCTACCTGTGTACACTAGATGGATGTGATGGAATGTACTGTCGTCCCTACATTTCAAGAAGAAGTAAGAATTGCAGTTGCAACAAAGCCTTGCTTGCCTACAAAGAGAGCAGCAATTTGGATTTGTTACTATGTTACCTAGAAGAATAACAAACTGTGCAAGGATGGAGGTTGTAGGAGCAAGGAGAAGTTGTCTGTAAAGTTGGTGGATGCCTATTTTCCATTTTGCAGTCCCTTGTCTCCCTCTTGTGGCCTCCTGGAGGCAACTAGCTGTGCAAAAAAAAGACAGCCTGGCGGCCGGCTGTTGCAGTGTTGCCCTCTCAGGCAACACTGAGTGACTGACTGAGCCTCACCGTCTTATATAAAGTTCAGACGGAACTTTGCACGTGTCATAGTGGAGCCCTCAGGATTCCAGAGCCAGCTTTCTGACATCATAATGGGGCCTCAGAGATAAAAGCCTGGGCCCAGGCAGTGTTGGTCAGTGCTGCTCAGCAGGCAGCACTGGACTGGACTGGATTACAGCTGATACAAGGTGTGAAGGAACAAGGGGTGGCTGTGGGCATGCACTTGCTGCCGCTGCCAGTGTTTATCTGCATGGCAGCAGGGCATTTGGGCGTTGCCAGGAAGGCGTTTTTATGTAGATTCCTCCTCTTTCAGCACTGCATTGTGGTGCAAGCAAAAGAAGCAAATCCTGTCTGGCTTCCTCTCCGGCCTTTATTCACCTCCCGTGTAGCTGTGAGTGTGTGAGCCTGCAGGGCCCCATGGAATTGCCTAGAAGTAGGCTGAATCGCTGCAAGGGCTGAACAGCAGTATCGGGCAGGCTCGGGCAACGCGCGGCCCGTTCGGGTTATCGCTTCTCGGCCTTTTGGCTAAGATCAAGTGTAGTATCTGTTCTTATCAGTTTAATATCTGATACGTCCCCTATCTGGGGACCATATATTAAATGGATTTTTAGAACAGGGAGATGGAAATAGAGCTTGCTCTGTCCACTCCACGCATTGACCTGGTATTGCAGTATTTCCAGGACCGGTGCACCCTTTCCTTATGTGTTGACTAAAAGCAGATTCCAAAAGTGTTTTTTGTCTTTGCTATTGTTTCTGTCTTTCTGAAGGGATCTCCCCTTTTAATCCCATTATTTCAACACCTGTTGGACAATGCATGAGTGATAATGAGCTCATTGATTAAATGCAATTAATGAATAGATTGCCACCTCTTGTTGTGTGTCGTCTGTGTTTCTGTGTTTCCGGCATTTCACATTGGAACACCTCATTCACCTTCCTTGTCTTCTCTCCGCCCTCCCTTTTAGGTAAGTTAAAGAGCTGCACCTGAGCCAGCCACTGATTGATTGATTGATTGATTGATTGATTGATTGATTGATTGATTGATTGATTGATTGATTGATTGATTGATGCAGCACAACAGTCAAATAGTGGAGTGGAGTAGGGGAACAGCAAACAGCCAATAAAGCAGCCCGCCCGCTCGCCTGCCCGCCACAATGGACCTACCTGTGTACACTAGATGGATGTGATGGAATGTACTGTCGTCCCTACATTTCAAGAAGAAGTAAGAATTGCAGTTGCAACAAAGCCTTGCTTGCCTACAAAGAGAGCAGCAATTTGGATTTGTTACTATGTTACCTAGAAGAATAACAAACTGTGCAAGGATGGAGGTTGTAGGAGCAAGGAGAAGTTGTCTGTAAAGTTGGTGGATGCCTATTTTCCATTTTGCAGTCCCTTGTCTCCCTCTTGTGGCCTCCTGGAGGCAACTAGCTGTGCAAAAAAAAGACAGCCTGGCGGCCGGCTGTTGCAGTGTTGCCCTCTCAGGCAACACTGAGTGACTGACTGAGCCTCACCGTCTTATATAAAGTTCAGACGGAACTTTGCACGTGTCATAGTGGAGCCCTCAGGATTCCAGAGCCAGCTTTCTGACATCATAATGGGGCCTCAGAGATAAAAGCCTGGGCCCAGGCAGTGTTGGTCAGTGCTGCTCAGCAGGCAGCACTGGACTGGACTGGATTACAGCTGATACAAGGTGTGAAGGAACAAGGGGTGGCTGTGGGCATGCACTTGCTGCCGCTGCCAGTGTTTATCTGCATGGCAGCAGGGCATTTGGGCGTTGCCAGGAAGGCGTTTTTATGTAGATTCCTCCTCTTTCAGCACTGCATTGTGGTGCAAGCAAAAGAAGCAAATCCTGTCTGGCTTCCTCTCCGGCCTTTATTCACCTCCCGTGTAGCTGTGAGTGTGTGAGCCTGCAGGGCCCCATGGAATTGCCTAGAAGTAGGCTGAATCGCTGCAAGGGCTGAACAGCAGTATCGGGCAGGCTCGGGCAACGCGCGGCCCGTTCGGGTTATCGCTTCTCGGCCTTTTGGCTAAGATCAAGTGTAGTATCTGTTCTTATCAGTTTAATATCTGATACGTCCCCTATCTGGGGACCATATATTAAATGGATTTTTAGAACAGGGAGATGGAAATAGAGCTTGCTCTGTCCACTCCACGCATTGACCTGGTATTGCAGTATTTCCAGGACCGGTGCACCCTTTCCTTATGTGTTGACTAAAAGCAGATTCCAAAAGTGTTTTTTGTCTTTGCTATTGTTTCTGTCTTTCTGAAGGGATCTCCCCTTTTAATCCCATTATTTCAACACCTGTTGGACAATGCATGAGTGATAATGAGCTCATTGATTAAATGCAATTAATGAATAGATTGCCACCTCTTGTTGTGTGTCGTCTGTGTTTCTGTGTTTCCGGCATTTCACATTGGAACACCTCATTCACCTTCCTTGTCTTCTCTCCGCCCTCCCTTTTAGGTAAGTTAAAGAGCTGCACCTGAGCCAGCCACTGATTGATTGATTGATTGATTGATTGATTGATTGATTGATTGATTGATTGATGCAGCACAACAGTCAAATAGTGGAGTGGAGTAGGGGAACAGCAAACAGCCAATAAAGCAGCCCGCCCGCTCGCCTGCCCGCCACAATGGACCTACCTGTGTACACTAGATGGATGTGATGGAATGTACTGTCGTCCCTACATTTCAAGAAGAAGTAAGAATTGCAGTTGCAACAAAGCCTTGCTTGCCTACAAAGAGAGCAGCAATTTGGATTTGTTACTATGTTACCTAGAAGAATAACAAACTGTGCAAGGATGGAGGTTGTAGGAGCAAGGAGAAGTTGTCTGTAAAGTTGGTGGATGCCTATTTTCCATTTTGCAGTCCCTTGTCTCCCTCTTGTGGCCTCCTGGAGGCAACTAGCTGTGCAAAAAAAAGACAGCCTGGCGGCCGGCTGTTGCAGTGTTGCCCTCTCAGGCAACACTGAGTGACTGACTGAGCCTCACCGTCTTATATAAAGTTCAGACGGAACTTTGCACGTGTCATAGTGGAGCCCTCAGGATTCCAGAGCCAGCTTTCTGACATCATAATGGGGCCTCAGAGATAAAAGCCTGGGCCCAGGCAGTGTTGGTCAGTGCTGCTCAGCAGGCAGCACTGGACTGGACTGGATTACAGCTGATACAAGGTGTGAAGGAACAAGGGGTGGCTGTGGGCATGCACTTGCTGCCGCTGCCAGTGTTTATCTGCATGGCAGCAGGGCATTTGGGCGTTGCCAGGAAGGCGTTTTTATGTAGATTCCTCCTCTTTCAGCACTGCATTGTGGTGCAAGCAAAAGAAGCAAATCCTGTCTGGCTTCCTCTCCGGCCTTTATTCACCTCCCGTGTAGCTGTGAGTGTGTGAGCCTGCAGGGCCCCATGGAATTGCCTAGAAGTAGGCTGAATCGCTGCAAGGGCTGAACAGCAGTATCGGGCAGGCTCGGGCAACGCGCGGCCCGTTCGGGTTATCGCTTCTCGGCCTTTTGGCTAAGATCAAGTGTAGTATCTGTTCTTATCAGTTTAATATCTGATACGTCCCCTATCTGGGGACCATATATTAAATGGATTTTTAGAACAGGGAGATGGAAATAGAGCTTGCTCTGTCCACTCCACGCATTGACCTGGTATTGCAGTATTTCCAGGACCGGTGCACCCTTTCCTTATGTGTTGACTAAAAGCAGATTCCAAAAGTGTTTTTTGTCTTTGCTATTGTTTCTGTCTTTCTGAAGGGATCTCCCCTTTTAATCCCATTATTTCAACACCTGTTGGACAATGCATGAGTGATAATGAGCTCATTGATTAAATGCAATTAATGAATAGATTGCCACCTCTTGTTGTGTGTCGTCTGTGTTTCTGTGTTTCCGGCATTTCACATTGGAACACCTCATTCACCTTCCTTGTCTTCTCTCCGCCCTCCCTTTTAGGTAAGTTAAAGAGCTGCACCTGAGCCAGCCACTGATTGATTGATTGATTGATTGATTGATTGATTGATTGATTGATGCAGCACAACAGTCAAATAGTGGAGTGGAGTAGGGGAACAGCAAACAGCCAATAAAGCAGCCCGCCCGCTCGCCTGCCCGCCACAATGGACCTACCTGTGTACACTAGATGGATGTGATGGAATGTACTGTCGTCCCTACATTTCAAGAAGAAGTAAGAATTGCAGTTGCAACAAAGCCTTGCTTGCCTACAAAGAGAGCAGCAATTTGGATTTGTTACTATGTTACCTAGAAGAATAACAAACTGTGCAAGGATGGAGGTTGTAGGAGCAAGGAGAAGTTGTCTGTAAAGTTGGTGGATGCCTATTTTCCATTTTGCAGTCCCTTGTCTCCCTCTTGTGGCCTCCTGGAGGCAACTAGCTGTGCAAAAAAAAGACAGCCTGGCGGCCGGCTGTTGCAGTGTTGCCCTCTCAGGCAACACTGAGTGACTGACTGAGCCTCACCGTCTTATATAAAGTTCAGACGGAACTTTGCACGTGTCATAGTGGAGCCCTCAGGATTCCAGAGCCAGCTTTCTGACATCATAATGGGGCCTCAGAGATAAAAGCCTGGGCCCAGGCAGTGTTGGTCAGTGCTGCTCAGCAGGCAGCACTGGACTGGACTGGATTACAGCTGATACAAGGTGTGAAGGAACAAGGGGTGGCTGTGGGCATGCACTTGCTGCCGCTGCCAGTGTTTATCTGCATGGCAGCAGGGCATTTGGGCGTTGCCAGGAAGGCGTTTTTATGTAGATTCCTCCTCTTTCAGCACTGCATTGTGGTGCAAGCAAAAGAAGCAAATCCTGTCTGGCTTCCTCTCCGGCCTTTATTCACCTCCCGTGTAGCTGTGAGTGTGTGAGCCTGCAGGGCCCCATGGAATTGCCTAGAAGTAGGCTGAATCGCTGCAAGGGCTGAACAGCAGTATCGGGCAGGCTCGGGCAACGCGCGGCCCGTTCGGGTTATCGCTTCTCGGCCTTTTGGCTAAGATCAAGTGTAGTATCTGTTCTTATCAGTTTAATATCTGATACGTCCCCTATCTGGGGACCATATATTAAATGGATTTTTAGAACAGGGAGATGGAAATAGAGCTTGCTCTGTCCACTCCACGCATTGACCTGGTATTGCAGTATTTCCAGGACCGGTGCACCCTTTCCTTATGTGTTGACTAAAAGCAGATTCCAAAAGTGTTTTTTGTCTTTGCTATTGTTTCTGTCTTTCTGAAGGGATCTCCCCTTTTAATCCCATTATTTCAACACCTGTTGGACAATGCATGAGTGATAATGAGCTCATTGATTAAATGCAATTAATGAATAGATTGCCACCTCTTGTTGTGTGTCGTCTGTGTTTCTGTGTTTCCGGCATTTCACATTGGAACACCTCATTCACCTTCCTTGTCTTCTCTCCGCCCTCCCTTTTAGGTAAGTTAAAGAGCTGCACCTGAGCCAGCCACTGATTGATTGATTGATTGATTGATTGATTGATTGATTGATTGATTGATTGATTGATGCAGCACAACAGTCAAATAGTGGAGTGGAGTAGGGGAACAGCAAACAGCCAATAAAGCAGCCCGCCCGCTCGCCTGCCCGCCACAATGGACCTACCTGTGTACACTAGATGGATGTGATGGAATGTACTGTCGTCCCTACATTTCAAGAAGAAGTAAGAATTGCAGTTGCAACAAAGCCTTGCTTGCCTACAAAGAGAGCAGCAATTTGGATTTGTTACTATGTTACCTAGAAGAATAACAAACTGTGCAAGGATGGAGGTTGTAGGAGCAAGGAGAAGTTGTCTGTAAAGTTGGTGGATGCCTATTTTCCATTTTGCAGTCCCTTGTCTCCCTCTTGTGGCCTCCTGGAGGCAACTAGCTGTGCAAAAAAAAGACAGCCTGGCGGCCGGCTGTTGCAGTGTTGCCCTCTCAGGCAACACTGAGTGACTGACTGAGCCTCACCGTCTTATATAAAGTTCAGACGGAACTTTGCACGTGTCATAGTGGAGCCCTCAGGATTCCAGAGCCAGCTTTCTGACATCATAATGGGGCCTCAGAGATAAAAGCCTGGGCCCAGGCAGTGTTGGTCAGTGCTGCTCAGCAGGCAGCACTGGACTGGACTGGATTACAGCTGATACAAGGTGTGAAGGAACAAGGGGTGGCTGTGGGCATGCACTTGCTGCCGCTGCCAGTGTTTATCTGCATGGCAGCAGGGCATTTGGGCGTTGCCAGGAAGGCGTTTTTATGTAGATTCCTCCTCTTTCAGCACTGCATTGTGGTGCAAGCAAAAGAAGCAAATCCTGTCTGGCTTCCTCTCCGGCCTTTATTCACCTCCCGTGTAGCTGTGAGTGTGTGAGCCTGCAGGGCCCCATGGAATTGCCTAGAAGTAGGCTGAATCGCTGCAAGGGCTGAACAGCAGTATCGGGCAGGCTCGGGCAACGCGCGGCCCGTTCGGGTTATCGCTTCTCGGCCTTTTGGCTAAGATCAAGTGTAGTATCTGTTCTTATCAGTTTAATATCTGATACGTCCCCTATCTGGGGACCATATATTAAATGGATTTTTAGAACAGGGAGATGGAAATAGAGCTTGCTCTGTCCACTCCACGCATTGACCTGGTATTGCAGTATTTCCAGGACCGGTGCACCCTTTCCTTATGTGTTGACTAAAAGCAGATTCCAAAAGTGTTTTTTGTCTTTGCTATTGTTTCTGTCTTTCTGAAGGGATCTCCCCTTTTAATCCCATTATTTCAACACCTGTTGGACAATGCATGAGTGATAATGAGCTCATTGATTAAATGCAATTAATGAATAGATTGCCACCTCTTGTTGTGTGTCGTCTGTGTTTCTGTGTTTCCGGCATTTCACATTGGAACACCTCATTCACCTTCCTTGTCTTCTCTCCGCCCTCCCTTTTAGGTAAGTTAAAGAGCTGCACCTGAGCCAGCCACTGATTGATTGATTGATTGATTGATTGATTGATTGATTGATGCAGCACAACAGTCAAATAGTGGAGTGGAGTAGGGGAACAGCAAACAGCCAATAAAGCAGCCCGCCCGCTCGCCTGCCCGCCACAATGGACCTACCTGTGTACACTAGATGGATGTGATGGAATGTACTGTCGTCCCTACATTTCAAGAAGAAGTAAGAATTGCAGTTGCAACAAAGCCTTGCTTGCCTACAAAGAGAGCAGCAATTTGGATTTGTTACTATGTTACCTAGAAGAATAACAAACTGTGCAAGGATGGAGGTTGTAGGAGCAAGGAGAAGTTGTCTGTAAAGTTGGTGGATGCCTATTTTCCATTTTGCAGTCCCTTGTCTCCCTCTTGTGGCCTCCTGGAGGCAACTAGCTGTGCAAAAAAAAGACAGCCTGGCGGCCGGCTGTTGCAGTGTTGCCCTCTCAGGCAACACTGAGTGACTGACTGAGCCTCACCGTCTTATATAAAGTTCAGACGGAACTTTGCACGTGTCATAGTGGAGCCCTCAGGATTCCAGAGCCAGCTTTCTGACATCATAATGGGGCCTCAGAGATAAAAGCCTGGGCCCAGGCAGTGTTGGTCAGTGCTGCTCAGCAGGCAGCACTGGACTGGACTGGATTACAGCTGATACAAGGTGTGAAGGAACAAGGGGTGGCTGTGGGCATGCACTTGCTGCCGCTGCCAGTGTTTATCTGCATGGCAGCAGGGCATTTGGGCGTTGCCAGGAAGGCGTTTTTATGTAGATTCCTCCTCTTTCAGCACTGCATTGTGGTGCAAGCAAAAGAAGCAAATCCTGTCTGGCTTCCTCTCCGGCCTTTATTCACCTCCCGTGTAGCTGTGAGTGTGTGAGCCTGCAGGGCCCCATGGAATTGCCTAGAAGTAGGCTGAATCGCTGCAAGGGCTGAACAGCAGTATCGGGCAGGCTCGGGCAACGCGCGGCCCGTTCGGGTTATCGCTTCTCGGCCTTTTGGCTAAGATCAAGTGTAGTATCTGTTCTTATCAGTTTAATATCTGATACGTCCCCTATCTGGGGACCATATATTAAATGGATTTTTAGAACAGGGAGATGGAAATAGAGCTTGCTCTGTCCACTCCACGCATTGACCTGGTATTGCAGTATTTCCAGGACCGGTGCACCCTTTCCTTATGTGTTGACTAAAAGCAGATTCCAAAAGTGTTTTTTGTCTTTGCTATTGTTTCTGTCTTTCTGAAGGGATCTCCCCTTTTAATCCCATTATTTCAACACCTGTTGGACAATGCATGAGTGATAATGAGCTCATTGATTAAATGCAATTAATGAATAGATTGCCACCTCTTGTTGTGTGTCGTCTGTGTTTCTGTGTTTCCGGCATTTCACATTGGAACACCTCATTCACCTTCCTTGTCTTCTCTCCGCCCTCCCTTTTAGGTAAGTTAAAGAGCTGCACCTGAGCCAGCCACTGATTGATTGATTGATTGATTGATTGATTGATTGATTGATTGATGCAGCACAACAGTCAAATAGTGGAGTGGAGTAGGGGAACAGCAAACAGCCAATAAAGCAGCCCGCCCGCTCGCCTGCCCGCCACAATGGACCTACCTGTGTACACTAGATGGATGTGATGGAATGTACTGTCGTCCCTACATTTCAAGAAGAAGTAAGAATTGCAGTTGCAACAAAGCCTTGCTTGCCTACAAAGAGAGCAGCAATTTGGATTTGTTACTATGTTACCTAGAAGAATAACAAACTGTGCAAGGATGGAGGTTGTAGGAGCAAGGAGAAGTTGTCTGTAAAGTTGGTGGATGCCTATTTTCCATTTTGCAGTCCCTTGTCTCCCTCTTGTGGCCTCCTGGAGGCAACTAGCTGTGCAAAAAAAAGACAGCCTGGCGGCCGGCTGTTGCAGTGTTACCCTCTCAGGCAACACTGAGTGACTGACTGAGCCTCACCGTCTTATATAAAGTTCAGACGGAACTTTGCACGTGTCATAGTGGAGCCCTCAGGATTCCAGAGCCAGCTTTCTGACATCATAATGGGGCCTCAGAGATAAAAGCCTGGGCCCAGGCAGTGTTGGTCAGTGCTGCTCAGCAGGCAGCACTGGACTGGACTGGATTACAGCTGATACAAGGTGTGAAGGAACAAGGGGTGGCTGTGGGCATGCACTTGCTGCCGCTGCCAGTGTTTATCTGCATGGCAGCAGGGCATTTGGGCGTTGCCAGGAAGGCGTTTTTATGTAGATTCCTCCTCTTTCAGCACTGCATTGTGGTGCAAGCAAAAGAAGCAAATCCTGTCTGGCTTCCTCTCCGGCCTTTATTCACCTCCCGTGTAGCTGTGAGTGTGTGAGCCTGCAGGGCCCCATGGAATTGCCTAGAAGTAGGCTGAATCGCTGCAAGGGCTGAACAGCAGTATCGGGCAGGCTCGGGCAACGCGCGGCCCGTTCGGGTTATCGCTTCTCGGCCTTTTGGCTAAGATCAAGTGTAGTATCTGTTCTTATCAGTTTAATATCTGATACGTCCCCTATCTGGGGACCATATATTAAATGGATTTTTAGAACAGGGAGATGGAAACAGAGCTTGCTCTGTCCACTCCACGCATTGACCTGGTATTGCAGTATTTCCAGGACCGGTGCACCCTTTCCTTATGTGTTGACTAAAAGCAGATTCCAAAAGTGTTTTTTGTCTTTGCTATTGTTTCTGTCTTTCTGAAGGGATCTCCCCTTTTAATCCCATTATTTCAACACCTGTTGGACAATGCATGAGTGATAATGAGCTCATTGATTAAATGCAATTAATGAATAGATTGCCACCTCTTGTTGTGTGTCGTCTGTGTTTCTGTGTTTCCGGCATTTCACATTGGAACACCTCATTCACCTTCCTTGTCTTCTCTCCGCCCTCCCTTTTAGGTAAGTTAAAGAGCTGCACCTGAGCCAGCCACTGATTGATTGATTGATTGATTGATTGATTGATTGATTGATTGATTGATTGATTGATTGATGATTGATTGATTGATGCAGCACAACAGTCAAATAGTGGAGTGGAGTAGGGGAACAGCAAACAGCCAATAAAGCAGCCCGCCCGCTCGCCTGCCCGCCACAATGGACCTACCTGTGTACACTAGATGGATGTGATGGAATGTACTGTCGTCCCTACATTTCAAGAAGAAGTAAGAATTGCAGTTGCAACAAAGCCTTGCTTGCCTACAAAGAGAGCAGCAATTTGGATTTGTTACTATGTTACCTAGAAGAATAACAAACTGTGCAAGGATGGAGGTTGTAGGAGCAAGGAGAAGTTGTCTGTAAAGTTGGTGGATGCCTATTTTCCATTTTGCAGTCCCTTGTCTCCCTCTTGTGGCCTCCTGGAGGCAACTAGCTGTGCAAAAAAAAGACAGCCTGGCGGCCGGCTGTTGCAGTGTTGCCCTCTCAGGCAACACTGAGTGACTGACTGAGCCTCACCGTATTATATAAAGTTCAGACGGAACTTTGCACGTGTCATAGTGGAGCCCTCAGGATTCCAGAGCCAGCTTTCTGACATCATAATGGGGCCTCAGAGATAAAAGCCTGGGCCCAGGCAGTGTTGGTCAGTGCTGCTCAGCAGGCAGCACTGGACTGGACTGGATTACAGCTGATACAAGGTGTGAAGGAACAAGGGGTGGCTGTGGGCATGCACTTGCTGCCGCTGCCAGTGTTTATCTGCATGGCAGCAGGGCATTTGGGCGTTGCCAGGAAGGCGTTTTTATGTAGATTCCTCCTCTTTCAGCACTGCATTGTGGTGCAAGCAAAAGAAGCAAATCCTGTCTGGCTTCCTCTCCGGCCTTTATTCACCTCCCGTGTAGCTGTGAGTGTGTGAGCCTGCAGGGCCCCATGGAATTGCCTAGAAGTAGGCTGAATCGCTGCAAGGGCTGAACAGCAGTATCGGGCAGGCTCGGGCAACGCGCGGCCCGTTCGGGTTATCGCTTCTCGGCCTTTTGGCTAAGATCAAGTGTAGTATCTGTTCTTATCAGTTTAATATCTGATACGTCCCCTATCTGGGGACCATATATTAAATGGATTTTTAGAACAGGGAGATGGAAATAGAGCTTGCTCTGTCCACTCCACGCATTGACCTGGTATTGCAGTATTTCCAGGACCGGTGCACCCTTTCCTTATGTGTTGACTAAAAGCAGATTCCAAAAGTGTTTTTTGTCTTTGCTATTGTTTCTATCTTTCTGAAGGGATCTCCCTTTTTAATCCCATTATTTCAACACCTGTTGGACAATGCATGAGTGATAATGAGCTCATTGATTAAATGCAATTAATGAATAGATTGCCACCTCTTGTTGTGTGTCGTCTGTGTTTCTGTGTTTCCGGCATTTCACATTGGAACACCTCATTCACCTTCCTTGTCTTCTCTCCGCCCTCCCTTTTAGGTAAGTTAAAGAGCTGCACCTGAGCCAGCCACTGATTGATTGATTGATTGATTGATTGATTGATTGATTGATTGATTGATGCAGCACAACAGTCAAATAGTGGAGTGGAGTAGGGGAACAGCAAACAGCCAATAAAGCAGCCCGCCCGCTCGCCTGCCCGCCACAATGGACCTACCTGTGTACACTAGATGGATGTGATGGAATGTACTGTCGTCCCTACATTTCAAGAAGAAGTAAGAATTGCAGTTGCAACAAAGCCTTGCTTGCCTACAAAGAGAGCAGCAATTTGGATTTGTTACTATGTTACCTAGAAGAATAACAAACTGTGCAAGGATGGAGGTTGTAGGAGCAAGGAGAAGTTGTCTGTAAAGTTGGTGGATGCCTATTTTCCATTTTGCAGTCCCTTGTCTCCCTCTTGTGGCCTCCTGGAGGCAACTAGCTGTGCAAAAAAAAGACAGCCTGGCGGCCGGCTGTTGCAGTGTTGCCCTCTCAGGCAACACTGAGTGACTGACTGAGCCTCACCGTCTTATATAAAGTTCAGACGGAACTTTGCACGTGTCATAGTGGAGCCCTCAGGATTCCAGAGCCAGCTTTCTGACATCATAATGGGGCCTCAGAGATAAAAGCCTGGGCCCAGGCAGTGTTGGTCAGTGCTGCTCAGCAGGCAGCACTGGACTGGACTGTATTACAGCTGATACAAGGTGTGAAGGAACAAGGGGTGGCTGTGGGCATGCACTTGCTGCCGCTGCCAGTGTTTATCTGCATGGCAGCAGGGCATTTGGGCGTTGCCAGGAAGGCGTTTTTATGTAGATTCCTCCTCTTTCAGCACTGCATTGTGGTGCAAGCAAAAGAAGCAAATCCTGTCTGGCTTCCTCTCCGGCCTTTATTCACCTCCCGTGTAGCTGTGAGTGTGTGAGCCTGCAGGGCCCCATGGAATTGCCTAGAAGTAGGCTGAATCGCTGCAAGGGCTGAACAGCAGTATCGGGCAGGCTCGGGCAACGCGCGGCCCGTTCGGGTTATCGCTTCTCGGCCTTTTGGCTAAGATCAAGTGTAGTATCTGTTCTTATCAGTTTAATATCTGATACGTCCCCTATCTGGGGACCATATATTAAATGGATTTTTAGAACAGGGAGATGGAAATAGAGCTTGCTCTGTCCACTCCACGCATTGACCTGGTATTGCAGTATTTCCAGGACCGGTGCACCCTTTCCTTATGTGTTGACTAAAAGCAGATTCCAAAAGTGTTTTTTGTCTTTGCTATTGTTTCTGTCTTTCTGAAGGGATCTCCCCTTTTAATCCCATTATTTCAACACCTGTTGGACAATGCATGAGTGATAATGAGCTCATTGATTAAATGCAATTAATGAATAGATTGCCACCTCTTGTTGTGTGTCGTCTGTGTTTCTGTGTTTCCGGCATTTCACATTGGAACACCTCATTCACCTTCCTTGTCTTCTCTCCGCCCTCCCTTTTAGGTAAGTTAAAGAGCTGCACCTGAGCCAGCCACTGATTGATTGATTGATTGATTGATTGATTGATTGATTGATTGATGCAGCACAACAGTCAAATAGTGGAGTGGAGTAGGGGAACAGCAAACAGCCAATAAAGCAGCCCGCCCGCTCGCCTGCCCGCCACAATGGACCTACCTGTGTACACTAGATGGATGTGATGGAATGTACTGTCGTCCCTACATTTCAAGAAGAAGTAAGAATTGCAGTTGCAACAAAGCCTTGCTTGCCTACAAAGAGAGCAGCAATTTGGATTTGTTACTATGTTACCTAGAAGAATAACAAACTGTGCAAGGATGGAGGTTGTAGGAGCAAGGAGAAGTTGTCTGTAAAGTTGGTGGATGCCTATTTTCCATTTTGCAGTCCCTTGTCTCCCTCTTGTGGCCTCCTGGAGGCAACTAGCTGTGCAAAAAAAAGACAGCCTGGCGGCCGGCTGTTGCAGTGTTGCCCTCTCAGGCAACACTGAGTGACTGACTGAGCCTCACCGTCTTATATAAAGTTCAGACGGAACTTTGCACGTGTCATAGTGGAGCCCTCAGGATTCCAGAGCCAGCTTTCTGACATCATAATGGGGCCTCAGAGATAAAAGCCTGGGCCCAGGCAGTGTTGGTCAGTGCTGCTCAGCAGGCAGCACTGGACTGGACTGGATTACAGCTGATACAAGGTGTGAAGGAACAAGGGGTGGCTGTGGGCATGCACTTGCTGCCGCTGCCAGTGTTTATCTGCATGGCAGCAGGGCATTTGGGCGTTGCCAGGAAGGCGTTTTTATGTAGATTCCTCCTCTTTCAGCACTGCATTGTGGTGCAAGCAAAAGAAGCAAATCCTGTCTGGCTTCCTCTCCGGCCTTTATTCACCTCCCGTGTAGCTGTGAGTGTGTGAGCCTGCAGGGCCCCATGGAATTGCCTAGAAGTAGGCTGAATCGCTGCAAGGGCTGAACAGCAGTATCGGGCAGGCTCGGGCAACGCGCGGCCCGTTCGGGTTATCGCTTCTCGGCCTTTTGGCTAAGATCAAGTGTAGTATCTGTTCTTATCAGTTTAATATCTGATACGTCCCCTATCTGGGGACCATATATTAAATGGATTTTTAGAACAGGGAGATGGAAATAGAGCTTGCTCTGTCCACTCCACGCATTGACCTGGTATTGCAGTATTTCCAGGACCGGTGCACCCTTTCCTTATGTGTTGACTAAAAGCAGATTCCAAAAGTGTTTTTTGTCTTTGCTATTGTTTCTGTCTTTCTGAAGGGATCTCCCCTTTTAATCCCATTATTTCAACACCTGTTGGACAATGCATGAGTGATAATGAGCTCATTGATTAAATGCAATTAATGAATAGATTGCCACCTCTTGTTGTGTGTCGTCTGTGTTTCTGTGTTTCCGGCATTTCACATTGGAACACCTCATTCACCTTCCTTGTCTTCTCTCCGCCCTCCCTTTTAGGTAAGTTAAAGAGCTGCACCTGAGCCAGCCACTGATTGATTGATTGATTGATTGATTGATTGATTGATTGATTGATGCAGCACAACAGTCAAATAGTGGAGTGGAGTAGGGGAACAGCAAACAGCCAATAAAGCAGCCCGCCCGCTCGCCTGCCCGCCACAATGGACCTACCTGTGTACACTAGATGGATGTGATGGAATGTACTGTCGTCCCTACATTTCAAGAAGAAGTAAGAATTGCAGTTGCAACAAAGCCTTGCTTGCCTACAAAGAGAGCAGCAATTTGGATTTGTTACTATGTTACCTAGAAGAATAACAAACTGTGCAAGGATGGAGGTTGTAGGAGCAAGGAGAAGTTGTCTGTAAAGTTGGTGGATGCCTATTTTCCATTTTGCAGTCCCTTGTCTCCCTCTTGTGGCCTCCTGGAGGCAACTAGCTGTGCAAAAAAAAGACAGCCTGGCGGCCGGCTGTTGCAGTGTTGCCCTCTCAGGCAACACTGAGTGACTGACTGAGCCTCACCGTCTTATATAAAGTTCAGACGGAACTTTGCACGTGTCATAGTGGAGCCCTCAGGATTCCAGAGCCAGCTTTCTGACATCATAATGGGGCCTCAGAGATAAAAGCCTGGGCCCAGGCAGTGTTGGTCAGTGCTGCTCAGCAGGCAGCACTGGACTGGACTGGATTACAGCTGATACAAGGTGTGAAGGAACAAGGGGTGGCTGTGGGCATGCACTTGCTGCCGCTGCCAGTGTTTATCTGCATGGCAGCAGGGCATTTGGGCGTTGCCAGGAAGGCGTTTTTATGTAGATTCCTCCTCTTTCAGCACTGCATTGTGGTGCAAGCAAAAGAAGCAAATCCTGTCTGGCTTCCTCTCCGGCCTTTATTCACCTCCCGTGTAGCTGTGAGTGTGTGAGCCTGCAGGGCCCCATGGAATTGCCTAGAAGTAGGCTGAATCGCTGCAAGGGCTGAACAGCAGTATCGGGCAGGCTCGGGCAACGCGCGGCCCGTTCGGGTTATCGCTTCTCGGCCTTTTGGCTAAGATCAAGTGTAGTATCTGTTCTTATCAGTTTAATATCTGATACGTCCCCTATCTGGGGACCATATATTAAATGGATTTTTAGAACAGGGAGATGGAAATAGAGCTTGCTCTGTCCACTCCACGCATTGACCTGGTATTGCAGTATTTCCAGGACCGGTGCACCCTTTCCTTATGTGTTGACTAAAAGCAGATTCCAAAAGTGTTTTTTGTCTTTGCTATTGTTTCTGTCTTTCTGAAGGGATCTCCCCTTTTAATCCCATTATTTCAACACCTGTTGGACAATGCATGAGTGATAATGAGCTCATTGATTAAATGCAATTAATGAATAGATTGCCACCTCTTGTTGTGTGTCGTCTGTGTTTCTGTGTTTCCGGCATTTCACATTGGAACACCTCATTCACCTTCCTTGTCTTCTCTCCGCCCTCCCTTTTAGGTAAGTTAAAGAGCTGCACCTGAGCCAGCCACTGATTGATTGATTGATTGATTGATTGATTGATTGATTGATTGATTGATTGATGCAGCACAACAGTCAAATAGTGGAGTGGAGTAGGGGAACAGCAAACAGCCAATAAAGCAGCCCGCCCGCTCGCCTGCCCGCCACAATGGACCTACCTGTGTACACTAGATGGATGTGATGGAATGTACTGTCGTCCCTACATTTCAAGAAGAAGTAAGAATTGCAGTTGCAACAAAGCCTTGCTTGCCTACAAAGAGAGCAGCAATTTGGATTTGTTACTATGTTACCTAGAAGAATAACAAACTGTGCAAGGATGGAGGTTGTAGGAGCAAGGAGAAGTTGTCTGTAAAGTTGGTGGATGCCTATTTTCCATTTTGCAGTCCCTTGTCTCCCTCTTGTGGCCTCCTGGAGGCAACTAGCTGTGCAAAAAAAAGACAGCCTGGCGGCCGGCTGTTGCAGTGTTGCCCTCTCAGGCAACACTGAGTGACTGACTGAGCCTCACCGTCTTATATAAAGTTCAGACGGAACTTTGCACGTGTCATAGTGGAGCCCTCAGGATTCCAGAGCCAGCTTTCTGACATCATAATGGGGCCTCAGAGATAAAAGCCTGGGCCCAGGCAGTGTTGGTCAGTGCTGCTCAGCAGGCAGCACTGGACTGGACTGGATTACAGCTGATACAAGGTGTGAAGGAACAAGGGGTGGCTGTGGGCATGCACTTGCTGCCGCTGCCAGTGTTTATCTGCATGGCAGCAGGGCATTTGGGCGTTGCCAGGAAGGCGTTTTTATGTAGATTCCTCCTCTTTCAGCACTGCATTGTGGTGCAAGCAAAAGAAGCAAATCCTGTCTGGCTTCCTCTCCGGCCTTTATTCACCTCCCGTGTAGCTGTGAGTGTGTGAGCCTGCAGGGCCCCATGGAATTGCCTAGAAGTAGGCTGAATCGCTGCAAGGGCTGAACAGCAGTATCGGGCAGGCTCGGGCAACGCGCGGCCCGTTCGGGTTATCGCTTCTCGGCCTTTTGGCTAAGATCAAGTGTAGTATCTGTTCTTATCAGTTTAATATCTGATACGTCCCCTATCTGGGGACCATATATTAAATGGATTTTTAGAACAGGGAGATGGAAATAGAGCTTGCTCTGTCCACTCCACGCATTGACCTGGTATTGCAGTATTTCCAGGACCGGTGCACCCTTTCCTTATGTGTTGACTAAAAGCAGATTCCAAAAGTGTTTTTTGTCTTTGCTATTGTTTCTGTCTTTCTGAAGGGATCTCCCCTTTTAATCCCATTATTTCAACACCTGTTGGACAATGCATGAGTGATAATGAGCTCATTGATTAAATGCAATTAATGAATAGATTGCCACCTCTTGTTGTGTGTCGTCTGTGTTTCTGTGTTTCCGGCATTTCACATTGGAACACCTCATTCACCTTCCTTGTCTTCTCTCCGCCCTCCCTTTTAGGTAAGTTAAAGAGCTGCACCTGAGCCAGCCACTGATTGATTGATTGATTGATTGATTGATTGATTGATTGATTGATTGATTGATTGATTGATGCAGCACAACAGTCAAATAGTGGAGTGGAGTAGGGGAACAGCAAACAGCCAATAAAGCAGCCCGCCCGCTCGCCTGCCCGCCACAATGGACCTACCTGTGTACACTAGATGGATGTGATGGAATGTACTGTCGTCCCTACATTTCAAGAAGAAGTAAGAATTGCAGTTGCAACAAAGCCTTGCTTGCCTACAAAGAGAGCAGCAATTTGGATTTGTTACTATGTTACCTAGAAGAATAACAAACTGTGCAAGGATGGAGGTTGTAGGAGCAAGGAGAAGTTGTCTGTAAAGTTGGTGGATGCCTATTTTCCATTTTGCAGTCCCTTGTCTCCCTCTTGTGGCCTCCTGGAGGCAACTAGCTGTGCAAAAAAAAGACAGCCTGGCGGCCGGCTGTTGCAGTGTTGCCCTCTCAGGCAACACTGAGTGACTGACTGAGCCTCACCGTCTTATATAAAGTTCAGACGGAACTTTGCACGTGTCATAGTGGAGCCCTCAGGATTCCAGAGCCAGCTTTCTGACATCATAATGGGGCCTCAGAGATAAAAGCCTGGGCCCAGGCAGTGTTGGTCAGTGCTGCTCAGCAGGCAGCACTGGACTGGACTGGATTACAGCTGATACAAGGTGTGAAGGAACAAGGGGTGGCTGTGGGCATGCACTTGCTGCCGCTGCCAGTGTTTATCTGCATGGCAGCAGGGCATTTGGGCGTTGCCAGGAAGGCGTTTTTATGTAGATTCCTCCTCTTTCAGCACTGCATTGTGGTGCAAGCAAAAGAAGCAAATCCTGTCTGGCTTCCTCTCCGGCCTTTATTCACCTCCCGTGTAGCTGTGAGTGTGTGAGCCTGCAGGGCCCCATGGAATTGCCTAGAAGTAGGCTGAATCGCTGCAAGGGCTGAACAGCAGTATCGGGCAGGCTCGGGCAACGCGCGGCCCGTTCGGGTTATCGCTTCTCGGCCTTTTGGCTAAGATCAAGTGTAGTATCTGTTCTTATCAGTTTAATATCTGATACGTCCCCTATCTGGGGACCATATATTAAATGGATTTTTAGAACAGGGAGATGGAAATAGAGCTTGCTCTGTCCACTCCACGCATTGACCTGGTATTGCAGTATTTCCAGGACCGGTGCACCCTTTCCTTATGTGTTGACTAAAAGCAGATTCCAAAAGTGTTTTTTGTCTTTGCTATTGTTTCTGTCTTTCTGAAGGGATCTCCCCTTTTAATCCCATTATTTCAACACCTGTTGGACAATGCATGAGTGATAATGAGCTCATTGATTAAATGCAATTAATGAATAGATTGCCACCTCTTGTTGTGTGTCGTCTGTGTTTCTGTGTTTCCGGCATTTCACATTGGAACACCTCATTCACCTTCCTTGTCTTCTCTCCGCCCTCCCTTTTAGGTAAGTTAAAGAGCTGCACCTGAGCCAGCCACTGATTGATTGATTGATTGATTGATTGATTGATTGATTGATTGATGCAGCACAACAGTCAAATAGTGGAGTGGAGTAGGGGAACAGCAAACAGCCAATAAAGCAGCCCGCCCGCTCGCCTGCCCGCCACAATGGACCTACCTGTGTACACTAGATGGATGTGATGGAATGTACTGTCGTCCCTACATTTCAAGAAGAAGTAAGAATTGCAGTTGCAACAAAGCCTTGCTTGCCTACAAAGAGAGCAGCAATTTGGATTTGTTACTATGTTACCTAGAAGAATAACAAACTGTGCAAGGATGGAGGTTGTAGGAGCAAGGAGAAGTTGTCTGTAAAGTTGGTGGATGCCTATTTTCCATTTTGCAGTCCCTTGTCTCCCTCTTGTGGCCTCCTGGAGGCAACTAGCTGTGCAAAAAAAAGACAGCCTGGCGGCCGGCTGTTGCAGTGTTGCCCTCTCAGGCAACACTGAGTGACTGACTGAGCCTCACCGTCTTATATAAAGTTCAGACGGAACTTTGCACGTGTCATAGTGGAGCCCTCAGGATTCCAGAGCCAGCTTTCTGACATCATAATGGGGCCTCAGAGATAAAAGCCTGGGCCCAGGCAGTGTTGGTCAGTGCTGCTCAGCAGGCAGCACTGGACTGGACTGGATTACAGCTGATACAAGGTGTGAAGGAACAAGGGGTGGCTGTGGGCATGCACTTGCTGCCGCTGCCAGTGTTTATCTGCATGGCAGCAGGGCATTTGGGCGTTGCCAGGAAGGCGTTTTTATGTAGATTCCTCCTCTTTCAGCACTGCATTGTGGTGCAAGCAAAAGAAGCAAATCCTGTCTGGCTTCCTCTCCGGCCTTTATTCACCTCCCGTGTAGCTGTGAGTGTGTGAGCCTGCAGGGCCCCATGGAATTGCCTAGAAGTAGGCTGAATCGCTGCAAGGGCTGAACAGCAGTATCGGGCAGGCTCGGGCAACGCGCGGCCCGTTCGGGTTATCGCTTCTCGGCCTTTTGGCTAAGATCAAGTGTAGTATCTGTTCTTATCAGTTTAATATCTGATACGTCCCCTATCTGGGGACCATATATTAAATGGATTTTTAGAACAGGGAGATGGAAATAGAGCTTGCTCTGTCCACTCCACGCATTGACCTGGTATTGCAGTATTTCCAGGACCGGTGCACCCTTTCCTTATGTGTTGACTAAAAGCAGATTCCAAAAGTGTTTTTTGTCTTTGCTATTGTTTCTGTCTTTCTGAAGGGATCTCCCCTTTTAATCCCATTATTTCAACACCTGTTGGACAATGCATGAGTGATAATGAGCTCATTGATTAAATGCAATTAATGAATAGATTGCCACCTCTTGTTGTGTGTCGTCTGTGTTTCTGTGTTTCCGGCATTTCACATTGGAACACCTCATTCACCTTCCTTGTCTTCTCTCCGCCCTCCCTTTTAGGTAAGTTAAAGAGCTGCACCTGAGCCAGCCACTGATTGATTGATTGATTGATTGATTGATTGATTGATTGATTGATGCAGCACAACAGTCAAATAGTGGAGTGGAGTAGGGGAACAGCAAACAGCCAATAAAGCAGCCCGCCCGCTCGCCTGCCCGCCACAATGGACCTACCTGTGTACACTAGATGGATGTGATGGAATGTACTGTCGTCCCTACATTTCAAGAAGAAGTAAGAATTGCAGTTGCAACAAAGCCTTGCTTGCCTACAAAGAGAGCAGCAATTTGGATTTGTTACTATGTTACCTAGAAGAATAACAAACTGTGCAAGGATGGAGGTTGTAGGAGCAAGGAGAAGTTGTCTGTAAAGTTGGTGGATGCCTATTATCCATTTTGCAGTCCCTTGTCTCCCTCTTGTGGCCTCCTGGAGGCAACTAGCTGTGCAAAAAAAAGACAGCCTGGCGGCCGGCTGTTGCAGTGTTGCCCTCTCAGGCAACACTGAGTGACTGACTGAGCCTCACCGTCTTATATAAAGTTCAGACGGAACTTTGCACGTGTCATAGTGGAGCCCTCAGGATTCCAGAGCCAGCTTTCTGACATCATAATGGGGCCTCAGAGATAAAAGCCTGGGCCCAGGCAGTGTTGGTCAGTGCTGCTCAGCAGGCAGCACTGGACTGGACTGTATTACAGCTGATACAAGGTGTGAAGGAACAAGGGGTGGCTGTGGGCATGCACTTGCTGCCGCTGCCAGTGTTTATCTGCATGGCAGCAGGGCATTTGGGCGTTGCCAGGAAGGCGTTTTTATGTAGATTCCTCCTCTTTCAGCACTGCATTGTGGTGCAAGCAAAAGAAGCAAATCCTGTCTGGCTTCCTCTCCGGCCTTTATTCACCTCCCGTGTAGCTGTGAGTGTGTGAGCCTGCAGGGCCCCATGGAATTGCCTAGAAGTAGGCTGAATCGCTGCAAGGGCTGAACAGCAGTATCGGGCAGGCTCGGGCAACGCGCGGCCCGTTCGGGTTATCGCTTCTCGGCCTTTTGGCTAAGATCAAGTGTAGTATCTGTTCTTATCAGTTTAATATCTGATACGTCCCCTATCTGGGGACCATATATTAAATGGATTTTTAGAACAGGGAGATGGAAATAGAGCTTGCTCTGTCCACTCCACGCATTGACCTGGTATTGCAGTATTTCCAGGACCGGTGCACCCTTTCCTTATGTGTTGACTAAAAGCAGATTCCAAAAGTGTTTTTTGTCTTTGCTATTGTTTCTGTCTTTCTGAAGGGATCTCCCCTTTTAATCCCATTATTTCAACACCTGTTGGACAATGCATGAGTGATAATGAGCTCATTGATTAAATGCAATTAATGAATAGATTGCCACCTCTTGTTGTGTGTCGTCTGTGTTTCTGTGTTTCCGGCATTTCACATTGGAACACCTCATTCACCTTCCTTGTCTTCTCTCCGCCCTCCCTTTTAGGTAAGTTAAAGAGCTGCACCTGAGCCAGCCACTGATTGATTGATTGATTGATTGATTGATTGATTGATTGATTGATTGATGCAGCACAACAGTCAAATAGTGGAGTGGAGTAGGGGAACAGCAAACAGCCAATAAAGCAGCCCGCCCGCTCGCCTGCCCGCCACAATGGACCTACCTGTGTACACTAGATGGATGTGATGGAATGTACTGTCGTCCCTACATTTCAAGAAGAAGTAAGAATTGCAGTTGCAACAAAGCCTTGCTTGCCTACAAAGAGAGCAGCAATTTGGATTTGTTACTATGTTACCTAGAAGAATAACAAACTGTGCAAGGATGGAGGTTGTAGGAGCAAGGAGAAGTTGTCTGTAAAGTTGGTGGATGCCTATTTTCCATTTTGCAGTCCCTTGTCTCCCTCTTGTGGCCTCCTGGAGGCAACTAGCTGTGCAAAAAAAAGACAGCCTGGCGGCCGGCTGTTGCAGTGTTGCCCTCTCAGGCAACACTGAGTGACTGACTGAGCCTCACCGTCTTATATAAAGTTCAGACGGAACTTTGCACGTGTCATAGTGGAGCCCTCAGGATTCCAGAGCCAGCTTTCTGACATCATAATGGGGCCTCAGAGATAAAAGCCTGGGCCCAGGCAGTGTTGGTCAGTGCTGCTCAGCAGGCAGCACTGGACTGGACTGTATTACAGCTGATACAAGGTGTGAAGGAACAAGGGGTGGCTGTGGGCATGCACTTGCTGCCGCTGCCAGTGTTTATCTGCATGGCAGCAGGGCATTTGGGCGTTGCCAGGAAGGCGTTTTTATGTAGATTCCTCCTCTTTCAGCACTGCATTGTGGTGCAAGCAAAAGAAGCAAATCCTGTCTGGCTTCCTCTCCGGCCTTTATTCACCTCCCGTGTAGCTGTGAGTGTGTGAGCCTGCAGGGCCCCATGGAATTGCCTAGAAGTAGGCTGAATCGCTGCAAGGGCTGAACAGCAGTATCGGGCAGGCTCGGGCAACGCGCGGCCCGTTCGGGTTATCGCTTCTCGGCCTTTTGGCTAAGATCAAGTGTAGTATCTGTTCTTATCAGTTTAATATCTGATACGTCCCCTATCTGGGGACCATATATTAAATGGATTTTTAGAACAGGGAGATGGAAATAGAGCTTGCTCTGTCCACTCCACGCATTGACCTGGTATTGCAGTATTTCCAGGACCGGTGCACCCTTTCCTTATGTGTTGACTAAAAGCAGATTCCAAAAGTGTTTTTTGTCTTTGCTATTGTTTCTGTCTTTCTGAAGGGATCTCCCCTTTTAATCCCATTATTTCAACACCTGTTGGACAATGCATGAGTGATAATGAGCTCATTGATTAAATGCAATTAATGAATAGATTGCCACCTCTTGTTGTGTGTCGTCTGTGTTTCTGTGTTTCCGGCATTTCACATTGGAACACCTCATTCACCTTCCTTGTCTTCTCTCCGCCCTCCCTTTTAGGTAAGTTAAAGAGCTGCACCTGAGCCAGCCACTGATTGATTGATTGATTGATTGATTGATTGATTGATTGATTGATTGATTGATGCAGCACAACAGTCAAATAGTGGAGTGGAGTAGGGGAACAGCAAACAGCCAATAAAGCAGCCCGCCCGCTCGCCTGCCCGCCACAATGGACCTACCTGTGTACACTAGATGGATGTGATGGAATGTACTGTCGTCCCTACATTTCAAGAAGAAGTAAGAATTGCAGTTGCAACAAAGCCTTGCTTGCCTACAAAGAGAGCAGCAATTTGGATTTGTTACTATGTTACCTAGAAGAATAACAAACTGTGCAAGGATGGAGGTTGTAGGAGCAAGGAGAAGTTGTCTGTAAAGTTGGTGGATGCCTATTTTCCATTTTGCAGTCCCTTGTCTCCCTCTTGTGGCCTCCTGGAGGCAACTAGCTGTGCAAAAAAAAGACAGCCTGGCGGCCGGCTGTTGCAGTGTTGCCCTCTCAGGCAACACTGAGTGACTGACTGAGCCTCACCGTCTTATATAAAGTTCAGACGGAACTTTGCACGTGTCATAGTGGAGCCCTCAGGATTCCAGAGCCAGCTTTCTGACATCATAATGGGGCCTCAGAGATAAAAGCCTGGGCCCAGGCAGTGTTGGTCAGTGCTGCTCAGCAGGCAGCACTGGACTGGACTGGATTACAGCTGATACAAGGTGTGAAGGAACAAGGGGTGGCTGTGGGCATGCACTTGCTGCCGCTGCCAGTGTTTATCTGCATGGCAGCAGGGCATTTGGGCGTTGCCAGGAAGGCGTTTTTATGTAGATTCCTCCTCTTTCAGCACTGCATTGTGGTGCAAGCAAAAGAAGCAAATCCTGTCTGGCTTCCTCTCCGGCCTTTATTCACCTCCCGTGTAGCTGTGAGTGTGTGAGCCTGCAGGGCCCCATGGAATTGCCTAGAAGTAGGCTGAATCGCTGCAAGGGCTGAACAGCAGTATCGGGCAGGCTCGGGCAACGCGCGGCCCGTTCGGGTTATCGCTTCTCGGCCTTTTGGCTAAGATCAAGTGTAGTATCTGTTCTTATCAGTTTAATATCTGATACGTCCCCTATCTGGGGACCATATATTAAATGGATTTTTAGAACAGGGAGATGGAAATAGAGCTTGCTCTGTCCACTCCACGCATTGACCTGGTATTGCAGTATTTCCAGGACCGGTGCACCCTTTCCTTATGTGTTGACTAAAAGCAGATTCCAAAAGTGTTTTTTGTCTTTGCTATTGTTTCTGTCTTTCTGAAGGGATCTCCCCTTTTAATCCCATTATTTCAACACCTGTTGGACAATGCATGAGTGATAATGAGCTCATTGATTAAATGCAATTAATGAATAGATTGCCACCTCTTGTTGTGTGTCGTCTGTGTTTCTGTGTTTCCGGCATTTCACATTGGAACACCTCATTCACCTTCCTTGTCTTCTCTCCGCCCTCCCTTTTAGGTAAGTTAAAGAGCTGCACCTGAGCCAGCCACTGATTGATTGATTGATTGATTGATTGATTGATTGATTGATTGATTGATTGATGCAGCACAACAGTCAAATAGTGGAGTGGAGTAGGGGAACAGCAAACAGCCAATAAAGCAGCCCGCCCGCTCGCCTGCCCGCCACAATGGACCTACCTGTGTACACTAGATGGATGTGATGGAATGTACTGTCGTCCCTACATTTCAAGAAGAAGTAAGAATTGCAGTTGCAACAAAGCCTTGCTTGCCTACAAAGAGAGCAGCAATTTGGATTTGTTACTATGTTACCTAGAAGAATAACAAACTGTGCAAGGATGGAGGTTGTAGGAGCAAGGAGAAGTTGTCTGTAAAGTTGGTGGATGCCTATTTTCCATTTTGCAGTCCCTTGTCTCCCTCTTGTGGCCTCCTGGAGGCAACTAGCTGTGCAAAAAAAAGACAGCCTGGCGGCCGGCTGTTGCAGTGTTGCCCTCTCAGGCAACACTGAGTGACTGACTGAGCCTCACCGTCTTATATAAAGTTCAGACGGAACTTTGCACGTGTCATAGTGGAGCCCTCAGGATTCCAGAGCCAGCTTTCTGACATCATAATGGGGCCTCAGAGATAAAAGCCTGGGCCCAGGCAGTGTTGGTCAGTGCTGCTCAGCAGGCAGCACTGGACTGGACTGGATTACAGCTGATACAAGGTGTGAAGGAACAAGGGGTGGCTGTGGGCATGCACTTGCTGCCGCTGCCAGTGTTTATCTGCATGGCAGCAGGGCATTTGGGCGTTGCCAGGAAGGCGTTTTTATGTAGATTCCTCCTCTTTCAGCACTGCATTGTGGTGCAAGCAAAAGAAGCAAATCCTGTCTGGCTTCCTCTCCGGCCTTTATTCACCTCCCGTGTAGCTGTGAGTGTGTGAGCCTGCAGGGCCCCATGGAATTGCCTAGAAGTAGGCTGAATCGCTGCAAGGGCTGAACAGCAGTATCGGGCAGGCTCGGGCAACGCGCGGCCCGTTCGGGTTATCGCTTCTCGGCCTTTTGGCTAAGATCAAGTGTAGTATCTGTTCTTATCAGTTTAATATCTGATACGTCCCCTATCTGGGGACCATATATTAAATGGATTTTTAGAACAGGGAGATGGAAATAGAGCTTGCTCTGTCCACTCCACGCATTGACCTGGTATTGCAGTATTTCCAGGACCGGTGCACCCTTTCCTTATGTGTTGACTAAAAGCAGATTCCAAAAGTGTTTTTTGTCTTTGCTATTGTTTCTGTCTTTCTGAAGGGATCTCCCCTTTTAATCCCATTATTTCAACACCTGTTGGACAATGCATGAGTGATAATGAGCTCATTGATTAAATGCAATTAATGAATAGATTGCCACCTCTTGTTGTGTGTCGTCTGTGTTTCTGTGTTTCCGGCATTTCACATTGGAACACCTCATTCACCTTCCTTGTCTTCTCTCCGCCCTCCCTTTTAGGTAAGTTAAAGAGCTGCACCTGAGCCAGCCACTGATTGATTGATTGATTGATTGATTGATTGATTGATTGATTGATTGATGCAGCACAACAGTCAAATAGTGGAGTGGAGTAGGGGAACAGCAAACAGCCAATAAAGCAGCCCGCCCGCTCGCCTGCCCGCCACAATGGACCTACCTGTGTACACTAGATGGATGTGATGGAATGTACTGTCGTCCCTACATTTCAAGAAGAAGTAAGAATTGCAGTTGCAACAAAGCCTTGCTTGCCTACAAAGAGAGCAGCAATTTGGATTTGTTACTATGTTACCTAGAAGAATAACAAACTGTGCAAGGATGGAGGTTGTAGGAGCAAGGAGAAGTTGTCTGTAAAGTTGGTGGATGCCTATTTTCCATTTTGCAGTCCCTTGTCTCCCTCTTGTGGCCTCCTGGAGGCAACTAGCTGTGCAAAAAAAAGACAGCCTGGCGGCCGGCTGTTGCAGTGTTGCCCTCTCAGGCAACACTGAGTGACTGACTGAGCCTCACCGTCTTATATAAAGTTCAGACGGAACTTTGCACGTGTCATAGTGGAGCCCTCAGGATTCCAGAGCCAGCTTTCTGACATCATAATGGGGCCTCAGAGATAAAAGCCTGGGCCCAGGCAGTGTTGGTCAGTGCTGCTCAGCAGGCAGCACTGGACTGGACTGGATTACAGCTGATACAAGGTGTGAAGGAACAAGGGGTGGCTGTGGGCATGCACTTGCTGCCGCTGCCAGTGTTTATCTGCATGGCAGCAGGGCATTTGGGCGTTGCCAGGAAGGCGTTTTTATGTAGATTCCTCCTCTTTCAGCACTGCATTGTGGTGCAAGCAAAAGAAGCAAATCCTGTCTGGCTTCCTCTCCGGCCTTTATTCACCTCCCGTGTAGCTGTGAGTGTGTGAGCCTGCAGGGCCCCATGGAATTGCCTAGAAGTAGGCTGAATCGCTGCAAGGGCTGAACAGCAGTATCGGGCAGGCTCGGGCAACGCGCGGCCCGTTCGGGTTATCGCTTCTCGGCCTTTTGGCTAAGATCAAGTGTAGTATCTGTTCTTATCAGTTTAATATCTGATACGTCCCCTATCTGGGGACCATATATTAAATGGATTTTTAGAACAGGGAGATGGAAATAGAGCTTGCTCTGTCCACTCCACGCATTGACCTGGTATTGCAGTATTTCCAGGACCGGTGCACCCTTTCCTTATGTGTTGACTAAAAGCAGATTCCAAAAGTGTTTTTTGTCTTTGCTATTGTTTCTGTCTTTCTGAAGGGATCTCCCCTTTTAATCCCATTATTTCAACACCTGTTGGACAATGCATGAGTGATAATGAGCTCATTGATTAAATGCAATTAATGAATAGATTGCCACCTCTTGTTGTGTGTCGTCTGTGTTTCTGTGTTTCCGGCATTTCACATTGGAACACCTCATTCACCTTCCTTGTCTTCTCTCCGCCCTCCCTTTTAGGTAAGTTAAAGAGCTGCACCTGAGCCAGCCACTGATTGATTGATTGATTGATTGATTGATTGATTGATTGATTGATTGATTGATTGATTGATTGATTGATTGATTGATGCAGCACAACAGTCAAATAGTGGAGTGGAGTAGGGGAACAGCAAACAGCCAATAAAGCAGCCCGCCCGCTCGCCTGCCCGCCACAATGGACCTACCTGTGTACACTAGATGGATGTGATGGAATGTACTGTCGTCCCTACATTTCAAGAAGAAGTAAGAATTGCAGTTGCAACAAAGCCTTGCTTGCCTACAAAGAGAGCAGCAATTTGGATTTGTTACTATGTTACCTAGAAGAATAACAAACTGTGCAAGGATGGAGGTTGTAGGAGCAAGGAGAAGTTGTCTGTAAAGTTGGTGGATGCCTATTTTCCATTTTGCAGTCCCTTGTCTCCCTCTTGTGGCCTCCTGGAGGCAACTAGCTGTGCAAAAAAAAGACAGCCTGGCGGCCGGCTGTTGCAGTGTTGCCCTCTCAGGCAACACTGAGTGACTGACTGAGCCTCACCGTCTTATATAAAGTTCAGACGGAACTTTGCACGTGTCATAGTGGAGCCCTCAGGATTCCAGAGCCAGCTTTCTGACATCATAATGGGGCCTCAGAGATAAAAGCCTGGGCCCAGGCAGTGTTGGTCAGTGCTGCTCAGCAGGCAGCACTGGACTGGACTGGATTACAGCTGATACAAGGTGTGAAGGAACAAGGGGTGGCTGTGGGCATGCACTTGCTGCCGCTGCCAGTGTTTATCTGCATGGCAGCAGGGCATTTGGGCGTTGCCAGGAAGGCGTTTTTATGTAGATTCCTCCTCTTTCAGCACTGCATTGTGGTGCAAGCAAAAGAAGCAAATCCTGTCTGGCTTCCTCTCCGGCCTTTATTCACCTCCCGTGTAGCTGTGAGTGTGTGAGCCTGCAGGGCCCCATGGAATTGCCTAGAAGTAGGCTGAATCGCTGCAAGGGCTGAACAGCAGTATCGGGCAGGCTCGGGCAACGCGCGGCCCGTTCGGGTTATCGCTTCTCGGCCTTTTGGCTAAGATCAAGTGTAGTATCTGTTCTTATCAGTTTAATATCTGATACGTCCCCTATCTGGGGACCATATATTAAATGGATTTTTAGAACAGGGAGATGGAAATAGAGCTTGCTCTGTCCACTCCACGCATTGACCTGGTATTGCAGTATTTCCAGGACCGGTGCACCCTTTCCTTATGTGTTGACTAAAAGCAGATTCCAAAAGTGTTTTTTGTCTTTGCTATTGTTTCTGTCTTTCTGAAGGGATCTCCCCTTTTAATCCCATTATTTCAACACCTGTTGGACAATGCATGAGTGATAATGAGCTCATTGATTAAATGCAATTAATGAATAGATTGCCACCTCTTGTTGTGTGTCGTCTGTGTTTCTGTGTTTCCGGCATTTCACATTGGAACACCTCATTCACCTTCCTTGTCTTCTCTCCGCCCTCCCTTTTAGGTAAGTTAAAGAGCTGCACCTGAGCCAGCCACTGATTGATTGATTGATTGATTGATTGATTGATTGATTGATTGATGCAGCACAACAGTCAAATAGTGGAGTGGAGTAGGGGAACAGCAAACAGCCAATAAAGCAGCCCGCCCGCTCGCCTGCCCGCCACAATGGACCTACCTGTGTACACTAGATGGATGTGATGGAATGTACTGTCGTCCCTACATTTCAAGAAGAAGTAAGAATTGCAGTTGCAACAAAGCCTTGCTTGCCTACAAAGAGAGCAGCAATTTGGATTTGTTACTATGTTACCTAGAAGAATAACAAACTGTGCAAGGATGGAGGTTGTAGGAGCAAGGAGAAGTTGTCTGTAAAGTTGGTGGATGCCTATTTTCCATTTTGCAGTCCCTTGTCTCCCTCTTGTGGCCTCCTGGAGGCAACTAGCTGTGCAAAAAAAAGACAGCCTGGCGGCCGGCTGTTGCAGTGTTGCCCTCTCAGGCAACACTGAGTGACTGACTGAGCCTCACCGTCTTATATAAAGTTCAGACGGAACTTTGCACGTGTCATAGTGGAGCCCTCAGGATTCCAGAGCCAGCTTTCTGACATCATAATGGGGCCTCAGAGATAAAAGCCTGGGCCCAGGCAGTGTTGGTCAGTGCTGCTCAGCAGGCAGCACTGGACTGGACTGGATTACAGCTGATACAAGGTGTGAAGGAACAAGGGGTGGCTGTGGGCATGCACTTGCTGCCGCTGCCAGTGTTTATCTGCATGGCAGCAGGGCATTTGGGCGTTGCCAGGAAGGCGTTTTTATGTAGATTCCTCCTCTTTCAGCACTGCATTGTGGTGCAAGCAAAAGAAGCAAATCCTGTCTGGCTTCCTCTCCGGCCTTTATTCACCTCCCGTGTAGCTGTGAGTGTGTGAGCCTGCAGGGCCCCATGGAATTGCCTAGAAGTAGGCTGAATCGCTGCAAGGGCTGAACAGCAGTATCGGGCAGGCTCGGGCAACGCGCGGCCCGTTCGGGTTATCGCTTCTCGGCCTTTTGGCTAAGATCAAGTGTAGTATCTGTTCTTATCAGTTTAATATCTGATACTTCCCCTATCTGGGGACCATATATTAAATGGATTTTTAGAACAGGGAGATGGAAATAGAGCTTGCTCTGTCCACTCCACGCATTGACCTGGTATTGCAGTATTTCCAGGACCGGTGCACCCTTTCCTTATGTGTTGACTAAAAGCAGATTCCAAAAGTGTTTTTTGTCTTTGCTATTGTTTCTGTCTTTCTGAAGGGATCTCCCCTTTTAATCCCATTATTTCAACACCTGTTGGACAATGCATGAGTGATAATGAGCTCATTGATTAAATGCAATTAATGAATAGATTGCCACCTCTTGTTGTGTGTCGTCTGTGTTTCTGTGTTTCCGGCATTTCACATTGGAACACCTCATTCACCTTCCTTGTCTTCTCTCCGCCCTCCCTTTTAGGTAAGTTAAAGAGCTGCACCTGAGCCAGCCACTGATTGATTGATTGATTGATTGATTGATTGATTGATTGATTGATTGATGCAGCACAACAGTCAAATAGTGGAGTGGAGTAGGGGAACAGCAAACAGCCAATAAAGCAGCCCGCCCGCTCGCCTGCCCGCCACAGTGGACCTACCTGTGTACACTAGATGGATGTGATGGAATGTACTGTCGTCCCTACATTTCAAGAAGAAGTAAGAATTGCAGTTGCAACAAAGCCTTGCTTGCCTACAAAGAGAGCAGCAATTTGGATTTGTTACTATGTTACCTAGAAGAATAACAAACTGTGCAAGGATGGAGGTTGTAGGAGCAAGGAGAAGTTGTCTGTAAAGTTGGTGGATGCCTATTTTCCATTTTGCAGTCCCTTGTCTCCCTCTTGTGGCCTCCTGGAGGCAACTAGCTGTGCAAAAAAAAGACAGCCTGGCGGCCGGCTGTTGCAGTGTTGCCCTCTCAGGCAACACTGAGTGACTGACTGAGCCTCACCGTCTTATATAAAGTTCAGACGGAACTTTGCACGTGTCATAGTGGAGCCCTCAGGATTCCAGAGCCAGCTTTCTGACATCATAATGGGGCCTCAGAGATAAAAGCCTGGGCCCAGGCAGTGTTGGTCAGTGCTGCTCAGCAGGCAGCACTGGACTGGACTGGATTACAGCTGATACAAGGTGTGAAGGAACAAGGGGTGGCTGTGGGCATGCACTTGCTGCCGCTGCCAGTGTTTATCTGCATGGCAGCAGGGCATTTGGGCGTTGCCAGGAAGGCGTTTTTATGTAGATTCCTCCTCTTTCAGCACTGCATTGTGGTGCAAGCAAAAGAAGCAAATCCTGTCTGGCTTCCTCTCCGGCCTTTATTCACCTCCCGTGTAGCTGTGAGTGTGTGAGCCTGCAGGGCCCCATGGAATTGCCTAGAAGTAGGCTGAATCGCTGCAAGGGCTGAACAGCAGTATCGGGCAGGCTCGGGCAACGCGCGGCCCGTTCGGGTTATCGCTTCTCGGCCTTTTGGCTAAGATCAAGTGTAGTATCTGTTCTTATCAGTTTAATATCTGATACGTCCCCTATCTGGGGACCATATATTAAATGGATTTTTAGAACAGGGAGATGGAAATAGAGCTTGCTCTGTCCACTCCACGCATTGACCTGGTATTGCAGTATTTCCAGGAGCGGTGCACCCTTTCCTTATGTGTTGACTAAAAGCAGATTCCAAAAGTGTTTTTTTGTCTTTGCTATTGTTTCTGTCTTTCTGAAGGGATCTCCCCTTTTAATCCCATTATTTCAACACCTGTTGGACAATGCATGAGTGATAATGAGCTCATTGATTAAATGCAATTAATGAATAGATTGCCACCTCTTGTTGTGTGTCGTCTGTGTTTCTGTGTTTCCGGCATTTCACATTGGAACACCTCATTCACCTTCCTTGTCTTCTCTCCGCCCTCCCTTTTAGGTAAGTTAAAGAGCTGCACCTGAGCCAGCCACTGATTGATTGATTGATTGATTGATTGATTGATTGATTGATTGATTGATTGATTGATTGATGCAGCACAACAGTCAAATAGTGGAGTGGAGTAGGGGAACAGCAAACAGCCAATAAAGCAGCCCGCCCGCTCGCCTGCCCAACACAATGGACCTACCTGTGTACACTAGATGGATGTGATGGAATGTACTGTCGTCCCTACATTTCAAGAAGAAGTAAGAATTGCAGTTGCAACAAAGCCTTGCTTGCCTACAAAGAGAGCAGCAATTTGGATTTGTTACTATGTTACCTAGAAGAATAACAAACTGTGCAAGGATGGAGGTTGTAGGAGCAAGGAGAAGTTGTCTGTAAAGTTGGTGGATGCCTATTTTCCATTTTGCAGTCCCTTGTCTCCCTCTTGTGGCCTCCTGGAGGCAACTAGCTGTGCAAAAAAAAGACAGCCTGGCGGCCGGCTGTTGCAGTGTTGCCCTCTCAGGCAACACTGAGTGACTGACTGAGCCTCACCGTCTTATATAAAGTTCAGACGGAACTTTGCACGTGTCATAGTGGAGCCCTCAGGATTCCAGAGACAGCTTTCTGACATCATAATGGGGCCTCAGAGATAAAAGCCTGGGCCCAGGCAGTGTTGGTCAGTGCTGCTCAGCAGGCAGCACTGGACTGGACTGGATTACAGCTGATACAAGGTGTGAAGGAACAAGGGGTGGCTGTGGGCATGCACTTGCTGCCGCTGCCAGTGTTTATCTGCATGGCAGCAGGGCATTTGGGCGTTGCCAGGAAGGCGTTTTTATGTAGATTCCTCCTCTTTCAGCACTGCATTGTGGTGCAAGCAAAAGAAGCAAATCCTGTCTGGCTTCCTCTCCGGCCTTTATTCACCTCCCGTGTAGCTGTGAGTGTGTGAGCCTGCAGGGCCCCATGGAATTGCCTAGAAGTAGGCTGAATCGCTGCAAGGGCTGAACAGCAGTATCGGGCAGGCTCGGGCAACGCGCGGCCCGTTCGGGTTATCGCTTCTCGGCCTTTTGGCTAAGATCAAGTGTAGTATCTGTTCTTATCAGTTTAATATCTGATACGTCCCCTATCTGGGGACCATATATTAAATGGATTTTTAGAACAGGGAGATGGAAATAGAGCTTGCTCTGTCCACTCCACGCATTGACCTGGTATTGCAGTATTTCCAGGAGCGGTGCACCCTTTCCTTATGTGTTGACTAAAAGCAGATTCCAAAAGTGTTTTTTTGTCTTTGCTATTGTTTCTGTCTTTCTGAAGGGATCTCCCCTTTTAATCCCATTATTTCAACACCTGTTGGACAATGCATGAGTGATAATGAGCTCATTGATTAAATGCAATTAATGAATAGATTGCCACCTCTTGTTGTGTGTGGTCTGTGTTTCTGTGTTTCCGGCATTTCACATTGGAACACCTCATTCACCTTCCTTGTCTTCTCTCCGCCCTCCCTTTTAGGTAAGTTAAAGAGCTGCACCTGAGCCAGCCACTGATTGATTGATTGATTGATTGATTGATTGATTGATTGATTGATGCAGCACAACAGTCAAATAGTGGAGTGGAGTAGGGGAACAGCAAACAGCCAATAAAGCAGCCCGCCCGCTCGCCTGCCCGCCACAATGGACCTACCTGTGTACACTAGATGGATGTGATGGAATGTACTGTCGTCCCTACATTTCAAGAAGAAGTAAGAATTGCAGTTGCAACAAAGCCTTGCTTGCCTACAAAGAGAGCAGCAATTTGGATTTGTTACTATGTTACCTAGAAGAATAACAAACTGTGCAAGGATGGAGGTTGTAGGAGCAAGGAGAAGTTGTCTGTAAAGTTGGTGGATGCCTATTTTCCATTTTGCAGTCCCTTGTCTCCCTCTTGTGGCCTCCTGGAGGCAACTAGCTGTGCAAAAAAAAGACAGCCTGGCGGCCGGCTGTTGCAGTGTTGCCCTCTCAGGCAACACTGAGTGACTGACTGAGCCTCACCGTCTTATATAAAGTTCAGACGGAACTTTGCACGTGTCATAGTGGAGCCCTCAGGATTCCAGAGCCAGCTTTCTGACATCATAATGGGGCCTCAGAGATAAAAGCCTGGGCCCAGGCAGTGTTGGTCAGTGCTGCTCAGCAGGCAGCACTGGACTGGACTGGATTACAGCTGATACAAGGTGTGAAGGAACAAGGGGTGGCTGTGGGCATGCACTTGCTGCCGCTGCCAGTGTTTATCTGCATGGCAGCAGGGCATTTGGGCGTTGCCAGGAAGGCGTTTTTATGTAGATTCCTCCTCTTTCAGCACTGCATTGTGGTGCAAGCAAAAGAAGCAAATCCTGTCTGGCTTCCTCTCCGGCCTTTATTCACCTCCCGTGTAGCTGTGAGTGTGTGAGCCTGCAGGGCCCCATGGAATTGCCTAGAAGTAGGCTGAATCGCTGCAAGGGCTGAACAGCAGTATCGGGCAGGCTCGGGCAACGCGCGGCCCGTTCGGGTTATCGCTTCTCGGCCTTTTGGCTAAGATCAAGTGTAGTATCTGTTCTTATCAGTTTAATATCTGATACGTCCCCTATCTGGGGACCATATATTAAATGGATTTTTAGAACAGGGAGATGGAAATAGAGCTTGCTCTGTCCACTCCACGCATTGACCTGGTATTGCAGTATTTCCAGGAGCGGTGCACCCTTTCCTTATGTGTTGACTAAAAGCAGATTCCAAAAGTGTTTTTTTGTCTTTGCTATTGTTTCTGTCTTTCTGAAGGGATCTCCCCTTTTAATCCCATTATTTCAACACCTGTTGGACAATGCATGAGTGATAATGAGCTCATTGATTAAATGCAATTAATGAATAGATTGCCACCTCTTGTTGTGTGTCGTCTGTGTTTCTGTGTTTCCGGCATTTCACATTGGAACACCTCATTCACCTTCCTTGTCTTCTCTCCGCCCTCCCTTTTAGGTAAGTTAAAGAGCTGCACCTGAGCCAGCCACTGATTGATTGATTGATTGATTGATTGATTGATTGATTGATGCAGCACAACAGTCAAATAGTGGAGTGGAGTAGGGGAACAGCAAACAGCCAATAAAGCAGCCCGCCCGCTCGCCTGCCCGCCACAATGGACCTACCTGTGTACACTAGATGGATGTGATGGAATGTACTGTCGTCCCTACATTTCAAGAAGAAGTAAGAATTGCAGTTGCAACAAAGCCTTGCTTGCCTACAAAGAGAGCAGCAATTTGGATTTGTTACTATGTTACCTAGAAGAATAACAAACTGTGCAAGGATGGAGGTTGTAGGAGCAAGGAGAAGTTGTCTGTAAAGTTGGTGGATGCCTATTTTCCATTTTGCAGTCCCTTGTCTCCCTCTTGTGGCCTCCTGGAGGCAACTAGCTGTGCAAAAAAAAGACAGCCTGGCGGCCGGCTGTTGCAGTGTTGCCCTCTCAGGCAACACTGAGTGACTGACTGAGCCTCACCGTCTTATATAAAGTTCAGACGGAACTTTGCACGTGTCATAGTGGAGCCCTCAGGATTCCAGAGCCAGCTTTCTGACATCATAATGGGGCCTCAGAGATAAAAGCCTGGGCCCAGGCAGTGTTGGTCAGTGCTGCTCAGCAGGCAGCACTGGACTGGACTGGATTACAGCTGATACAAGGTGTGAAGGAACAAGGGGTGGCTGTGGGCATGCACTTGCTGCCGCTGCCAGTGTTTATCTGCATGGCAGCAGGGCATTTGGGCGTTGCCAGGAAGGCGTTTTTATGTAGATTCCTCCTCTTTCAGCACTGCATTGTGGTGCAAGCAAAAGAAGCAAATCCTGTCTGGCTTCCTCTCCGGCCTTTATTCACCTCCCGTGTAGCTGTGAGTGTGTGAGCCTGCAGGGCCCCATGGAATTGCCTAGAAGTAGGCTGAATCGCTGCAAGGGCTGAACAGCAGTATCGGGCAGGCTCGGGCAACGCGCGGCCCGTTCGGGTTATCGCTTCTCGGCCTTTTGGCTAAGATCAAGTGTAGTATCTGTTCTTATCAGTTTAATATCTGATACGTCCCCTATCTGGGGACCATATATTAAATGGATTTTTAGAACAGGGAGATGGAAATAGAGCTTGCTCTGTCCACTCCACGCATTGACCTGGTATTGCAGTATTTCCAGGAGCGGTGCACCCTTTCCTTATGTGTTGACTAAAAGCAGATTCCAAAAGTGTTTTTTTGTCTTTGCTATTGTTTCTGTCTTTCTGAAGGGATCTCCCCTTTTAATCCCATTATTTCAACACCTGTTGGACAATGCATGAGTGATAATGAGCTCATTGATTAAATGCAATTAATGAATAGATTGCCACCTCTTGTTGTGTGTCGTCTGTGTTTCTGTGTTTCCGGCATTTCACATTGGAACACCTCATTCACCTTCCTTGTCTTCTCTCCGCCCTCCCTTTTAGGTAAGTTAAAGAGCTGCACCTGAGCCAGCCACTGATTGATTGATTGATTGATTGATTGATTGATTGATTGATTGATTGATTGATGCAGCACAACAGTCAAATAGTGGAGTGGAGTAGGGGAACAGCAAACAGCCAATAAAGCAGCCCGCCCGCTCGCCTGCCCGCCACAATGGACCTACCTGTGTACACTAGATGGATGTGATGGAATGTACTGTCGTCCCTACATTTCAAGAAGAAGTAAGAATTGCAGTTGCAACAAAGCCTTGCTTGCCTACAAAGAGAGCAGCAATTTGGATTTGTTACTATGTTACCTAGAAGAATAACAAACTGTGCAAGGATGGAGGTTGTAGGAGCAAGGAGAAGTTGTCTGTAAAGTTGGTGGATGCCTATTTTCCATTTTGCAGTCCCTTGTCTCCCTCTTGTGGCCTCCTGGAGGCAACTAGCTGTGCAAAAAAAAGACAGCCTGGCGGCCGGCTGTTGCAGTGTTGCCCTCTCAGGCAACACTGAGTGACTGACTGAGCCTCACCGTCTTATATAAAGTTCAGACGGAACTTTGCACGTGTCATAGTGGAGCCCTCAGGATTCCAGAGCCAGCTTTCTGACATCATAATGGGGCCTCAGAGATAAAAGCCTGGGCCCAGGCAGTGTTGGTCAGTGCTGCTCAGCAGGCAGCACTGGACTGGACTGGATTACAGCTGATACAAGGTGTGAAGGAACAAGGGGTGGCTGTGGGCATGCACTTGCTGCCGCTGCCAGTGTTTATCTGCATGGCAGCAGGGCATTTGGGCGTTGCCAGGAAGGCGTTTTTATGTAGATTCCTCCTCTTTCAGCACTGCATTGTGGTGCAAGCAAAAGAAGCAAATCCTGTCTGGCTTCCTCTCCGGCCTTTATTCACCTCCCGTGTAGCTGTGAGTGTGTGAGCCTGCAGGGCCCCATGGAATTGCCTAGAAGTAGGCTGAATCGCTGCAAGGGCTGAACAGCAGTATCGGGCAGGCTCGGGCAACGCGCGGCCCGTTCGGGTTATCGCTTCTCGGCCTTTTGGCTAAGATCAAGTGTAGTATCTGTTCTTATCAGTTTAATATCTGATACGTCCCCTATCTGGGGACCATATATTAAATGGATTTTTAGAACAGGGAGATGGAAATAGAGCTTGCTCTGTCCACTCCACGCATTGACCTGGTATTGCAGTATTTCCAGGACCGGTGCACCCTTTCCTTATGTGTTGACTAAAAGCAGATTCCAAAAGTGTTTTTTGTCTTTGCTATTGTTTCTGTCTTTCTGAAGGGATCTCCCCTTTTAATCCCATTATTTCAACACCTGTTGGACAATGCATGAGTGATAATGAGCTCATTGATTAAATGCAATTAATGAATAGATTGCCACCTCTTGTTGTGTGTCGTCTGTGTTTCTGTGTTTCCGGCATTTCACATTGGAACACCTCATTCACCTTCCTTGTCTTCTCTCCGCCCTCCCTTTTAGGTAAGTTAAAGAGCTGCACCTGAGCCAGCCACTGATTGATTGATTGATTGATTGATTGATTGATTGATTGATTGATTGATTGATTGATTGATTGATTGATGCAGCACAACAGTCAAATAGTGGAGTGGAGTAGGGGAACAGCAAACAGCCAATAAAGCAGCCCGCCCGCTCGCCTGCCCGCCACAATGGACCTACCTGTGTACACTAGATGGATGTGATGGAATGTACTGTCGTCCCTACATTTCAAGAAGAAGTAAGAATTGCAGTTGCAACAAAGCCTTGCTTGCCTACAAAGAGAGCAGCAATTTGGATTTGTTACTATGTTACCTAGAAGAATAACAAACTGTGCAAGGATGGAGGTTGTAGGAGCAAGGAGAAGTTGTCTGTAAAGTTGGTGGATGCCTATTTTCCATTTTGCAGTCCCTTGTCTCCCTCTTGTGGCCTCCTGGAGGCAACTAGCTGTGCAAAAAAAAGACAGCCTGGCGGCCGGCTGTTGCAGTGTTGCCCTCTCAGGCAACACTGAGTGACTGACTGAGCCTCACCGTCTTATATAAAGTTCAGACGGAACTTTGCACGTGTCATAGTGGAGCCCTCAGGATTCCAGAGCCAGCTTTCTGACATCATAATGGGGCCTCAGAGATAAAAGCCTGGGCCCAGGCAGTGTTGGTCAGTGCTGCTCAGCAGGCAGCACTGGACTGGACTGGATTACAGCTGATACAAGGTGTGAAGGAACAAGGGGTGGCTGTGGGCATGCACTTGCTGCCGCTGCCAGTGTTTATCTGCATGGCAGCAGGGCATTTGGGCGTTGCCAGGAAGGCGTTTTTATGTAGATTCCTCCTCTTTCAGCACTGCATTGTGGTGCAAGCAAAAGAAGCAAATCCTGTCTGGCTTCCTCTCCGGCCTTTATTCACCTCCCGTGTAGCTGTGAGTGTGTGAGCCTGCAGGGCCCCATGGAATTGCCTAGAAGTAGGCTGAATCGCTGCAAGGGCTGAACAGCAGTATCGGGCAGGCTCGGGCAACGCGCGGCCCGTTCGGGTTATCGCTTCTCGGCCTTTTGGCTAAGATCAAGTGTAGTATCTGTTCTTATCAGTTTAATATCTGATACGTCCCCTATCTGGGGACCATATATTAAATGGATTTTTAGAACAGGGAGATGGAAATAGAGCTTGCTCTGTCCACTCCACGCATTGACCTGGTATTGCAGTATTTCCAGGACCGGTGCACCCTTTCCTTATGTGTTGACTAAAAGCAGATTCCAAAAGTGTTTTTTGTCTTTGCTATTGTTTCTGTCTTTCTGAAGGGATCTCCCCTTTTAATCCCATTATTTCAACACCTGTTGGACAATGCATGAGTGATAATGAGCTCATTGATTAAATGCAATTAATGAATAGATTGCCACCTCTTGTTGTGTGTCGTCTGTGTTTCTGTGTTTCCGGCATTTCACATTGGAACACCTCATTCACCTTCCTTGTCTTCTCTCCGCCCTCCCTTTTAGGTAAGTTAAAGAGCTGCACCTGAGCCAGCCACTGATTGATTGATTGATTGATTGATTGATTGATTGATTGATTGATTGATTGATGCAGCACAACAGTCAAATAGTGGAGTGGAGTAGGGGAACAGCAAACAGCCAATAAAGCAGCCCGCCCGCTCGCCTGCCCGCCACAATGGACCTACCTGTGTACACTAGATGGATGTGATGGAATGTACTGTCGTCCCTACATTTCAAGAAGAAGTAAGAATTGCAGTTGCAACAAAG